>NC_044983.1:118956000-119264785 GCF_008728515.1 Papio anubis
GATCCCAAAATGTCCAATATTTGTCTCTAACCAAAATTTCAAATTCTTTTTTTTTTTTTTCTGAGACAGAGTCTCTCTGTGTCACCTAGGCTAGAGTGTAGGTGGTGTGATCACGGTTTACTGCAGTCTTGACCTCCCAGGCTCAAGGGATTCTCTGATCTCAGCCTCCCACGTAGCTAGGACTACAGGTGTGGGCCACCATGCTTGGCTAATTTAAAATTTTTTTTTGTGGAGATGGGGTTTTGCCATGTTGCCCAGGCTGGTCTTGAACTCCTAGCCTCAAGCAATCCTCCCGCCTCAGTTTCCCAAAGTCCTGGGATTACAGGCCTGAGCCCCTGCACTTAACCCCAGATTTCAAATTCTTAAAAGAGAAAGACTGATTGACTTTATGTTCCTATTATCTCTTGCTAAATAACAAATTACGCCAGAACTTGGTGGCTTAAAAAAATTGTATTTGATTTCATGATTGGTGGGTCAGAAGTTTGGGCGGGACTTGGCTGGGTAGCTCATCTCTGCTCCATGCAGCATCAGCTGGGGCTTCTGAACTGGGGCTGCTGAACTAGAGCTGAAGGATTCACTTCCTGGATAGCATAGTCACATGACCAGCAGGTTGGTGCTGGTGGTCAGCTGGGGTCTCAACTGACTCATCAGTGGAGAGATTTCACTGCCTCTCTTTGGGGATGCTTGGGCTTCCTCATGGCACAGTAGCTGGGTTCCAAGAGTGAATATTCTGAGAGACTAAGACGGAAGCTGCCAGACTTCTCCTGAAATCAGAAGTCAGACAGCATCACTTCTGCCATATTCCATTGGTCCAGAAAAAGATCAACTAATATTCAAGCATAGGCAAGATCGTCTTTACCTTTTGATACGAGAAGTAACATATGCATAGAAGGAGCAAAGGAATTGATGGTGGCCATCTTTGAAGACTTTCTGCTGTGCCCTGGTTGGGTCAGCTGTTGACCCCTGAATCCATCAGTCCACGTCCAATCGATCCATCTGAATAGAAACATGGTACAGATTTAGCCACTGAGGGCTCCTGCTGGCATATTGAGGAGGGCACTCATATTGAAGGGGGAGTTTTTATAAATCCTGAAGGCACTCCAAGAGATGTCTCATGATTACACAATCTTACAGATCATCTAGTCTGAGCTCTTACTCTAATTAGGAACTACCTTTGGGCATTGGTTTTCCATCCTTTGCTGGAACTCTTCTGACCTTTCCATGAGGCAGCCTGTTCCATTTTGAGACAGTTACTGCCATTCAAACCTATTCTGGTTCTCTGTAACACCCACCTATCACCAACTAGAATAGCACTCAACTATGAATGTTTTTCTAGATTCTAAGCTTCTCCACCAGGCTTAGACTCTTTGAGGCCTGGGCCTGTGTATTTTGTGTTATCAAGCCTCAGTCCCTGGCACATAACAGGTGCTAAGCAAATGCATCCTGACTGTTCTTGAAGGAATAAGCACATTTACCTTTCTCCATCTAATTGGATGGTAAATTTGACGTTGATGTGGATATTGAGTTCCTATAAAAATAAATAGTTCAGCATTGTCATTATACTTTCTCTAAGCCAAAATCACCTGACGTCATTTATGGTTAAAATGCAGGTGCTAAATCAAGTGAACACTGTCCTAAATGTTGGTAACTGAGGGCAAATTCTTCAAAATCACAGGAGAAATTTTATCGTTTTGGAGCCAGGATTGAAATAGCCATAAACAGTAGTATTATGTTTTGCTATTGTTTGGTTTAAAGCAGGGGTCAGCAAACTCTAACCTCCAAGTCAAATCCTGCCGGTCACCTGATTTCGTAAGTAAAGTTTTGCTGGAACATGGCCATGCCCATCTGTTTCCTTATTGTCTGTGGCTACTTTTGTGTTATAGCAGCAAAGTTGAGTAGTTGAGGCAGAGACGGTGTCTCCCTGAATAGCCTAAAATATTTACTATCTGGCTCTTTATAGAAAAAGTTTGCCAACCACTAGTAAAGGGCTCTCCTTGATCCCTTTGTTCTTGGTTATTTTACTTGGCAAAGTTGAGGGGATCTTGTCTTCACGTTTCTGCATTTCCAGACTTTTCACCCAAATGAAGAAGACTTTTCCTCAGCTTATCCATGGCAAGGACTCTAATGATGCTGAAATTCTTAGGTAAAAACAAAGTAAAAAGCCTTTTTTTTTTTCTTTTTTCTTTTTCTGAAACAGAGTCTCACTCTGTCACCCAGGCTGGAGTGTGGTGGCATGATCTCGTCTCACTGCAACCTCTGTCTCCTGGGTTCAAGCAATTCTCCTGCTTCAGTCTCCCAAGTAGCTGGGACTACAGGCATGTGCCACCACGCCCAACTAATTTTTGTATTAGTCGTAGAGACGGGGGTTTCACCATGTTGGCCAGGCTGGTCTCGAACTGCTGACCTCAGGTGATCTGCCTGCCTTGGCCTCCCGAAGTGCTGGAATTACTGGTGTGAGCCACTGCACCCGGCCCAAAGTAAAAGTCTTTTACTTGACCAACTAACGGGAATAGAGAACTTTTAACTTAATGAAAAGAACATGGGTTCGGGAGCCACCAAAATTAAACCTTGTAGTAGACATTTATTGTTCTTTAGCTTTCTAGAATCCAGTACTCCTTTCTTTTGCTAATAGCAATGTATTTACTTCTCCTCTACTAAGTGCTGTCTTGGTTGAATCAAGGCACCTTGCCCTGTCCTGCCCAACCAAGGTTAGTCATGTGACCCAAGCTAGGGCTCTTTGACACAAAGATGGATAGAAAGTTAAATCGATTTATCCCAGTGATAGTGACTTGCAAGACCATCATTCATCCCTTCCTGTTGCCTAGAGCCCTGGCCTCAGGTTTTCCAACCTTCCCTTTAATTTCAAGAGCTCCCTGGCATTCTTTAAATACTTCCCTTTTCAATTAAAATTAATCAACTAGATTCTATTCCTTACAATCAACAGCCCTAAATGACGCAAATACATAATAATAATAAGCAAATAAAGAAATGTTCCGAGAAATACACATCAAATTTTAGCCTATGAAATCAACAGAGATGTAAACGATAATAGTATTCAGTCATTTTAAAGATGCAGCAAAACAGGTATCCACATGAACTTTCACTGAGGTTGTGAGCTGGTGTTTCCTTTCTGGAAATTATTATTATTTTTTGCAGGATGTGTCCAGAGCATTAAAAAAAGTTTCTATTTTTTGATTGTAGGTGTGGTGGCTCACACTTGTAATCCCAATGATTAGAAGGTCGAGGTGGGAGGATCACTTGAGGCCAGGAGTTCAAGACCAGCCTGAGCAACATAGACCCCATCTCTACAAAAAATTTAAAAAGAAAGTTTTATCTTTTGATCTAGGAATTCTGTCTCTAGACATTTTTCCTAAGGCAGTAACAGGAGATGAAGATAGATTTATGTAGAAAGTATTCACTGTGGTGTTATATATGGTAATACAAAATTGGAATTTACTTAAATATCCAACATTAGCAGGATGGTCAGGTAAATTGAGGAGGTGGCATTATGTCATAGTTAAAAGTATGAGCTCTGGAGTTGATCAGCCTGGCTTCAAATCCTCTTCTGCAATTCACCAACTGTACAACTTTGAACCACCTGCTCAAAGCTTTATCTGTGAAATGTAACAAACTGTGTTACCCAGTTGTGGTAGCTAGCCTTCATAGATGTCCCCCACTGATATACACTTCCTGGTGTTCATGTCCTTGTGTAGTTCTCTCTCATATTGGAGAGGTTGACCCATGTAACTAGTAGGATATTACGAAAATGATGGAATCTGACTTCTGAGTTAGACATTGTGGCTTCCATTTTGCTCTTTTAAATTATTCATTCTGGGGAAATCCAGCTGCAGTGTTGGAAGGGCACTCAAGTAGCCCTATGGAAAAGGTCATGTAGTAAGGAACTGAGGCCTCCTGCTGTAAGAGTGAGCTGTCTTGGAAGTGGATCCTCCAGGCTCATTCAAGCCTTCAGATAAAACATGCTGGATAATGGGCCAGCATCTTAACTGCAACCTCATGAGAACCCCTGAATGAGAACAGTTCAGCTAAGCCACTCTTAAATCCCTGATCTGAAGAAACTAAGCAAAATAATAAATGTTTATTTATGAGAACAGTTCAGCTAAGCCACTAAATTTTGAAGTAATCTTCTATGTACCAATAGATAACTAATACATCACCTGATAGGGTTGTTATAAAGATTAAATAATACAATGCTTCCAAAATACTTTGCATATAATCTCTTAATTAATAGATACTTTATATGTTGGTACTTAATATATTATATAACTAATATATAATAGGTACTTTATATATTAGTTATTATGAATATTATTTCATATATCCATATGACAAAATATGCTAGAGACAATAAAGTATAAAGAAATAAACTGGTGGCTCATGCCTGTAATCCCAGCAATTTGGGAGGCCGAGGCAGGTGGATCATTTCAAGTCAGAAGTTCAAGACCAGTTTGGCCAGCATGGTGAAACCCCATCTTTACTAAAAATACAAGAAAATTAGCTGGGCGTGGTGAAGCATGCCTGTAGTCCCAGCTGCCTGGGAGGCTGAGGCAGGAGAATGACTTGAACCCAGGAGGCAGAGGTTACAGTGAGCCGAGATTGTGCCACTGCACTGCACTGCAGCCTGGGTGACAGAGCAAGACCTGGTCTTTAAAAAAAAAAAAAAAAGAAAGAAAGAAATATACCAAAATGTTAAGAGTAGTTATCTCTGGAGTGAGATTATGATAATTTTCTTTACTGAACTATTTTATATTTTCCACATTCTCTACAATTACTTTTCTACTTTATGTATTTATGATTCTATATACTCTGACAATGTTTTCAAAAACATTACAACTACTCCAAGCACTGTTTATGTTTTGACTGGTTTTTGTAGGCTGAGAGTCTGCAAAATAACCTTAGGTGTGAGCCAAAACTTTGGAGGCCCCAAGAACGTAGGTCCCAAAAGCCAGTGTACATGTCAGCTTGGGTGTTCAAATCCATGGCCAGTCATGGATTCATCTTTAAGCCTTAATATGATTCGTAGGGTTAAGACGTGCTCATGCATACCTACATATAGATGTGAGAGTAAGCTAAGTGGAAGGTCAACGTGTATGTAAAAGTGCAATTGGGAAAAAAAGAAAAAAATATGATGTATGGAAGTATGGTGGGAAGATGGTATATAGAGAGGAAGACAGGGAGGTAGAGGAGTATCACTTGGGAATATGAACGACCGGGTGCTAGGTACTTTGCATTATTTATCTTTAATGTTCACAGAAACTCTGAAATATAAAGTTTTTTAGGTTCCATGTTCCATTTTAAGTACTTTCTATGTATGTGTATATATATATTTAATATCTATTTGTCTACTTAGTCTAATGCATACATGCTGTGTGTATAATATGATATCTCATCAGGATTCTTTGAAAGCAAAAGAAACCACCTCTCTGCAATGTATATAAGAAAGGAATTTACTGGAAGGATATGGGCTAAGTCCTAGACTCTAAGTGCAAGCTATAGAGTCAGGCCTCAGAAAGTCCAGGCAGCAATCAGCACTTAGAACTTCTTCAGGGACCACTGGTGGGACCATTCAGCTCTAACTCTTGTTGGTCCTTGAGTAACTCGTCTCTGGATCCAGTCTCAAGGGAGAGTGAGAGTCTGGTTGACTTGGCTTAGAGCATGTGCCCTTCCCTTGCCCAGGGGAAAGTGGGGTCCACCAAGTCTGCAAGCAGTAGAGGAGACGCAGGTAGTTTTCTAAAGCAAAATGGAGGTGTTGTTACAAGAAGACAGGGGCATGGAAGGCCAGCAGGGAAAATGATGGATGTGTACTATGCCTGGGTTCTAATTCCATTTTTGATACTGATTTCCTGTGTGGACTTAGGTAATTTAACTTCTGTAAGCCTCAGTTTACTCATATATTAAATGGAGATAGTACTGCCTGTCCTGGGTTTTTGCAAAGATTAAGTAATAATAAGTGAAAAATTACAGGTTCATTGTCCTTACCTGAAATCTTAGAAACAAGAAGTGTTCAGGTATCAAGAATTTTTCAGCTTTTAAAAAGGTGATGAGATACACAATACAATGTATATTATGCAACACCCCATTGGGATCTGATTCATCATCTCATAGTCAAACAATAGTATTTCTGCATCAGATTCATTAGTATGTGTCTGGAGTGGGATAAATTAAAACTTCAAATAGTTCTATGCCAGTTTTTGCTGTCAGGCTTTGCTGCCAAGTGGATTTGCTGCAAGTATACAAGAAGAAACAAATAAGCCAAAAACTTGGCTTTTGGAGCTTTTTGGACTTTTTGGAACAAGAGATTGTAGATATATATGGTTTTTATAATTCCAGGTTGGCTTCATCCCAAAGATTAGCTCTCTATCTTTTCTAGTTGGTCCCTGATTATCTTTTTTCATTTATTCACATTGAGGAGGAAGACACCAACATGGCTTCCTTCACTCTTTGGAAACCCAGAGAATGGTAGGTTGAAGTGCTGGAAAAGTCAGAGTTCCAATGAGAGGATCTCTCCTCTTAGAATTTAGTTCTCATTTCTGGGTTGGCACCTGATCGTCATGACCCCAGAGGAGACCAGTGAATCATCCAGTCATGAGGTTTGGAGATGATTCAGCAAGTTCGAAGTGGTGTCAGGAGTGCTTTTGGCTGAAGTTCTCTAAGGTACTGATTACACATCCAATTATGCAACTGGCCCCGAGGCCCGCATTGTGGTACAACCTGATTCTCACCCAGACTAAATATGTGAGATGGGGCCTGCGCCTGGTACAGCATGATCTCTTGGTAGACCTCAGGCCCTTGAGCCCAGGGAAATGGTTCCTGCCACGATGGTTCTCTTTCTTCTCTTTGGAGAATGGAATATGGACTGAGCATCACTTCTGTTCATATTTACCCTTTCAGCATCCTTCTCTTCTTCTGGACCAAGGTCAGGGATGATTGGGGGACCCAGAAATGATTCCCATCTCATGTCCTCTTGATGTGTTGTCAGACTTCATGGCATGAGGGGGGACTTCTCCAGGATGAATCAGTTCCTAATGTCCAACATCCAGTAATAAGAAACTAATTTACATGGAATAAGACTTTGTCCTTTGTTCCTGTAGGCAATGCAGTGTACCAGGACTAAAAGTCATGAGCTTGGGTTCAAGCTTCATTTCTGCTGCTGACCATGAACTTGGCCATGTCACTTTATCTTTTGAGCTTCATTTTTATCAACTGAGTTGGGGAGAAGAGGAGGCTCCATTAGCTTCAATATTCTACAATTATTTTTGAGAATGCTATCTGCCAACTGCTTCCCTTTCACTCTCCATTCATCCATCACACAGTCTCTGCTCTTAGCTTGTATTGCAGTGTGATAAGGCGAAAACATTCTTAAGAGAGGAAACGGGAGATAGTGGTAGGTGCTGCAATGTGCTACCATGACAACATTAGATGGTGGTCAGGAAAGAATCCTTGGAGGGAGGTGACATTTGAGAAGAAACCTGATAATGGCTCAGAAATATTTCTTGAATGAATTGATGAACAAGAAGGAGTCAGCCATGGAAATATGTGGAGGAAGAATGTTCTAGGCAGGGGCAACAGAAATGTAAAGATTCTGAGGTGGGAACGGCTTTGGCGTATTTGAACACTAGAAAGAGGGCAGTGGAGCTGAAGAACAGTGTGGAGGCAGAGTGCTCAGAGAGAAAGTCAGACATACCTGAACTGAGGCTTTATAGATCACGTTAAGGAGTTTGGGTTTTATTTTGAGGCTGAAGGGAAACCAATGGCAGAGTAATATAATCTGATTTACCCTTAAAAATATCATTATGCAATGTGATACCACTTCCTACCCACTAGAAGGGCCAAATTTTAAAAGACAGACAATACCAAGTGTGACTGAGGATGTGGAGCAACCGAAACTCTCTGACACCGCTGGTGAAGGTAGAGATGGGTATGACAAGTTCGGGAAACTGATTAGCTGTATCTGTAAAGCTAAACATAGGCACATCCTACCACTCAGCAGTTTCATTCCTAGTTATATTTTCAACAGATAAATGTATATATGTTGACTAAAAGATATACCTAAGAATGTTCATAATAACCCTAAATGAGAAACTACGTAAACTCTCATTAAGAGTCAAACAGGTACATGAATTGTGGGATGGTCATATAGTTGAATACTATATGTGACAACAGTACACATAACATCATGGGTGAATTTCACAAACTTAACATTGCGTAAGGGAAGCCTGTCTGAAAAGTTCAAACAATCTAATTCCATTTATATGGAATTCAAAAATAGGCATAACTTATCTAAGGTGTTGGAAGTCAGGATAGTGGTTACCTTTGGAGAGTCTAGTGACAGGAAGCGGGTGTGAAGGGGCCATCTGGGATCCTTTAATGTCCTGTGTCTTGACCTGGATGCTGGTTACACGTGTTCGGTGCTTTCTCTAATCCTGCCTCTACCCCTGCTTCCCCAAGCCTTGAGCCTAGAAAGATGAAGTGAAGAACGTAGAATATTTCTCCTTGGCCACTGTAGGCCGCGATCTGCTTTCACATTTACTGTCATCGTTTTCTCAAGAGTGTTGGGCAAATGAAATTTACCCATTTTATAGGCACAGACATCATAGCTTAGTGACCTGCCCAAGGGGCCATTGTCTCATACAGTGAGAGTCAGACTGCAAGCCCAGGTCCTTGGATGCTCTTCACGAGGCCTGCTGGTGTTTTTATTTCTCCACGCTGCCTCTCTGGACTGGACCAACTGGTCTCCTGACCTCCATCTAGCTTCAAGACTAGGAAATGCTACTTTTGCCTATGAGTCTTGAAACGAATCCAAGAAACTCCAGCATTTTGACCATTATCTTTGTTGATATAGCCTTATCTTGAACTACTTTTTAAAAAAAGCAATGCTTCTAATTCAGGAGATAAAAATATTATAAGTTGAAAGAAAACCCCCACAGGTTGGAGTCCCATTAAACTCTGGAGGAGAAATGATGGTGTTCGTCGTTAGATTTTCTCAGTTCTACTGCATGGGCATATGGCATTCTGTGTGACACATTTTTGCTTTAACCACAAAATTTCATGAATTTTCAGTCACTGAATAATGAAATAAATCATCATTGCAGACAAAAAGAAGGGGGCAGTTTTGAAGGCAAAAGTATTTCCTTGAAAACGTATTGAGAAACAAAGCACTTGGCCACATTCATGGGGACTGAGCCCTCAGGGGATAAGTGCCCAGAGCCTTAGGCGTGGAAGAGCAAGTCACTCTGTTCCCATGGGATAAGACGCTTGTGACCAAGTGTCCAAGGTTTATTTAGTCTCTGGTTCTATATATCTACAGCCATCGTTAGTAGCTAGGCGTTGTTAACAGGCCATAAGAGTTCTTTTTGCCCTTTGAAGAGAACAGGGGGTGTGGGGGCAACAAGGAAAATCACAGTCCCACTAAGTGCCTACTGGGTGCACCCTCTGCCTTCATTTTATTTGTTGTCTGATCAAGTGGAGGCTGTTTATAACCCCACACATGAGGGAACTCAGGGATCTGGAAGTGAAGTCAGAATTCTTTGAGGTGGGAAACCATTCAAGGGAATTAAAGAAAGAAGTCATCTGGCTAGGTCTACCTTTTAGAAAAATAAGTGGGTTTGTTCCTCCCCACCCTTACTAGGATTGCCCCTTTAATCCATACTCCTAGTGGTGGCAGTGGGGAGAGTGAGCTGGAAGAGGAGCGGATGGAGCCAGGGAGAGCAGTGAGAGGGCTTCTTTTGATGCTCTGGGTGAGAGATCATTGCATCCCCAACCAATGCATCCGTGAGGCAGTGCCATCTCCTACTTCCCATCCTTTCTGCTATCCTTATTATACATTTTACCTCTATATGTTATTCCTTTTGCCATTCATCTCTTTATTATTTCTCTTAACATTCATATGATCATCTTAGGTGTTTCCTCCTCCTCCAGCCTTGAGAAGGAGGAGAATACAATAATTTCAGAAGTGTCATTTGGGCAACCATGTCTCTGGCATTGGATGACTTGCCTCGAGTCTTTTTTCAGGTTAGAAGATTTGGAGGGCAACTGCTTTAGGTTGGGTGAGGTTGCAGCCTACCTTACAAAAGAGTTGAGTATTGTGTGGTCTCATCATCACCTCTAGTGAGGAGCTGGGTACATGGACAAGTGCCCACACCCTCTGTGGTGGACACAGAGATATGAGGCCTTGGTACATCCTTTTCCAAGGATCCCTGGAGTGAGGAAGGGGAGGGAGAGGAAGGGGGATGGAGAATTACGTCGTCCCAGCCTACCTTGTGAAGGAGTTGAGTGGTGAAGGAGCTGGCACAAGGTAGCAAAAGCTTGGATATCTTCATCCCATCTCATATCTTCTTTTACAGGTGGAGAAGTGAAGGGCCAGAGAAAGGAAGTGAACTATAATCGCCATCATTACAAGTTGCTGAGTGCTGGCTACTTTTTGCCAACTGCCTCTTTCAATCCTTGCCCTGTGAGGGAGCGTATTAATTTTCTGTGGCTACTGTAACAAATTATCTCAAACTTGGTGGCTTAAAGCAATTGATTGTTAAAAACAAATAACAATTGATTCTCTCAAAGCTCTGGAAGCCAGAAGTCCAAAATCGAGGTATTGGTGGGCCACATTCCCTCCAGAGGCTCTAGGGGAGCCGCTTTCAGCTTTGAGTGGCTTCAGGCATTCCTTGGCCTGTGGGCTGCGTAACTTCAACCTCTGCCTTGGTCTGCTCACATACGTCTATGTCTCAGATCTCCCTCTGCTTTCCTAAAGACACTCCTAAAGACACTTGTCATTGGATTTAGGGCCCACCCAGTAATCCAGGATGATCTCACCTTGAGATCCTTTACTTAGTTACACTTGCAAAGACTTTTTTTTTTTTTTTCCAAATAAGGTGAGATCGTTTTGGAGGGAGCATCATTCATCTCAGTGCAGGGTGATGTCGTCATCATCTCCATTTTACTAAAAAGGACATTGAAGCTCAGAGAGGTGAAGGGTCCTTCCCAAGGCCACAGTCAGCAGATGGCAGAGATGGGCTCCATGGCCATTGCTCTTTGCAGTACGCTGTATTTGATAACAGTAATGGTAATAATGGCTAACCCTGACCGCACTCACATATATTAATTCAGTTAATCCCCTCGAAAATGCCATGAGAAGGGAAGTATTATCATAGTCCCCACTTCAGAGATGAGGAAACGAGAGGTTGATTAATTTTCCCATGGTCACACAGCAGTGAAGAGCAGAGCCAGGGTTGAACCCCAGGCGCATTGGCTCCGAATCTGACATCAAAGGTCACCACACAAACCATTGTCAGAATTGTTTCCAGTGGTGGCTGGTGAGTTTTAAAAAGGGCTCCGGAAGACGGGTCCCTATGATCCAATGGGGGAAGGCAGATTGGAGGCAAGATGGGAGAGATTTGGGAAACACTTGTAGGAAGGGACACTTTTCTGCAACTCAGGAGACACTTTTCTATGACTCACACTTCAGTGGCTCTCTAGGTTCTTTCACCTCCTGGTTGGTGGCCCTGGGGCAAACTTCCCCTTCCTCATGCAGATGGTGCGGGCATCCTGGGGTCAGCCAAGCTAGGAGCTGCCCTCTCGCTTCCTTGCTTCACTCCTTCAGTGATGTCCAATCCGCTTCAGTGATGTTCGATCGGTCAATTGGATCCACTTTGTGATCCATTCTCTGTGAATCCTGCCTCCTTGTTTCAGGTCCCCTCTCCTGCCTTTGCTTCCCATTGTTACCGTAAGTGGCCAAAGCTTGTCATCCCCAGGGAAAAGCTCATCTCTCCCAGGGATGGGAATGGCTAGGATCCATACTCTCTAGTCTTCTCTGTCCTTCCCCCAGCCGCCTACAGCACTTACTGGGGCAAAGACTGTCCCCATGACCATTCCACCCCTTCCCCATATGCATCCCCCATGCCATCCTACACACACATCTTCTCTCTCATTTGTGCTACATCCTAAATGTCTGGACTGCCATCATTCATTCATACATTCAGCATGTATTATTGATTGCCTGCTTTGTGTCAGGTACCAGGGAAACAGACGTGAGTGATGAACAAAGTAGACATGTTCTCTCTCTGTGTAGATCTTCCATTTGGTTTGGGACATCAACTAAGTAAACTCAGAAAGTAAATAAACAATAAATAGTTATGATAAAATGGGTGAAGGGAAGAAATAAGGGATGAGAGAGAATAATGCGGTAGGTGGGGTGGGGGCTACTTTTGATAGGGTGGTCAGAAAGGGTGCTGAGGAGGTACTGGAAGGGTCTTGCAATGATTGAATGTGGTCATGTAGGGAAGCCCTTAGCATTCTGTCTGATGCAGAGTAAGTAGGCAGTAAACGTCAGCCATTGTCACTCACAGATTCATTTGTTCAACAAAAATCTTTTGAGGGCTAGTTGTTACGCTCATGTGCCTAAATGCCAGTGATCTCAGTCCCAAGTGGAGAATGATCTCGGCTCCCTCAACCCCGTTAGCACTCTTAGTTTTGCTTTTCAGATAAGTAAGCCAAATAAATCCATAGGCAAAGTGGGAATTAATTGTTTTCTTCTCCAACACTCCATGAAAGATGAGTGTCTCAGAGGCCCTGCTAACGAATTCCACTGCTTTTCTCCTTGGTCTTATCTTCAGCATAGATGTCGCCACATTGCTTCTCTTAAAGGCTCTTTCAGAAAGTTTTGATTTTGCTGTTGCCCTGAGGTGGCCCTCTTGCCTGTGACTGTGGACAGGGCTGACAGGTCTTTTGGGGAAACGGCACAGACAGCTGCTGATTTTGAATAGGACAGACCTCTGTGCCTGCGTCTTCCTGACTTACAAACACCTCAGATTCTTGAATCCCCGTCTGTGTCCTCAAAGCACCATTTTCTGGACCACTGACTTGTTATGGGAGGGTTACTGGGGAATTCTGGATCGCAGGCCCTGGCATTCTAATTAAATCAAACAAGTGAAATGAAGAGGAAAAGAGACTCATGGATATCTTTAGGAAAAACAAAACCCAAATTCCCCACATGAAGAGAATGACGTGGTATTTGAACGAGAGCCTAGAATTCCTATAAGACTGCGTGAGAGCTGACATTTCAGAACCAGACCCCACCCACATCCCAGCACCCTCCACATCGGCTTCTGCTTTAACATACAGCCTCCCATGACGTCACCCCCAAGGCTTATGTTGGCAAGATTGAGAACAGGACCTTGTGGGTGACATTGTGCCAACAGATTAGTCTTCTTATGTAATTTCTTATGCCTGGCACTGGGCTTCTCTTCATGGACCCTAATTCCTTCTCCAGTGGTATTTGGTGAGTGTTGCTCACCTTGGACTTTTAGGAAGGTACTTGGGAGCTATGTTTTGTATATATTGGCCTGTAGTCCTTGGAATTCATTAAAAAATTGCTAGTCCCTATGAAATGGTTTAGTTTGGTTCAATACATATTTGCTTAGCATCTTCTCAGTGGCAGGTCCCTTGCAAGAAGTGAGGGATAGAGGGATGAAAGACACAGTCCCCACCCATGAGATGCCCTTGATGAAATGTGGGACATGGGAGGTGAGTCAGTGTCATGGTGGCCCAGCCTGGGGCAGACTGGGCTGAGGGCTCCCCAAGAATGGCTTCTTGGGGGCAGATAGCATCTGCAGTGGGTCAACTGGTGTCTGCCGCCAAATTCATGTCCACTCAGAACCTTAGAATGTGACCTTACTTGGAAATCAAGTCTTTGCAGATATAATTAAGGTAAGAATCAAGATGAGACCATGCTGGGAAGGGGGGCCCTAAATCCAGTGAAAATGTCCTCATAAAGAAAATGGCACAGAAAGAGAAGGCTGTGGGAGGACTCAGGCAGATGGGAGTGAAGCAGCGGTAAGCCAAGGAACGTGAAAGATTGCTAGAACCAGCAGAAGCCAGGAAGAGGCAAGGAAGGATTTCTTCCTAGGGCCTTCAGAGGGAGCTCGGCCCTGCTGACACTTTGATTTTGAACTTCCAGCCTCCAGAACTGTAAAAGAATCAGTTGCTGTTCTTTCAAGCCACCCAGTTTGTGGAACTTTGCAACAGCAGCCCCAGGAAACAAATACGGTATGGAAGCATCTGAGATGAGCCACTGGAGTCTTGCCATTGCTTTCCTGCCCCTTTCCTTGTTCTAGCACATCAGGCTGGGAGACCTGCACTGCTCTGTGAGCTCCTGGGTAGTAGGAGCCTCACCCTACTCCACCACTCCCACATTTAATGTGATGTCTGACACAAAGGAGTCTATGGCCAATATTTGTTGAATGCACAAATAACCGAGTGTGTGAATGAATGAATAAGCAGAAGAGTAGTACTAACAAGGGTGGACCAGTTAGCTGGTGGAGATAAAAGGGCCACCCTTAGAGTCAGGGTAACTGCAAAATCAAAACCTTCTGAAAGGGGCTGTAAAGTGGATGAAGCTGCACGAAGTGGATCCTCCAGCGTGAAAAGCCATGGCCGCTGCCGTGGAGGGGCTGTTCTGGGGTTGTCTGTTCCAACGGCTGATCCTTGGTAAAAGTGGGTATTTAGGAATGTTTTGCACTGGGGATGTGCAGACTAGGCAGCAATCAGGACAAAGAGAAGGGCCAGAATAGAAAGCAGGAGAAGAGAACTGAGCGGTGTCCATTGCCTACTCTATGGTAGACACTGTACTGTGTCCGTTAATGTCTATGATCTTTCTCTCTGTCCTTGAAACAGTTCATCAGGGAGGTAAAAATTCCTTCACTTTACAGATGTGGAAGCTGAGGTGCAGAGAGGTGGAAGCTGAGGTGCAGAGAGGTGGAAGCTGTCAAAAGTAATACTGCCAGTGAGTGGTAGAACTGCCAAACTCGAATCGAGCCCAGGTCCCTTTTGCTCCCAAGTTTGTGTTCTCTGCAGTACAACATGCTGCTTCTGCCAATAAGTGATTGTTGGGAAAGGAAGTTGGGGTACTTCAGCGGAAAAAGGTTTTAATGTCTCCCAAGTCCAGGGGACTGGAGGAGGAATTCTCTGGAAAATGATCTAAGAAGACAGCACCTTGTTGGAGTTCTGGGGGTCCCGATCATCCGAAGGCCATCTGCTCTACACTTTCAGCTGGTCTTGAATAAGGTTCTCCGGGAAAAAATCCGTATTATTTTCTTCCTGTCATATTTTACTACTCTAGGCTGTGTTTTTCACTGTTCTCAGATAGAACTGCAATCATTTTTTTTTTTTTTTTTGAGACAGGGTCTCTCTCCTTTGCCCAGGCTGGAGTGCAGAGGTGCAATCACAGTGCCCTCAACCTCCTGGGCTCAGCTGATCCTCCCATCTCAGCCTCCAGAGTAACTGGGACCACAGGTCCCACCACCACGCCTGGCTAATTTTTGTATCTTTTTTGTAGAGTCAGGGTTTCATCACGTTGCCCAGGCTGGTCTTGAACTCCTGGGCTCAAGTGATCCACCTACCTTGGCCTCCCAAAGTGCTAGGATTACAGGCGTGAGCCACTGTGTCTGGCCTTGCAATCATTTTTAAAGGTTAGACACCATCTAGGTTTCTCTCTGATTTGAACCCCCACTTTGTCTGATAATTTAGCCCTTGTTTTCACCCCTTAGCAGCCTGGACACCCTGATGATGTTTGGGGCCCATTCACTCATGCATCCATTCATTCATCCCACAAGCATGTGAACATCGTCTGCCAAACACCGACTGAGCTTGGCCTGGGAGTTCAAAGGGCACCAAGCCTCTGTCCTTGCCCGCTTTAAGAGCTCCCACTCCAGACTGATTCAGTAAGTCCGTATTGTGCGTCAATGTGACAGAGGCTAGAATCAAGGGAGGGATCCTGGGTAGAAAGGTTGGAGAAGGCTCCACAGAGGAGGTGTGTGTCAAGTAGGAGTTGACTAGGAAGGGTAGGGAAAGGCGTCATAGCAGAGGGACTAACATGTGCAAAGGCACAGAGGCATGATGTGCATGGCTTGTTGGGGTTAGGGGAGGACCCAGACGTCCCGGGCAGGATGATGTGTTTGAGTCAGACCAGTCACAGTCCTTGTCCTCTGGGACATGACAGGCTTTTGTTATAGGTGGCAGTGGTAAATTCAGCCTATGCTGGGACTTTGGTTTTAAGAAGTAGATACTTGATCCTTTGTGTTGTTAGCAGAAAGAGTGGATGCTGAAGAGGTTGAGGCAGGATCATAGGAAGGGGCCACCTGGAGGGGGAGTGGAGGTTCCAGGGCGGAAGGGTTCGCCCTCAGAGCCACCACTGCTTACGGGCAGAGTATCAGGAGGGTCTCAAAGGGCAGAGTATCAGGAAGTGTCTCAAAGGGAGGAGCCAGGATTCCAGTGACTCTGCTGCTGGGGCCATGTCCCTCTGCCGGGGGATGGCCTGATGCAGTAACTAGCTGGTCATGCCCTGGCCGGTGAGTGGTCTGATGGAGACCTCAGGACAGCCAGGCCTTCTTTTAAGATGCCAGCTAGGAGTCGGGTGAATTGTGCGATACTGAATGCCACAGTCTTCCCAGGTCCTGCTCCCCACTGCCCTCTCCCTGCTTCAGTTCCTTCCTGCCATTGCTATTTTCTCTGCTGGCTCCTCCTCTGCTCTCTGCTTTGCATTGGCATGGGGTGTTTGATCTTTGTGTTTTCTTGCTGAAAGAAAGAAACCTCCTTCAATTTCTCTCTTCCCTCATTGCCTGTTGAGATGATTAGCCAGGCTGTTTGACATTTTTCACTTAGAGCGTTTCAGTTTAACGGCGGCTGGCTAAATATATTTTGACCTCAGCCATGGACTGTGACTCTCTACCCAGCCAGTGAGGCCAATGAAGCCTTGTGCCAAAACCGTCTCTCTTTCTTTCTGGGCTGAGATTGTCCTCAGCAGGTTGGAGACTTGCCCTCATATTCTGCAGATTATTTTGCAACCTAATTCAGATAATGGGTTTGGCCGCTGGGATGCCCAGGTGGGTGGATTCGCCGGTCATGAAGGTGTCTTCTTTGACACACAAAGCTGGCCTGCGATGTGTCTGGCCCTAGTGCCATCTTTCTTTATAAATCCTAGGAGGCAATTTATGTAGTTCTTTTGTACCCCAGGGTGACTTGGACAAGCTGTGAGTAGCCACAGACTCTGACAGCTTATGAAATATTGGACCGAGAGGAAAGGAAAAGACAGTGAAGGGATTAGCAAGCCTCCAACAGAAGGACTTTTGGAGGCCACAGAAAGCATTTATAGACAAGACTCCCACTTCTAATTCCAGGCAGATGGGGTGCCCTGGATAAAGCCCTTCGCCCACCAGGCTTGATCCAGGTGGGCCATGTGACTTCATACCCCACCCAGACTTGCCAGGCTCAATTCAGGGTGGGTCAGGTGGAAAGAAAGAGGGAAGGACAGAATGACTCTGAGCAGAGGATCTGGGGCACAGGAACTAGTGCCTCATCACGTTTACCTCTGAATTTGTGATGGAGATCTCAGAGACGATGTAGATCCAGCCTCTTCATTCATTTACTAATTCATTTATCATGTGTTTATGGAAGATCTATAATGTATGTGGCAGACACTGAGGCCAGCCCTGAGAATGCAGAGGTGAACAGGACAGAATAAGAAGTCTAGAGGGGAAGACAGTGATCAAATAATTACGAACAGGTTGAGAGTCTCAAAGTAGAAGAATAGGGGGCCGGGTGTGGTGGCTCATGCCTGCAATCCAAGCACTTTGGGAGGCCGAGGTAGGTGGATCACCTGAGATCAAGAGTTTGAGACCAGCCTGACCAACAAGGTAAAACCCCGTCTGTACTAAAAATACAAAATTAGCCGAGTGTGGTGGTGCAGGTCTGTAATCTCAGCTACTTGGGAGGCTGAGGCAGGAGAATTGCTTGAACCCAGGAGGCGGAGGTTGCAGTGAGTCGAGATCGCATCATTTCACTCCAGCCTAAGCAACAAGAGTGAAACTCCGTCTCCAAAACAAAAATGAAAACAAAAAACAAAAGGGGGAATGATAGGGGTATTAATAGGAGAGCTGAATCAAACTGGAGCGGGGTAAGCATGGAAGACACCTTGATGCTGTGACTTTTAATCTGGTGTGTAAGGTGTAAGTCAAAATTATGTAGGGTGACGAGGCAAGAGAGGTGTGCTTCCGGTAGTGATGACTGCATGTGCAAAGGCCCTGAGGCAAGAGAGGAGGGTGTAAAGGAAAGAAGGATGACTGGAGCTCAGACAACTTCAAGGAGTGAGGGTGGCAAAAGATGAAGCCAGAGAGATAGGTGGGTGCTGGATTAGGGAATGCACTAGAAGCTACATAAATGATTGGGGGCTTTATGCAAAGGTCTCTGGGAAGCCATGGAATCATTTTAAGCAGGGGCATAATATGAGCAGGTCTGTGTTTTAAAAAGATCACTCTGACTATTGCTCAAGAACAAGATGCCAGCCAGCAGCTAAGGGGACAGTGTCCAGGCTGAGGAGCAGGGCTGGCGATCCAAGCAGGGTCTCTGAACCACAGCCAAGAGATCTCGGGAGCAGAGCAGAGCTTCAGACCCCAGCAGAAGAATCCAAAGTACAAAAAAGACAACTTAGAAAGAAGGAAAACTCTAGAACATGAACCTGGAGAGCCAGATGGGGAGGAAGGCTACAGCTTGGATTGAACTCTGGTACCAGGCTCAGGGCAGCAAGACTGATGGCAGATGCTTCTGTTGGTGGGGAGAGGACTTCGCCTACATCGGTGGGCTCGGGATGGCTGACCAGGACAGGAGGGGAATGAAACCAGCCATGCGGGTCTTCTGTGCCCACAGCTGAGCAGGGCAGTGATTCTCGACCCTGACTGTACATTTCAATCATCTGGGAAGCTTTTCAAAAACTATAGTGTTCTGCCCCCCTCCCAAAAGCATCCCTATTCATTTTTCTCAAATGGGGCTGGCCCCGTTTTCAAACATCTTCCCAGATGACTGTGTTGTGCAGGCAGCGCTCAGAACTGCTGTTCTCCACTTCAGCTTATTCCTGTGTTTGGGACTGAGCCAGTGTGGGAGGCACCTCAAGATAACGGGGGCTATAGAGATAGTCAGGCCTGGCATCTGAGGGTAATGACTGCTGTAAGCACTGAAGGAATTTGTTGACGTTCCCCAGAAGAGCAGTCCTCGTAACACTGACCAAAATGAACATCCTGATTAATTATGCAGGTTTATAGCTCCCCAGAGGCTGCAGAAAAACATCATTTGGCACCAGAAACAAACTTTATTCTGGCAAGTGCAGGGTAATTTTACAAACGTTAGATACTGAATGTTGCATACGTCTCTGGAATTTCAATGTACTACATCCATAGAATGCAGAAAAACAAGGTCAGGGCCAATTTCTCACGCTGCCACCTGGACCAAGCAGTTCCAGGAATCTTCTGGGGTCTCTCAGCCCTCTTGTTCCAGATTTCAGTGGTGTCCTGGGCAGATGTGGTTTTATCCGGATTTCTCCCTTTGGGGAAACGCTTCTAACTCATTACATGCAGTTTGGATGGGCTGTCAGTCACAACAGGTAACCCCACCTCTGTTTGTGGGGATGTGGTCCAGGATTAGCCAGTCCTGGCAACAGTGATTGGCTCAAGAGGTAGTCATGGAATTCAAAAAAGGCCCATAAGCATTGTTTTTTAGGTTTAATATATGGATAACAGCAAAGTTCTCTCCTGAAGATACAAAGTTGGAAAATGAGTCTGGGTTTATCGTTTGTTATTGTCCACACACTGTATGGGTAAATGAAGAAGCTTGCTAGAGAAGGAGGCCTAATAGAGATGAGGTAGAGAGAGAGGAAAACCTAGGGAGGAGAGAGAGGAAGAGAGAGGGGAGAGAGAGAGAGAGACAGAGAGAGAGAGTGGGGGGCGGGGCAGAGCAGAGAGAGGCAGAGAGAGGGAGACAGACAGACTCAGAGAGAGAGAAGAGAGACAGAGAAACAGACAGAAAGGAGGCCGGCCAGGTGTGGCTGACGACTGTAATCTCAGCATTTGGGAGGCTAAGGCTGGCAGATCCTTGAGACCAGGAGTTCGTGACCAACCTGGCCAACATAGTGAAACCCCGTATTTACTAAAATGCAAAAATTAGCTGGACTTGGTGGCACATGCCTATAATCCCAGCTACTCAGGAGGCTGAGGCATGAGAATCGCTTGAACCTGAGAGGTGGGGACTTCAGTGAGCCGAGATCGCGCCACTGCACTCCAGCCTGGGCTGCAGAGCGAAACTCCATCTCAAAAAAAAAAAAAAAAAAAAGAGAGAGAGAGAGAGACAGAAACAGACAGAGGTAGGGGAGAGAGAGAAAGAAAAAACGGGGAGAGACAGAGACAGATGGAGGTGGGGGAGAGAGATGGAGAGAGAGGGAGAGACAGAGAGAGAGGGTTCGGGCAATGCAATGCCTAGTTCCAGGCCTCCAGACTCTGGTACCTCAGTCTTGTGAGCTCTCCCTGCAGCCTTTAAGGGTTAAGCCCTTTGGAACTGGGTTTGTGTCCCTTGCAACAGAAGGCATTTTGACTGGGACAGAAGGTTTCTTGTCGACCTCATGGGAGGGCGGATGTGCGGGGTATGCACTGGAGAGTGAGGCAGGCGTGGTCAAAGAGCTTGTGTGGCAACTGTCCCTGGGATGTCCAGGTGTCCGTCTCGGGGTCGTAGCAATCGAAGGAGGCGGAGTCCTCAATGTTGCAGTCCGTGGTCAGCCGCCGCCCGCCCGTCACGTAGAGTTTGTTTCCCATCACGGTGGCCCCGTGGTGCATCCTCCGGTCTTTCATGTCCGCACATTTGACAAATTTGTTGGATTGAGGGTCATAAGCAAGAATCCTCCTTGTGTAACCTGAAAACCAAATGACACATGGGCAAGCTCAGCGTTGCTCATCTGGTACTGGAGGTCAGCAGTCCTGTCTGACTCCTGCCACCGCTCAAGACTGAGTGGCTGGGACCCTGAACTAGAGTGTGGGATGTTGAGCTAACCTGCCAAGGCCTGCTTTGTGGCGGAGTGGGGGCTGCACGCAGATCTGTCTGACTCTGACCTTCACCCCAAGTTAAGGCAGCATATAAGCCATTCTTAGATTGAGAGCAGCCTCCTGATTCCTGTAACTGTCTCAGCCTCCTTGGCCTCTTCCTCTCTCAAATGCCCACTCAAGAACTATGACAATCCTTTGGAAACTCAGAAGTGGGTTCCTCACAACAGCCCTATCTTGGTAGTTACTTTTAGGATCCTCATTTTATGGATGGGCAAACTGAGGCACAGAAAGATGTTTAACTTGGTAAAAAGTATATAGCCAGTTAGTGACAGAGCCAGGATTTGAATCAAGGTCTATCTGACCCCAATACCAGTCCTCTTAACCATGACACTATACTTCGATTACAGAGAAACAAACTATTAGTAGCTAATATTATTAGCAGAAGCAAATATTTTTTATTGACTGTGTATCTGGGAGAGTGTTAAGTGCTTTAGATACACGAGCACATTAATTATCACAACAGCTCTGGGAGATAGCTGTTATTTCATCCCTTGTTTACAGAAAAAGACAGGGAGAAACTTCTGGGTGAGGAAAGAGTTTTGTCAGATTCTGCACGCTCCTCTGGTTGGTTGGATGTGCTTTTAAAAAGACGATCTTGTAGAATAACATCTGTCTATGAGTGACCTTTTTTCCATAGAACGTGCCAAGTTTGTGTCACGCCCAGTGATCCTCTGTTCAGACTCACCTCCCACAATGACAATCCGCTCCCCGAGCACCACTGCAGGGGCACACACGTTCTTGATCATTCTTGTCTCCATTTTGAACCACGAATTTCTGGAAATGTGATAAACCTGAGGGAGAAATAGAATCATGACACTGCATTTTAAAGTGAAATATTCTTAAAAAAAGACAGTAGTAGTAATTAAGAGGGTGAACTAGGAATGAGATTTTTCTTTCTACTTTTCTCCAGTTTTAAAAATGTAGCTACTGCTCAATAAACAAAACAGTATTGAAAAACAGGAAGAAGCGTATTATTAAAAATTGATATTATTGTGACCCCAGGAACTCAGTGGCTGTATTTCTATAGAATAGACCAATAGTTTTGCATTGTAATACGTGTTTTACTTACCTTACATGGAACATGTTTTTCTTTTAATGAGAAATGAAGAAACTTGGGTATTCAGAAAACCAAAGGTTTTCCAATCATTTTTTATTTCTAGCTCATGTTTAAATTTCTAAATATTCTGGTTTATCCAAGAAGGTCATAGAACCAAGAATAAATCTGAGGCTAAGTGAGGAAGTCTTTTGAACAGTTCATGCCTGAAAGTCATTACAGTCCTAGAAAAATGCAGCATGAGAAAGGGGAGAAAGACCGAAGAGAAGGGAGCAGGCTCTTTTGCCGTGCTTTGAAACAGTGTGTCAAATCAACACTCCGGAACATGTTCTCCTGTGAGTGTCCTCAGTTTTAAATCTAAATATCAAATGTAAATTAGTTCATTATGGAAAAATTTTAGCCAAGAGATATAGGATGAATTTCACATAAGCAAAGAAGGAACAAGAACATTTATCTACAGAGGAAAATGGCATAGTATTCTTTGCTAGAAAATCTTTTCCTATAAAATAAAATTACCAGGCCGGGTGGGGTGGCTCATGCCTGTAATCTCAACATTTTGGGAGACCAAGGTAGGTGGATCATGGAGGTCAGGAGTTTGAGACCAGTCTGGCCAACATGGTGAAACCCCATCTCTACTAAAAATACAAAAAAAATTTAGCTGCGTGTGGTGGTGCGTGCCCGTAGTTCCAGCTACTCAGGAAACTGAGGTGGGAGGATCACTAGAGCTCTGGAGGTGGAGGTTGCAGTGAGTTGAGATCGCATCACTGCACTCCAGCCTGGGTGACAAAGTGAAACTCCTTCTCAAAAAATAAAATAAAATAAAGTAAGATTACCAGCATTATTAAAGATGTCTAAATAATCAGTTTACTAAATTTGAGCTTCATAACCATCCTATGAGGTAGATCTTATTATTTCTTCCATCTTTCACATTAGACCACTGAGGCTCTGAGAGGTCAAATGACATGCCCAGGGTCATACAACTACAGTGAGTGGGAGAGCTGGTCTGACCAAGCCCAGAGTCCATGCTCTTCACCACCACACTCATGGCTCTGCCTGGAGCCATGAAACTGTGGCCTTCCCTGAGGGAGGCTTTTGAGACTGGAGACCTCTTGAGGTCTCTGTCTGTCCTTCAACAAGTCAGTGAAGCCTGGAGGAGGCCAAGTGCTAGAGGACGGGACGGTCACAATGGCTGTTTCACTGGAAAATACGTAAGTGACAAACTCTCTGGAAAGTGGGATCCTTGGAAGAAAAGCAAACACTGGTTGCATTTTACTTGAATGAATAATTGCCTCCTGGCCCTTCTGTTCTCCTTCAGCTTTGGGTATGGCTTTAAAAATAGATTAAACATTTGCTCACCATGCTCATAATACCTCAAAGAGACTGGGGCAAGGATAACAAAGGATGAACTTTGACCACTGAAGGAAGCGATACTTTGTTATAGTAAAGGATTTGCTTAATACCATCCAAAAACAGGTAGAGAGAAGGCCAGGTAGAAAGGTACATGTACAGCACGATTTGCATCGTAACCTCGGGCAGCGTAGTTCTGAGAAGAATGCATACACACAGATGAACGAGCCTATGAAGAAAACTCTCAACCTGTGCCTGAAAATCCAACCTGCTCCATCAAGCGACTCCAGGCATTCATTTTAAACTATATTCGAACGAGTAGAATGTCTATTTCAAAGCTAGTGCGAAGTAGATAAGAAAAGTATCCAAATGAATACTTTCCCCTTTCTCCCTCTTCTTAATCCAGAAGTCCAAAAGGATCCCTCAGAGGTTTAATATTTTCTTGGCTTTGCAATATCTTGTTTGATGATACCATGCATTTCTTGATATGCTAGCTTGAAGCTTAAACTTTGCATTTTATTTTCAGAAGGTCGATGGCAGTTTTGCAATGTGAGATAATGAGCGTATTTGTTGACTCTATTTTGAACAATAGAAAAGAAGGAGGGGCTTCCGCTTGACCTGGAAGCAGTTTGTTATCTGTATGGTCAGAGCCTGGAGGGGAGCAGAATGTCTCTCCCAATTCAAGTAGAGGAGTGGGATTTGGAACAGTGATTCTAGAAAGACTCAGAATCTGCCTAGATGGTCAGGGAGGAGCTGAAAATACAGGCTGGAGAAGTGAAGGCAAGAAAAAAATCTTCACTGGAACTGACCGAGTCCAAGCCATTACCACCCATGCCTGGAAGTCTAGAAGAGTCTCCCAGTTCTCCCCCTTTGTCCACACAGGCCCCCTCCAATCCCTTCTCTACAAGGCATCCAGACGGAACTTCTAAAAATATGAATTGTGTTACCTCGTCCACCTTTCTTGAAAGCCTTCAATGAAGTTCTGTTCCTCTCAGGCTAATCCCAATTCCTTGACAAGGCCTAGAAAGCCCAGCCAGGCCAGCCTCATCTGCACAAATATCCATCCCTCAAGAAGGTTCCAGGATTTTTCTAGGAGGGGCTCAGGGGCTGTGATGTGGGTGGAGGAGGTTGCTCCTGGTAACCTGAGAAGGGGGCTGATGGAAATCGCAGGAGGACTAACACCCGCCCCTAGCGACCCCTCAGCACACTGCCCGTCTCCTCTTTGCTATGTCTTGCAACTTCATTGTCCTGCTTTCCGCTGCCCAAGGCCATGGGCTGCACCTGTTTGTGCTTCAGGGCCTTCATATGAGCTGCTCCCTTACCCAGGACCACTCCCCCTCCCTCAAGAGAGAACCCTGACTCTGGCTTCAGGTGGTGCAGGAGCTTCCTGCATCTCTCTCTAAGTCAGATCTTTCCTTACGTGATTTCTTAGCACCCATCCCACCCCTCTCGCTCCTCTTTTATTCTCCATCTTCACCTTCCTCTCTCTTCTCCTGCCCCTCTGCTCAGTCAGCTTCAGCCAACTTCACAGGGTTTGCTCCAACATTCCCTTAACCCTGGCACTCTCTCAGATTCTCTCTAGACCGGCAGTGTCCAATCTTTTGGCTTCCCTGGGCCACTTTGGAAGAAGAGCTGTCTTGGGTCACACATAAAGCACACACTAACACTAATGATAGCTGATGGGCTAAAACAATCTCTTCATGTTTTACAGTTTATGAATTTGTGTTAGGCCACATTCAAAGCTGTCTTGGCTGCATGCATGTTGGGCAAGCTTGCTCTAGACTGGTTTAGGGCATCCTGCCTGTGCTCTTAGAGCACCCCTTTCTTCAGCATCTGAATTGCAACTTAGGGGTATGCGTAAATTGCTGGGTCTCCAGGCCCTTCACATGTTGGTGTTCAAGATAACTCTTATAAATGAGCAAAGTACATCTCGTGGGTGCTTCTTGATTATCTGTGAAGGCAGGCTCAATATTCACGTTCCCCATATCATTAGATGAACTGCGGAGATTACCAGGAACTTGCATAAAGTTGGAAAACACTTAATATTCTGAAATGTGACCTTTGTTGATCAATTTCTCAGAGAGCTTGTTAGTGAAATCAATGTCTGCCAATCATTAAAAGTAGGGGTTTCCCAACCTGGCTGCCCCTTAGAATCTCCTGGGTACTTTTGTAAACCATATATTTTAGGATCTCATACAAAGATATTTTGATTCAGTGATGTGAGGTCAGGTTCCAGGGGATTTGGTCACAGAGGTGTGGACCAAGGCTTGGGAATCTTCTTTTAAGGCCTTACTGACTTGAGTTAGAAGCGTCTGCCAAATTCCTGTAGGACTTCACTATCTGGCATTCAATATTCTCTATAATAGCTTGAATTTTTAGATATGTATTTTTCTCCTCAAATGAAGATAAACTCTGTGCATAGAGATGGTATTTGATATCCTTAAACTCTTGCTGAAAATCCTTCTTGCCTCCCTCCCTTCCTCTCTTCTTTCCTTGCAAATGACAAGTGTTTGTATGAGTGTACATGGGTGCACATGTGTGTGCATGTATGTATTTGTGTTCATGTGTATGTATAAATGTGTGCATGTATGTGCAGATATATGTGTGTATGTGTGCATGAATTGTATGTGTGTATGCATGTGCACACGTATGCATGTTGGCATGTGCACACATGTGTGCATATGCGCACACATGCGCACATGTATGCATGTTGGTATGCGCATACATGTGTGCATATGTGTGCACATGTGCACATGTATGCATGTTGGTATGTGCATACATATGTGCATACGTGTATGTATGTATGCATGAATATACATTCGTGCATATATATGTGCGTGCATGTATACATATGTGTGTTTGTGTATATGTGTGCGTATATGTATGTATGTACATATGTGTGTGTGTTGGTGTATATGTGTGCATGTGCATGTGTGTGCATGCAGGTGTGGGTGTGTCCATGCACACATACTCATGCAGTTATGTGATGGGAAGAACCAGTCATTTACCTGAATAAGGCGCACAGGGTTCTGCATGATGTCCTCTCCTCCAAAGAGATAGAGTCTTTGGTCTTTCACAGCGACTGCGGGGTGGAGCACCCCCACGGGCATGCTGGCCATACTCTCCCAGACATTGCAGATGCTGTCATATCTTTCCATGGAGCCCATGAGCTCCTGCCCTTCTCCAATACCCCCGATGGAGAAGATGAAGTTCTTATGGGCAGTGCTTCTGTGGGAGTAGCGGGCCACCAGCATGGGCTCCCCCAGCCTCCACTGGTTGAGTTTGAGGGAGAAGATGTAGACGTTATGACTGACCAGACTCCTCCCTGAGCTGACAGCCATGCCCCCCAGCACGTAGACGCTGCGGTGCAAGGTGACAGCAGAGGCCTTGTACAGCCGTGTCGGGAGTTTGGCAAGGCTCTGCCATTGGCCAGTCTGTTTGCTATACAGTAGGACGTCCCTGGTGGTCTGCTGGCTGTCCTTCCTTCCGCCCAAGAGGATGAGGAAATCTTGGTAAGAGTTTCTTGGAGGGACATGCAATAGGAGTTTGCAGTCTGGGGTGCTGGTGCCACACAAAGAGAACATCTGTCTTTTGGCGGTCTCCAAGATGAGCTGGCATGCAGGCGAGGACTGCAGGAGGGCATCGTTGGCGATGAAGTGTTGGAAGAAGGCTGGGTGGATGTACTGCAGCCTGACCTGCTTGAACAGTTCCTGCATGTATCGCTTCCGGGCCTGGAGGTCATGCTTGATCCAAACCATGAGGGCCTCAAACACCTTTTCTTCCTCCCCACAGAGCCCATCATCTCCCAGATAGTCTCTCAACTCCAAGGCACAGAGCTCCTTCAGGTCGGCTGATGCGGCCACCTCTGGGAAGGACGTCAGTGCCACCTCCCTGGCTTTCTTCTTGAGGGTCTCGCAGCTTAAGATTTCTGAGAGTCTGATCATGCCCAGGCAGTTGCTGGGGGCCAGCTGGCTCTGCAGGTATGAGGAGCAGGCCTCAAACAGCTTGGGGAACTGTAGCATGGAGGCGGCCTCCATTACGGGGAGGACATTGTCAGCATCGATGCGTGCCTCCCCCGTGTACACGTAGGAGACGATCTGGTCCAGGGTTGGGGGGTCAATGCCTTTCAGCTGCACTTTGGCTTCACTCTTCTCCCGGAAGCTGCTGCAGAACATAGCCCTGAAGTAGGGGCTGCTGGAGGCCAGCACGTTGCGGTGGCAGGGGATCTCCCGGGCACCGGCACAGATGCTCACATCAGTCAGGATCCTGCTTTGCCTTAAGCTGTTGAGCTGCCTCAACAAGTCAGAAGAGAAGTCATGATCTTTGAAGAGCACCCCATCTGGAGACTCCTCGTCCATCCTACAAAGAGGGAAGGAAGCCCCCAGAGTCAGCAAGAGTCAGGTCTTTCTCAGCTGCAGGCGCTGGAGGGTTCAGCTGCGGGGACTGTAAGACCAGTGCTCCTATTCCATTCCCCATGATGTTTGTGGATGTCACCACGGATATTGTGTAGGGAAGATTGGAAAGGAAGGCCACATACATCTCAGACCTGAGCTCTTTTGGGTTATGGTTATTTTCGAAAGTAATAGGCATATAGTATCTTCAGCTAATCTGAGAGAAACAACCAACCAAACAAACTAAAGTTGTTGGAAGTTACTCTATTATCAGAAGCTGAAATGTTAGTCTGAAGCAAGATAACAGTCCATGCATTTGGCCAGCAGAAGTTCCTGAGCCTTTTTCCAGATCGATGGCATATCTGTTATTGAGTAAACTTGTCTAAACATCTCTTTCTGGGTGTCAATCATTCCCCAAAGGTGATACTCTGGAGGTGTGGCCCTCTGGTCACTGGACAGAAATGAGGGAAGAAAATGGACCTTTGATACATATATTTAAATATAACTTCATTGAGTCTTGTTTTAAAGATGGAATAAATAGAAGGAAAGACCAAACAATCCCCTGGTTTATTGGATGACACCTGGCTGTCTACCTGCAGAAGAAATAAGCATGAGGGATACTTACCTTGTTTTGCCGCAGTGACATCCACTGGTGCCTGGTCTGGCTTGTCCCCCCGGAGAGTTTCTACCTCTAGCTCTGAGGGAAACCATAAACTCCAGGCCTTTCTTTCAGTTGGCAAATGATTTGTCCTGGGAGATTTCTGGATTTGTTTATGCTGAAGGCACTTTCATAGTTTTCTAGAGCTTTGTGCAAGGACTGCTGGCCAAGGAGACAGTGTATACATTCCAGGGCTAAGAATAGTTGCATATGTACTTTCCACTGTTATGACATGTGACTTTCCAGTTGCCTTTTGCAGCAACCCGAGGGCCTGCAGGGCCTGCGCATGCCCACATGCCGTGTTTCCTTGGCAAGTGTTTACACCGGCAAAAATAGATTGGGAGGAGTGGCTTCTCTTAGAGAAGACTTTGCTGTCTGCTTGGAACCATCCCGAGTCCCCTGTCCTAAAAGTGCCTGGGAATTCTAGCTGTCTGTAAACAGGTTGCTGTGACCTGTGGAGAGTCACTGAAGATGGTTCTGGGCCACAGTGAAGGTGGCAGGTGGTCACAAGGGAAGCCGGAGCATGAGCCTGTGGGTGCTATTCAATGGATCCCTATTTCCCCCCATCTGCCTGGCAGGATTGCTGGGGAGAGCTGTGATTTCCTCCTCCAGGAGCCTAGGTGATGAAATTCATGACAAAAGTTGTTTTTTTTTTGTTGAGCACCCCAGGGTTTCCAGACTCATGAAGGCCCAGACCTTTGTCGGGTCTCCTTACTCGGGAGCCTCTGATTGACAGTTGCAAGGCCGAGCTCCTCCTGTCACGTCTGCCTCTCCCAGACACGTGCTGATTGCTCTTCAGCTGGCTTTTTATAGTTCAGACTTCCTTTTCTGTCTTACTTTTCCATTTTGTCTTGTCTGGCAGCTTGAGCTAGAGGCAGGAGGCAAGCCATATTGCTTTAGGGAGAGAGAGAAAGAAGACAAAGGGGGATGAGGAGGAAGAAGAAGCAGGGACAGAGGGAGGGAGAGAGAATAGAGGAGGAAGAGGAGGAGGAGGAAGAGAAGGAGATAGAGAATTGGGGGAGGAATGAGGATAGTGATGTGGTAGGAGGCAGCTTTCAATAACAATCAGAATCACGAGAAAGAGTGAGGGGGACCTCAGGTCTGTCCTGCCCCTGCCTTCAGGGAGATTCGTGATTGTCCTAGCCACGAAAGGCAGGCAAGCCTGACTTCGTCTCCTACTCAAAATCTTGCTCAGACTAGTGCAATGGCTTCCCATGCACTTTTTTTTTTCTTTGCTCCTAGTGCTTCTCTCTCCAATACATCCACCCTGTCCCCTCTGGAGCAGCCCCTGGGAAGGCAACTCAGAATTTGCCAGTTCCCAGCATCAGGCCCTTCAGTGGCTCCCCATGTCCGCAGGACTCCTTAGCTGGAATCGGACTGGTGTCCTGTCTGCCTCTGGAACCACGTGTACTGCCACTCATGTGTAGTAGTTTAGCTCCGTGAGACACTTACAGTTCTTTGTATGCATCTGGTCGCTGTTGGGGAAGCTGGGCTGGCCTGGTCTTTGGGACACCACAGGGCAGGGTGGAAGGAAGAGGGTCTTTCATTCACAGTTGCAGATCGTAGAGTGGATTATGCCCAAGAGTCCAGAAGGTCAAGGCCAAGGAAATGGATCCAAAACATGTTACTGGGGCCACGGGCCTGGAGGCCAGAATTAGGAGCAGGAGGCCTAAGCTAAGGGTGTCAGAGACCCATGGAGGCACAAGCAGGGAGCAGGCCAGAGGAGCTGTTTCTGCAGATGTCTGAGTTGGTGAGCTGTGCTGGTGACATAATAAGTGAGTAGCCACATTCCTGAAAGAGCCCAGGGATCCTCTGGTTCATACTCTATCCCTTTCCATGAGCTCTTCCCCTCTGCTTGCTCTGTCATTTTCACTGTTTCTGTTCATCCTCCAAAACGTGGTTTGTGTAATACTTCTCTGCACGTCTTTTTTTTTTTTTTTTTTTTTTTAGAAGGAGTCTTTCTCTTTTGCCCAGGCTGGAGTGCAGTGGCGTGATCTCGGCTCACTGCCAGCTCCGCCTCCCAAGTTCACGCCATTCTCCTGCCTCAGCCTCCCAAGTAGCTGGGACTACAGGCGCCCGCCACCGCACCCGGCTAATTTTTTGTACTTTTAGTAGAGACGGGGTTTCACCATGTTAGCCAGGATGGTCTCGATCTCTTGACCTCATGATCCGCCTGTCTCGGCCTCCCAAAGTGCTGGGATTACAGGTGTGAGCCACCGTGCCTGGCCCTGTCTGCACGTCTTTTTAACCCTCTCTGAGACAATTAATTTCACACTCCTCTGTGCAGTTTCCTTTCTCCTACATACCTCTAATGGCATGCCTCATACCTCACTGCGATTATGTTTACTTGCCTGTGTCTCTCTTATTAGAGTGGAAGTCTCTGGGCAGCAGGAATCTTGACTTCATTGTAGCTTTATTCCTAGCACCCAGCACAGGGCCTGGCTTATAGGGGGTGAATTTCATACAGTTCCTGCACTGAGCTGGAAAGGAATGGAGAATGGGGAAAGAGAGGGAGCTTTGCTGGCTGGACTTCACACCACCGTCTGCTGTGCCGGTTTAGCAGAGCTGCCATGTACGGCTTACTGCGTAGACTGCCCTGCAAATGTGCTCTGGAGCAGCCCTGATTATCCACATAATCAAATCCAATAATGTGATGAAGTGAAAAGTAAAACACTTGTTTTATACTGCAGTGCAAGACTTAAGTTCAGGCTGGGAACTGAACTGAGGTCCTCCCAATGCCAAAGCTAGCATTCTTGTCCTTGACCTTGGAGTGAATATGAGGAGGAAATAACTTCCTTAATGCTCTGAAATGCCTGCATGATTTCTCTTCCAGGCAGCGAGCAAGCCAAGGGTTTGTTCTGAGGGTAATAGGTAGGGGCTCCTAGGAGTGAATTAACACAGCACCGTTCCCTGGGAAGGATCTTGGATCTTCCCCTACATTCCCTTACGAATCAAACCTTCTGGAATCCAGCCCTGTCCGTTGTTCAGATAGATCTTGGTGTGCAGCATCAATGTCTGACCAACTTTGCTAAATCTTTCGGTTTCTAATGTTTAGAAAAAATAGGCCCTGTTTTGTTGGCCTGGCCTGTCAGGAGGATCCTGGTTCTGCGTCAAATGTCAAATGTCAAGACATAGAGTCATGGTGTTCAACACGGCAAACACACACATATAAGCCCAAGTCTGACCCAGAAAGCGTCTCTACCACCCACATGTAACCCAACCAGCCCACTCATGAGTTGATTTCTCTCAGGGAGGTTTATACTTTTGGTCTTAACTTTCATCTAGAAGATATCTTAGCCTAGGGCCTGAACATATGGCAACCTAAAAGAAATGAGATAAATGAGGACATTCAGCTCATTGTCCCTCCTTTTCTTGTGTTTTTCTTCTGAGTTGGAGCCTTGGAGCCTCCAACTCCGAGGCTCAAGTGATCCTCCCACCTCAGCCTCCTAAGAACCTGGGACTACAGGCATGAGCCACCACATCCATCTATTTTTTGTAGAGACAGGGTTTTGCTATGTTGCCCAGGCTGGTCTTGAACTGCTAGGCTCGAGAGATTCACCCACCTTGGCCTCCCAAAGTGCTGGGATTATAGGCATGAATCACAGCCCTCCTTCTGATGAAAGTCCGTATCATAACAAGTCAAGGCCTGAACTTTGGGGGCAGAAGGGCTAGGGATAATCTTGGCATTTCCCCTCAGTATTCATGTGGTCTTGGGTAAGTTATTTATATTCTTCCAGCCTCGTTTCTCCATCTGTTAAATGGGGATAACCATCCTTGTCACAGCGAAATAATGTATGTGCAGTATGCAGTAAAGTGCTGGGCACAGTGTATATTCACAGTAAAGTATGGTAAGTATTATATACTTTTTTTTTTTTTTTTTTTTTTGAGACGGAGTCTTGCTCTGTCGCCCAGGCTAGAGTGCAGTGGCCGGATCTCAGCTCACTGCAAGCTCCACCTCCCGGGTTTACGCCATTCTCCTGCCTCAGCCTCCTGAGTAGCTGAGACTACAGGCGCCTGCCACCTCGCCTGGCTGGTTTTTTGTATTTTTTTAGTAGAGACGGGGTTTTACCATGTTAGCCAGGATGGTCTCGATCTGACCTCGTGATCCGCCCGTCTTGGCCTCCCAAAGTGCTGGGATTACAGGCTTGAGCCACCGTGCCCGGCCTATTATATTATTACTCTAAAATTAATCTCATTAGATTCCAGTAGGTCCTGGTGCCTGGTTTTCAGTGTCTCAGTTGGTCCCCTGTGCATGCTAGCATTTTCCTTTTCCTTGAGCAATTGCTATGTTCCTCATGATCTCTTTAGCCTCAAGGAGTCCTGGGGTTCAGTCTGGGCTCTGCTATGGACCAGCTGTGCATCTTTGGATGAGTCACTTAACCTCTCTGCACTTAGTTCCTCACCTGGCCCTTCCATTTCACCTTCCTGTGGTTTGTACCCTGAGGTGTTCTCTGCAATCTGTGGCCTAGAACGGGGACTGGGAGAAGCTGAGACTGAGGGATGAGGGCTCTTCAGAGCTTCCTCATGGCTCTGGCCTGAAACCAGGAGCAGAGAAGAAACCCAAGTCGAGCTCCCAATGGGTGCCCTTGATGAGTTGGTAAGTCAATCTTCATATTTTCCTCCTGGAGTTTTGGATTGCCATGGTGGGCACTTTGATTCAGGAGGCCTTGATTTCTTTCCCGTCTGGGTGTGCAGGTTCTGGGTTCCCAAGGAAAGGGCAGGCTGGCTTCTGTCAGCAGCAGGTTTGACAACAACTGGGAAGCCACAAAGCACTCTCTGCCACAACCCCACCTTCAGTCCTCTCAACCCACTCGGGGCCGTGCTCCCCACCTGCCGATTCCGGGAGAAGTCCCCTCACTCTAATTAGGAAACATAGCTGTGGTGAGGGCTGTGTTTCAAGGATGGACAAACATGCACATAAAGGCCCTTGTAGTGCTGCGGTCTCTCTGGAAGGCTGTCCCCTGCCAGCGTCAGAGAATCTCCTGTTCCCGCAGGTGGAGGAGAAACATGAGGAGCAGACAGGTAAGGTTGCAATTAACTGAATCATTATAAGCCGTAGGAAGAAACCTGTGTCTTGATGTAAGATTTTAAATGTTTTTAAGTATACGTGAGAGCCTGCCTATCTGTATCTGTATCTATCTGGCTGGGTGTGTTTTTTCAGCAGCCTGTGGAAAGCTGAACAAGGACTTTGTACTCCAGACAAAGGCAGAAAGGGGGCCTGCTCCATGAGTCCAGGGGTTGCCATGACGACTATCCTCCAGAAGTGAAAATTTTAAGGCTACTCTGACTAGGCCAGTAGTGCAAACGATTGCATTCCCGACTCTTCCTCCACCCTGCTCCATCACCAGAAAATATCTTCATATTTTTTTCCCCTGGGGAGAATAAGGGGAAAAAAAAGGACAACAGAGATGACGTCAGGACGGCTAGCAGAATGTTGGTATAACCCGGCTGTCTGCCCCACTCTTTCTTCCTGCAAACTAAAGTCTGACCTCATCCATCATTTATGCCACAGATCAGCTTTCTGGGCTCTCAAACTGGGAAGAAAGAAAGAACAGGACCAAGGTTGCTTTCTTACTCTCCTGTTTTAGCACTGTGAGTCACAAAGAGTAATACACTGTCTTGGCCTCTCTGCTCCCCAGGACCAGGCGTTCCCTCGTGGTAAGATAGGCATTTAGGCAAAAACATCACCTTCCCCTGACCACTCAGGAATGGTTTGGCAATTTGCTACCAAGCTGTGGGATAGAAGGTGGGAGGCTTACAGGGGAAGGACTGCCTGGGAGGGTAAAGTTTATTACTTTAAAGTAGGATTAGTTAGGATCTCTTTGGGAAATGGGAATCGAGCAAGGAAGGGTCATTTATCCATCTATCCATTCATCCATCATCCAACTCCATGCTCCATCAATTCATCATCCATTATCAAAATCATCGTTCATTCGATATCAATCCATCCATCCACCCATCCATCACATCCATCATCCATTCATCCATCCATCTATCCATCATCCATCCATCCATTCTCCATCAATTCATCATCCATCCTCCACCAATCCAACCATCTATTCATCCATCCATCCATCATGTAATCTAAATCAATCTATGCATCCGTCCAGAACGATAAAATCATCTTGATCTAAATCTGTCAAAATACTCTCTTCGATCCAATCCATCCGTCCTCCTCCGTCCATCTATCAAATCCGTCATCCATCAGTTCGTTATCCGTCCTCCGCTTCGTCCGTCCGTCATCTATCCATCATCGTTCATCGTCACAATCCGTCCATATGTCAAATCCCAGGTACGTCTATCTAATCCGTTCGTCCAATCATCACTTCCATTAAATCCGTCCATTCGTCGTCCGTCCGTCCGTCCATCGTCGTCGATTTCGTCATCTTCCTTCCATTATACGTTTCGTCCGGCGTCTGATCAAATCTGTCCATCTGTCGTTTCATCCATTCGTTTCGTCGTCATTAAATGGTTTGATCGTTGGTTTGATCTGTCTGTCCGTCCGTCCGTCCGTCGTCCGTCCGTCATCCGTCGATTCGTCGTCCGTCATCACCAGTCGGCCGTCTATTCGTCCGTCCGTCAAATCATCGTCTGTCCGTCCGTCTGTACGTCCGTCCGTCCGTCCGTACGTCGTCCGTCCGTCGTCCGTCGTCGGAACAAATAAAAATAACCGTCCATTGCAAAATTATCCATCATCAGTCGTCTATCCGTCCGTCATCCATCAGTTCGTTCATCAAATCCTCCGTCATCCGTCGTCATGATCCAAATCCATAATCAAATCGTCTAATCCGTCTATGTAATCCATCTATTCATTCATTCGTCCATCCGTCGATCTATCCACCCGTCAAATCCGTCCGTCAAATCTATCCGCCGTCCATCCGTCCATCGATCTATCAGTCTAATATATCCGTCGATCGATGTCTCATCCGTCCGTCGTTTATCCGTTCAATTCATCCATCCGTCACTCCGTTCGTCGGCGTCTGTTCGTCTGTCCGTCAAATCGTTTGTCCGTTCGATCGTCGGATCCATCGTTTGTCATCTCGTTTCGTTCGTCTGTCTGTCCGTCCATCGTCCGTTCGTCCGTCCATCGATCATCCGTTCGTTCATCGTCCGTCCATCAAATTCGTCAAATCCGTCATTCGCTCATCCGGCGTTCGTTTATCCATTTCAAATATCCGTCCGTCCATTGTCTGTCATCATCCGTCCGTCCAAATCCATCCATCCATCCATCTATCCATCCAGCCAGCCATCCATCCATCCAGCCATTCATCATCTATCTATATATTCATCCTTCATCCATCCATCATCTATTCATCCATCCATTTTTCCAGTGATCCATCATCATCCATCCATTCATCCTCCATCCATCCATCATCCATTCATCCACACATACAGACTCTAGAGAATCAGACAAGGTCTTGGTCCACACGGAACTTACACTCTTGTAGGAAAGACATGCAAATAAATAATTTAAGTGTCCAAATTGTTCTGAAGGAGAGCCTTCCCCAACCTCCCTCCTTGCAATCTCATCGCCCTTCCACCATGAATTATTGGTAAACATAGAGGGAAAACTTTATACATATATCTTTGAAAAGCTCTCATATCACCTGAATTTTTGTCGTGTGTTTCCATCTCTCTCTCCTATTTTAGGTTTTAGCTCTTTGAGGGAAGAAATAAACCTTAGCCCTTTGACCCTTATTAGTAAAGGCAGAGATGAAATAGAATTTGGTGACAGAGTCTGTTCCTGGGGACTGTTTGCTTACTTCTTTGTATTTTTGTAAGTGTTAGTCTTTTAAGTTTTTCCAAAAACATTTTTTAACCTATGTTTTTCTAATGATCAAAAACAAGAGTAAAGAAATATTTTTTGACTGCCTGCTAGTAAGAAAACAAATCTAGAACACTTTTATTTCTTCCCATTTCCAGGCTTTTATAAAAATAATCTGAGGTTTAAGGCTTGGATTACTGTCATCAAATTTTATGTAGTGTATCTTTTAAGAATTACTTTGCTATTTGCTTTTATTTATAACAATTATTCACACTTAGCTCTGTGTTTGGCTGATTTACACCCAAGCTGCCAGTTTTTTATGCCACAAGTTTCTCCTTCTTAAATGCTTAATTCTGATTCATCTTTCAATAGTAGTTCATTAAATTGCAAATTTTTTTTGAGACAGGGTTTCACTCCCATTGCCCAGGCTGGAGTGCAGTAGCATGCTCTTGGCTCACTACAACCTCCACCTCCCAGGCTCAAGCAATCCTCCTGCCTCAGCCTCCTGAGTAACTGGGACTATAAGTGCGTACCACCGCTCCTGGCTAATTTTTGTATTTTTAGTAGAGACAAGGTTTCACCATGTTGCCCAGGCTATTCTCAAACTCCTGGCCTCAAGTGATCTGCCCACCTCTGCTGAAATTGCAATTTTTTAAAGGAATAATATAGGAGAGGTGGATTTTCTGAATCCTCAAGAGTCTCTATCTCCTACCACCTATGAATAATAGCTTGGCTTGGTGTAATACTTAGGGGTCAAATTTTTTTCTTCCAATATTTCTAGAAACTGCTCTTATTCTGGAAAAGCTGAAGGGCTGCAGAATAGAAGTCTGCGAATTGAGTAATTTATAGCCTTTTTTGTTTGTTCGTTTTTATGCTGACTCCACTCCGACTTTGAGGAGAGAGACGATCCCTTGACATGAGCACTCTTCACTGTCTTCCACATCTTGCCTTGTTCTGTGCTTGAGAATTGCAGTCTCTGAAAAATATGGTATGGGGTGTGTGTGTGTGTGTGTGTGTGTGTGTGTGTAACTGTGTACTCTGGCTGCCTCAAAAGATGTCACCTGTGTAGTAGAGAATAGCTGGTCAGTTTTAAGATTGTTTTTAAGGTTGGTCTGTACTCTGGGTCTCTGAGTCAAGGAGCAGGAGTGTGGAAGAAATGAACTCTCTCCTTACTGATTTTCCAAGGATGGAGCTCCTCTCCTTCATGAGGCAAAGCGTGAATAGGTCATTCACTATGGCTCCTGGACCAAATGCGTCTGCTTTCCCACTATTCCAGTGATTCCCAGATTCTGATAAAGTTTTTTTTTTTTTTTTTTTTTTTTTTTTAAATCAGTCTTACTTTTCCAGGGGGTGGTGGGTATTCACTATTTCTTGTAAATAATGTTTGGTGGCAAATAGGTGCTACTAGAGAGACACCATTTTGTATTAGAACACCAGCTTTATGCCTTGTTCTTGAGGTTACATCCTCAGAACCTACCAGGATTCAGGAGCCCCTTGGATGGATAAAGGCTTCCCTTGTCATCTTTTTACTTTTGCTGACACCTGAATAATCAAAAGGTAGAAGAAAGAGTGGGCAAAGGTAAACATGGTTGATTTGGTAACCTCCATTCCTAGGAAAGCTTGCCAGAGTCCCCAGGGCTTTGGGTAAGGAAGTAGGGAGTAGCTCCTTGTGTTTTCCATTCCAGTGGGCAGGCCAGTGCAGGCCATGGAGTTTCAGACATGAGCTGGAGGTCGGGGAGTCTGCTATTTAAACTTTTCATTCCACCCAGTGCTTTGCCAGTTGCCCAAAGGCATTGCACAACATTGGTAGTAATAATAGAACCAGGAATCTACCATTCCGCCTGGGAGACGTGCACATCATTCCACTTGTCATCTTCAGAATTTTCTTCAACACAAGTGCCTGCAGGGGGACTTTCTTTATTTGTGGCTCCTAAAGTAGAGCGTTATACAATGGGGTGTAGGGTTGGAGTAAGCTGATGACGTGACTGAGTGTCCCAGATGTCAGTGGCTGTTCCTTCAGAAATGATTGTATAAGAACACTGTGCAATCACAGGATAACCTTTTCTGAAATTGGGAGATCCACCAGGTCATATCAATGGATTATTTCATTCCAACACAAAATGATTGAACCCCTCCTACACACCTGTTATATTCCCTGCCCACAGAGTGTGTTCGGAGAGACATACAAAGATCCCATTTTTACCATGCTATATACTAGCCCTCTCTTCTACCTGAAAATCCCTCTCTCCCAATTAGAGCAGATAATGAGTTAGACAACAATGGAAAGGAAAGTGCAGGTTAAGGAGGGGAAGAGATTGTTCCAAGTGGTGTTATTAGAACATGAATTTTCTCTAGAAAGAAGGTTCTGGTGCTGTGATTAGCTTGTCAGATGAGCTGGTTGGGGTCTGCAAAGGGGCACCTTGGAGAGGTAAATGGAGCTGTACTGAATCTGGGCCAGGCCTGGGGTATTAAGGTGGTGTTTCTCTTAGCACAATGCCTCTGAGGTATTGAGGAAGTGCTGGGCAGGGAGGGTGGTCTGACTTGGTGTTACCTCTGGTGGGGAGGAGGAGAGGGCATCAGAGACAAACTCTTTTGCTTCACAGCTATCCCAAGCTTGTCCAAGGACCTTTGAAAAACATTTTTCTCCTCCCAGTGCATCACGTAAGGTGCTAGATATTCTGATTAGGCCTTTCCCACTTCACATTTCCCCCAAATAGTCTTCTTGTGTTCTCTTCTTAGGCCCTTTCCCCTTCCTAACCTCCACCTCCCACTACCTCCCCATCTCATTTTCTCCTCTTGCTCAGCCAAGCTATTATTGTTTGCAAAACCACTGTCCTGTTATCCCTTCTATTATCCCTCCTCATGAGGAATCGACTTTTCTGGACTTAATGGCCTGGCCTCCCGATTCCACTCCTTTCCCCTTCTTTCTGTGGGCACATCCAACTGCTCGCAGGTGGGGGCGGCTTTATGGAAAGGGCCATTTCTCTAGGTACAATTCCTGCATAGAAGCTGCCTCTGGCCAAGGCAAGACATCTCACCGGAGAACCAATGGACACTCGATGGACAGAACCAGTTCTCTAGGGGCAAGGCAAGAGCAGAGAGCCCCACATGCTGAGGGAGCAGGTGTTTTTCAAGTGAATTTACTTATTAAACTGTAAGTCAATAATCCATGATAGCCAATTTTCTAGTCTGTGTAAAGGAAGAAAAGTGATCTTTGAACAAACCTAGGTTGAACAAAGTGTTGCCACTTACTCATCAGGTACCTATGAGCACTTTACATTCTTTGTGTTATTCACAGTCTTCTGTGAACTCACAGTCTTCATGATTATTCTTAAGGTTTTTACGGGTAATAATATTTTTTCTCTCTTATCATTATTATGGGGTAGGTTATATTCAGGTTTTTAGTATAAGTATGTCTCAAATATTGCACTGGACACACTTATGTTAAAATTGTCTCATCATCTCAAATTTAAGTTTAAGTGCGTATCCTGTGTCTTTGTTTGCAAAACCTGGCAGCCTTCCATGAAGCCCATACTACAAATGAGGTTAAGTGACTTGCTTAGGGTTCTTGATAAATGTTAGCTTCTTGCTCCTGTTCTTCCCTGTCTCCACCATTCAGATGGTCAAAAGAGAGAAAGAGGGAGAGAAAGACAACATTATTTAAAGTGAACGCACAAGTTCTGCCCTTCAGCCCGTTTGCCATTTCATTAGACATTTTCACCTATTGTCAGGAGTGTCCTGGCGACACTTAAAATCAGTAGAGGGCACAGTGGTGATCAGATCCTTTGGTTGAATCCCAACCAGAATTTTGACCTTTCTGAAAGGGACATGGCAAAGTGGAGAGCCAAAGGCCTTGGCTCTCACAGCTGTGAATGCTGGCTCTGGCTCTGGTATCAACTCAATCCATGAACCAAGTCGCCTCTATTAATTCTTTTATGAGTTTCATCTTCTTTATTGAAAATCAAGGATGGGAATACTGACCTCCATTCTTCACTGGGGCCATGTTATGCACCTTGGTGCAGCATTTGATACCAGACAGACCTGGGTTTCAATCTCAGCTCTACTCCTTACCAGCTGTGTGACCTGGGGCAAGATACCTAATCTCTCTGTGCCTTGGTTTCCTCACCTATAAAACAGAGATAATGATAGTGCAAAATAGAATGAAGGCTGCGTGGTGTTGAGGCAAGGCTTACTAATTAATTCTTTCACTCGATTAAGCACTTATTGAAAACCTAGTCAACCCCTCCTACAAATGTTCAGGGGCTGTGAATGAATGCCTAGCTCTGTTCTAGGAGAAACTGGGGATACCAAGGGAGCAGAAAATCTGATCTATGCCCTGATGGACCAATGATCCCATAGGAGGAGACTAATTGTACCCAGGTGAAACAACAAGACAATAAAATCAAGGGCGTGATGATTCAGTGTAAACTCAGGCATGATGCTAAAGAGGCATGAATAGTGGCAATCATGTCTCATGCTTTTATACCCATGCAGCTTACCAAGGTCATGCACAGACGTTAGAGGTGAAGCAAGGAGTGGTCAGAATGAGGAGGAGCTGCTCATTGGAGGTTTCTTGGAGGAGGGGTTTCTTGAAGAAATAATAGATTTGGGTTGGAAGGTGGCACCTCTGATGGTGCAAATCCAAAGTGCCAAGGTGGGGAGCTGGTAACACCCAGCATGGTAGTGGAGGGGCTGAAGTGGGGCTACAAGGAGACGGGCACTGAGACCTTCCCACGGCCTCTTCTCTCTGCTGGAGTGCTTTTCCCTCAGGGATTCACGTGGCTGGCTCCCGAATGTTCAGGACTCAGCTCGGCTATTGTTTCATCAAATAGACCCTTCCCTGAGCACCTAAAGCAGCATGTAGCCCCTTTCCACCCCTGCCATTTGTCTCTCTCTGTTGTATCACCCTGTTTTGTTTCATTGTACTTTTCAGATTTTGAAATGATTCTATTTGTATCATTTCATTGTTTGTTTTAGAATAAAAGCTCCATGAGAACAAGAGCATTGGGCCACAGTCGGTGCCCAATTACTATTTGTTGGATGAGTATATGAACAGGTAGATGGAGGCCTCAGAAGGCTAGTCTAAGGAGTTAAGGTTTTATAGAAAATTCTAAGGTTTCAATAAAACCCATATAGAAGAATATTGTATGTTTCAGAAGGACCTTCTGGAGATAGGAGTTGGTGAGTGGTTCTTTTCTCTTTGCTTTAAAATGAGTCTGGAGGGTTGAAATGACTAGGGGTATCCATGGATGAAGATGGAACCTGGGTTTTGGGGCCTCCTCAACCTGAGGCTGTGTTAGGGCCGTGGTTCTCATTCTGTCTTCACAAGAAGGTCCCTGGAGAGATTTGAAAATTCCCGATTTTCAGGCTACACCACAGTCCAAGTCCAGTAAAAGGCAAATCTCTGGGGGTGGTGCCCAGACATCAGCATTCTATGAGCTTCCCAGGAGATTTCACTGTGCAGCCAAGGTTGGGAACTGCTGTGCCAGGCACTGTGCCCATCTCCCAGGGACTGGAGGCACAGTTCACTGGCCTCTCTTACTCACTGTAAGAGAGAAAGTAAAACAGAGTAATTTTTCTTCTTGTCTTCTTCACAGAGACTCTGCCCAAAGGTGAAGTGCAGTCAGCTAAGTTGTTGGGTGCATTTCTGGATTTGAGAACCTGTTTGGAATCAGCCATACATTTCCATCCACTGGGAAATGGGGTTGACCTGCTTTAGCCAGGCTGCACATGCCATCCTGATGAAACATTATTTTAGGGGCTGGCAGCCCTGAACTGGCTTCTGTTCTGCTGGCCCCATAGGCTGGCTCAGTCCCAGGCTCACCTTTCGCTACCCTTGTGGCTGCCATATTGCCCAGCTTTGATTTATCGCGTCTTCAGCAGTGCTGTGGGCCTAGAGTGATTTAATGTTGATATTACATGTCACAAAGAAGATGCCAGCATCGCCAGCAGATCTCATGTCTCCACTCTCCAGCTGGCCTGGTTTGAGGGCCCTAAAGAAGGCAGGTGACCCTAAGGCCCCCTCTTGGAAAGGGGCTGTCCAACCTCCTTTACTCTTCTTAAAATTTCCATTTGAAACATGTTTTGCTGCATGTCACCCCTTGCAGCCAACATTGATGTTAATCTTGGGCTGCATACGCAGTGTGACCTCTGATGAAATTGAACATCTGGGTAATTATCTGTGGACCTGTTTCTAATGAAATAATTGGAATAGGATTAGTAGAACTGCAGAGAGACCTGTTGCTCCTAGCTGGGCTCTTAGTGCCAAACGAAAGAAGCAACGTGTCGGTAATTCAGGTGGGGGATGCCTTGGAGCCATTCAAGATGCATTTTGTTCATTAGCCAAACCTCCTCCTGCCCTCACCCTCCCCTAACATTTGTTTCAGATGTGATTTTCACGAAGCATGTCCCTGTGTCTTGTTTGTCTTTGGCACACACGAGTAACTATTGTAAACATGGCATTGGATCTCCCTGCTCTTTGGGGACCCTGAGATTTATAGTGCTGTGGTTGCTAATTAATTTATGATTCCTTCATTTAACAAACATGTTGAGTGAGCCATTTGTAAACACATGTTCACTGAGTACATGCTGTGCCTCAGCCACTGTTCTAGGCACTGACAGTGGGAGAGGCAGACAATAGATAAGCAGAACAAATCAATGGAGATGATGTGATTTGAGATGATGATAAGAGATGAAAAGACAGCCTGTGACGGAGAAGGGGTGGAAGGAAATGACCAGTTTATAGCTAGTGGGCAAGGAGGTCAGAGACATAGAGAATTTGTTACCAAAACACCAAGAATTTTGCCTAAGTCCTGTTGCTTGACATGCAGAAAGCCAATCACTGAGAAGACGGCTGTTGCCAGGGAAGAAGGCTTTGATCGGATGCTGCAGCTGAGGAGGTGGGAGATAGAGTCTCGAATCCGTCTACTCAAGCAACTAAAATTAGGGCTTTGTATAGCACGGCAGAAATGTAACCATGTATGGGAAAACAGAAATTAGGAAGGAATGAGGAAGAGGAGTTGGTCAACAGGAAGCAGGTGGTCAGACAGGGAATCATGATGGGTGAGAGGTCTGGTGTCTCATTGCCCAGATGTGGTGGTCTTGTAAGTTTCAGCTCCTCTATACTATCTTGGGAGAGGAGGTGATGACTGGGTTCCTGAGAAAAGAACTCAGATAAGACAACTGTAACTTTCTCAGATTTTAAGACGTTGGAGGGGGGGTCAATTTTTATGTGTATTCAGAAGAAACCATAAACATCAGTTCTAGGGGACAATTGGGCTGGTTTCAAATTGCTGTGTGTGTTGTGACTGGAACCATGCATAAGACGTGGTTCTTGGCCTCACAGAGCTCCTGGTCTCATTAGGGATATGGATATAGAGAATGACAAAGAAAGATATGGTAAGTGCTGTGATGGGATTGTGTGAAAGGAGCACACAGAGGGGGTGACTAACTGCATGGGAGAGGGGGCAGGCAAGTCTTGCCTTCTAAGAGGTGGTGAGGCTTGAGCTACCACTGAAAGGAAATGTGGAAGTCAAGGGATAAATTTGGCTGGAGAAAGGGAGGAAGGACATCGTGTTAGGCATTCATCTTTTCGATCATCTTTTATTGAGCATCTATTATGTGCCAGGCATTGTTTTAGGTGCTGTAGTGTCAGTGGTGAACTTTCTAATAGTGGAGCAGGGTAGACAATGAGTCAGTAAGTAAATAAGATAATATTGGCTGGTGACAACCTCTGTGAAATCAATGCAGGATAATGTTATGGAGAGAATTTGGGTGTGTTCTGAGGGCACTGATGGGGATGAGACCTGACAGGGTAGCCAGGGTGAGCCTCTGGAGAGGTGACGTGCGTGCTGATATTAGCTCCTGGGGCTGTTTGGGAGAGGAGTTTTAGATAAAAGTAACTACAAGCTCAGAAGTCCCAAGGCAGGAATAAGCCTGACAAATTTGAGGAACAACAGCAAAAAAGCCCAGGGTGGCTGGTGCCTGAAGAGTGAGGGGGAAAGTGGGTGTTCCAGAAGGAGTCAGAGACAAAGCAGCTGGGGACACAGGAAGCTCAGTGATGAAGGCATTGCAGGGATCCGGGCTAGAAAGGTCAGAGGCTTGGCTTAGGGTGGTAGCTATAGAGGTGGTAAAACACAGAAAGTTGAAGATACTTGGAGAAATAGAACTGATGGGACTTCTGATCCCTGATCCCTGAGGATTGAGGGATGGGAGGAATCCAAGATGACTCCTAAGCATTTGGCTGGATAGATGGGGGTGGTTACTGAGAGGGGGAAGACTGGGAATGGAGCTGGTTTTGTGGGGGAATCAAGATTTTTGCTTTGGATGTGTTTAGTATGAGATGCTAATTGAGCGTCCTGGTGGAGAGGAAGCAGCTCTCATAGAGGCTTGAGATACGACTGCCAAATTCTTCTGCGGAGGCAGGATGCCTGAGGACAGTGCAGGAGAGAGCTGCAGTTGGAAAGGCAGGGCTGGACATGGGGTGGGAATAGACTGGAGGAGGGAGGTGCCTGGAGATTGGGGGACCACCCTGGTCCGCTGTGTTAGTCTAGATGGGAAAGGATGATGACCTGAATCCATCTGGCACCTGCACCTCAGAGTGGCCTCCATGCTCAATAGACTGCTTCATGATTTCATTTCAGGGCCAGCCACCCAGCACAGAGCATGGAGTGACTTGCTTAGACAACAATACAGCCCACATAGAGGGAGCTCTTGGCAAGGGTCCATCCCTGTGCTAAGGGCTTCTGATACTTTATCTCATTTCATCCACACAAAGATCCTACAAGGCAGGCACCACTCCTCCGCTAAGGCATAGATGCCATTGTTCTTGCTGTTGTTTTTGGTAAGCTGAAAATAACACTAAATAAGTGGGCTCTAAAGACGTTTCTCCTTAGCAGGCAGTGTTGCCATGTTGGTCCTGGAAGTAGTTTTGTTCTCATCTTTCTGTAAACGTTCTTTTGTTTTTGATCCTTAAGTAGGGGAGCCTCGGAATTATCATCACCCCCATTTTACAGATGAGGAAACTGAGTTTCAGATGGGCAAGGTGGCTTCCCAAAGTGACAGCCTGTGAGTGGAGTCCCTGGTCTTACTTCCTGCATGGAGGGTTAGGTGTAGGGAGACAAGGGCGGTGGCAGGACCATGCAGGTCTTTGACCAGAAGAAAAGCCAGTGTAATTAATAGTAATAGACAGACTAACGTTTCAGAAGGAAGAAAAGTTGTGTATACAGTAAAAACCCTCTGATCTAACACACTTGAGAAAGACAATTGGCCATTTATACTTAAGCCTAAAGCTGGGAATCATTAAAAGACAACATATATTATTTAACTTTTTCTAGGAAACATTCAATGTATATTGATTTACTGTGAACTTTTCTTTAAGAGTAAAGCCATGGATGGGCATTCAGTGTCATTTCCTCCTTCTCCTCCTCATCCTCCCCCTCCTCCTCCTCCCTCTTCTCCTCCTCTCCCTCCCCTTCCTCCTCCCCTCCTCTTCCTCCGCCTCCTCCTCCCCCTCCTCCTCCTCTTCCCCCTCCTCCTCCTTCTCCACCTCCTCCTCCTCCTCCTCCTTTGCAACACAGCTTTAGCTAGTCTTTCCAAAGCGTCCAATTTAGCTTTCATAGAAACAGGAAGTCTTTCTTTTACTTACAATTGATTGGTGTATTTAATATTTAATTAAATTGGGTAATTACAATAGTAAGTACAACAGATAGAACAGGTTTGGGAATAAATCCAACTTACTATTGCAAAGTGAAGGATCCACCAGAAGAAAGAAGGGCTCCTACTCAGTCCCCAGCAGCTAACAGCCTGCAGAACCCCAGGGCATGCCCCAATAGACTTTGCAGAGTAAATGGAGAGTGCTGGTTAATCTGGCATATAAGTTAAGTGAGACTGATACAAAAAAGCCCCTATTGGTGGGGTGTGGTGGCTCATGCCTGTAATCCTAGCACTTTGGGAGGCCAAGGTGAATGGATCATCTGAGGTCAGGAGTTCGAGACAAGCCTGGCCAACATGGCAAAACCCTGTCTCTACTAAAAATACAAAAATTAGCCGGGCATGGTGGCACATGCCTGTAGTCCCAGCTACACGGGAGGCTAAGGCAGGAGAATCGCTTGGACCCAGGAGGCGGAGGTTGCAGTGAGCCAAGATCGTGCCACTGCACTCCAGCCTGGGCAACAGAGCAAGACTCTATCTCAAAAAAAAAAAAAAGAGCCCCTACTGATAGAAATACACACACAGTATATATTTGTGTATGCCAGACACTCGAAATGAATGAATGAATGAAATACTTGTGTGGAAATGATTTTGCTTTTCTGGTTCTTTTTCCCTTCTGGCTCAATCTTTTCTAAAGACTGGTTCTAATTTGAACTGGTTCAGTAGGATTTTAAAAACAGCTGATTTTGTTTTCGGAGCAGTAAAAAAAAATTGCTTGGGTTGGGTTCAGAGTTCAGACAATTAGTGCAGTCCATTTTGGTTTATGAGTCATATTCTCCTGGTCCACATTACTCATAGCAAGGAATGATTCAAAACCAGTGCCTTTTCCTTCTGGCTCAGAGTCTAAAAATGCCTTAGGTCTCTTTTGTTCTGAACTGTTCCTGTTCTAAGCAATCCTAAAATGACACTTATTGGAGACCAAAAATCATGAACAGAAGGAGACTGACATAAAACCCCACTTGTCCTGATGCTGAAGACGGTCATCACACTATGGAGTAGGCAGCCCCGGTGGAAACCACTAACTCCTCTCACTCAAATGCTCGCTGAGCAGACTGGCCCTCCCAGCTGCAGGCCTGTTTTCCAGGAAGAGGCCCAATCCCATCATGAAAGCCCTGTAGACTTCCCAGGGACTGGTGAAAAGCTAGCTTCCTTAGTTTCCCCATTTTTTACTCATATTTCTCGGATATTCTTTCTTTTCCCTTCCCTTGCGTGGTATTAACATTGGCTGTACACATTTTGAGCTTGTTTAATGTTGTTTACATTATGAACAAAAGACATCAGTATTTCTGGTTATTCACAAAGAAGTCATGGGACATTCTCTTCAGAACCTTGGGGCAATTCCTTGGGTACCAGGCAGCAGAGATCCAAGGAGCACTCAGTGACAGCCTGCCTTGGGCACAAATTCTGCCATCCAAAATGGAAGTACAATCAGTCCACATGTAGGGCATTACATGATTTGCTTTGATTCTTCTCATGGCCTCCCTGCCTTCCCACTTTTTTTAGAGACAGAGTCTTGCTCTGTTGCCCAGGCTGGAGTGCACTAGCACAATCATGGTTCACTGCAGCCTTAAACTTCTGGGCTCAAGCAATTCTCCTGCCTCAGTCTCCCAAGTAGCTGGGACTACAGGTTCATATCACCATGCCCAGCTAATTGTCTTTTTTTTTTTTGTAGAGACAGTGTCTTGCTATGTTTCCCAGGCTGGTCTCAAACTCCTAGACTCAAGTGATCCTCCTGCCTTGGACTCCCAAAGTGTTGGGATTACAGACATAAGCCCCTCTGCCTGGCTCATGGCCCCTTTTTATAGGAGCTTCTTTCCTTCTATCTTGCTTAGCGGTGCTGTTTTCAAGATACACTTGTAGCATGAACCATATGGTATTGGATGAATGTTGAAGACATTGTATGAACTCATGTTTAGTTTAATATAGATCCAGATGGATCTATATCTATGTCTATATCTCTATTTATGTCTATGTCTATATCATCTACCTACATATATGTATAAATAATTATAGATAAATTGGAGGCCATTATTCTGAATGAAGTAACTCAGGAATGGAAAACTAAATACCATATGTTCTCACTTATAAGCAGGAGCTAAGCTATGGGTAGGCAAAGACATACAGGGTGGTATAATGAACTTTGGAGACTAAAAGGTGGGGATGGGCAAGGGGGTGAGGGACAAAAACTACATATTTCTTATAGTGTACACTATTTGGGTAACAGTTGCACTAAAATCTCAAACTCCACCACTATACAATTCATCCATGTAAGCAAAAACTACTTGTACCCCAAAAGCTATTGAAACTAAAAAAAGATATATGTGTACACATGGTGTATTTGTCCGTTTTCATGTTGTTGATAAAGACATACCTGAGACTGGGTAATTTATACAGGAAAAAGAATTTAATGCACTTACAGTTCCACGTGGCTGGACAGGCCTCACAATCTTGGTGGAAGGCAAGGAGGAGCAAGTCACATCTTACATGGATGGCAGCAGGTGGAAAAAGAGAGCTCGTGTAGGGAAACTCCCCCTTACAGAATCATCAGATCTTGTGAGACTTATTCACTATCATGAGAACAGCATAAGAAAGACCTGCCCCCATGATTCAATTACCTCCCACCGGGCCCCTCCCACAACACTTGGGAATTCAAGATGAGATTTGGGTGGGGACACAGCCAAACCATATCACATGGGTTAGTATGCATACTTACATTTCCCACTTCTGACCGCTGAGTTGGCTCAGAAGTGATGACACCCCAGTAGCAATGACACTGCAGGAGCAGAACCAGGGTCCACATCTTAGTATCCAACCCCATTTTCCAATAACAAGAGTCAGGACTCCTTGAAGAAATGACTGATTCTAGGGCTGGGAAAGGGAATATGCAAGATGAGCCTGGAGCATCTCATAGGAAGTAACTCAGAAATGGAAAACCAAAGTATACCACCAAAGTATATCACCCTGTATGGCTTTGCCTATCCATAGCTTAACTTCTGCTTATAAGTGAGAACATATGGTATTTGGTTTTCCATTCCAGAAACTAAAGAAATACTGAAAAAGCAAAATGAGAGGGTACATCAAAGGGACACAGAAGCCAACTGCAAGAGTTCCCAACAGAAAAAGCTGGAACTATTTGAGCAACAAAATAAATAATGTACTATTGGGTTATAACCCAAAGTATACAATAAATTATCTTAAGTCTATACTGATTTTAAATAGTCAATAAATGGGGAAGAACAGACAAATATCCTGTTTAGAAGAATATTAAATAATTTCTGTAGATACTCCCCCTCAAGGAGGTGGGACCTAACTCCACATCCCTTGAGCATGGGCTGCACCTGGGGACCTCCTTTTAATGAGTACAGTACAGAAAGAGGGAACAAGAAGAGTAACTTTTTAGTGGAGAGACCTGACCAACACTATCTGAGCCAGGTGTTCAAAGTCAACCTCAACAGTGGTATGTTGTATCGGTAACATGTTAATAGCACGTACCCTTGATCTGATGTGATAAGAATGTACTTTACCTCTATGATATTCCTCAAGCCCATAACCCCGGTCTAGCCATGGGAAAAACGTCAGATAAACCCATACTGAAGGACATTCTACAAAATTCCTGACTGATACTCCTCAAAGCCGTCAAGGTCATAAAAAACAAGGAATATCTATGGAACTGTCACAGCCAGATGGTGCCTAAAGAGACACGATGAACAAATGTAACGTGGCGTCCTGGATGGAACCCGGAACAGAAAAGCAACATTAGGTAGAAACTAAGGAGAAGCAAAGGAAGTCTGGGCTTTACTCAGCTATGATGTATCAATCCTCATTTGTAAGTTATGACAAATGTACCGTATTAGTGTCAGTGATATGGGAAATTGGCAGTGGGTATATAGAAATTCTTGCTAATGTTATTACAACTTCTCTGTAAATCTAAAATTTACAGAAATAAAATAAAATGAAGAGTTTATTTTGAATAATCTTCCCACACCCCTGGCCATTTCTTTTCTTTCTCCTGATCCTATGTCTCCCAATGTACTGGTCTGCACTCTATGCCCTGATCATGAGAGAAATCGCCTCAATACAGACAGGTTGACTTGATGTCTCTTCTGGGGACTCTTACTCATTGGCACAGGGAGCTGAATACCATTTCTGGTTTTCTGGCACTCTTATTTCTCAGCTTATCTAGTTTCTGGGGGCTTATCTGAGGCATTTTGATTGGTTCTAACATGGCTTGAGACATTGTTTGGAATCTGGAGGAGTTCTGTGCAGTCGTCTCTTGCTACTGAAGGAGTCAGGCTGCACACCTTTGGCCAGGAACACGTTGCCTGTGGCTGAGGATGGTGGGGTCTTCCGGGGGCTGTCACATCTGACTCTCAGTGGGCCGACATCCACCGAAAAGCAGCCATTTGTCCCTTGTCATGGTCTGCTTCCTTCGCTTCTTCTCTACCTCACTCCTTTATGTGGTAAAACCTGTCTCATTTAGACCATTATTTTCATCTCCCTTTTCTTCTTAATCTTCCCTTTTCAACACTCTCCTAAGGAGAGATTTACAAGGATTGATGATGTGGTTATACGGGATGCCTCGAACATCAGAACTTAAAATTTTTAAAATAAGAAACTGGCAACAAGGTGTTTTGTCCAGGGAGGAGTCTCTTGAATGGCTCAGCCCCTCTTAGGTAAAATAGATTGTGTGCAGTGCCAGAACCAGCCCAGATGCTCCCTCTGTGCAAATTAGCAGAAAGCACCCTCTCTAGGCAGCTGCAGACCTGCAGCAAAGTCTTGGCGTGGGGAGAACGAGGGCTCAATTTCAGACCCCAGATATCCCCTCAGCCAGGCAGCTTTGCACAGTAGACAGCCTATACAATGATTCACTGTGACCCTAAAATGTACAGTGGGTAGCAGCTGCTTTTTCCAGGAAAAGAGCATTCAGGATAATTATTTTTTCTCATGCTGGTACCTGAGGACAGGGTGAAGATTGTCTTTGGAGTCCCCTGGGAGAAATGAGATTAAGACCTAGACCAAGGATAATGCCGGCATCAGTTCCTATTGGTTCATAAGAGCCAACTGCTAATTTTTCAACACTTGTAGAAGCTGGTTGCTAAACATTAAAAAAAATTAAGTTATATAAACATACAATGAAAATATATTGATAACAGATGTAATAAATACTCAAAATTCATTCCTCATTATTGACTTCATTTTACTATTGACTATGCTTTTCAAGTCATTGAAGTCTCTTGCATGTGTTTGGTGGGAACACTGTATGTCCGTGTGCTACTGCTCTGCTTTTCTAAGCCAGTGCTCTGTGTCATCATGGCACTTTCTTGAAATTGGCATGGTGAGAGGATTTACACCATGGAAATGGACAAACGCTATGCATCCGTCTTTCCCACCAACCACCGCTGATTGTTAAACATCAACCAACACCCCACAGCCCCTGACTATGACCCAGTGGGACGCAGTGTTTCCAGAAACTCTCTGACACATGGTCCTGACTGAGGTCATCTTGTGGGAAATGACACCAAAATCCTCAAAGAAGAATTCACCATGAGGAGAGGGAGGGAACACTGGAATGGGAACCCAGGCTCAGCACAAGGTTTAGGGCTTCAGGGAAGGCTGGGCGATACCACATGGTCCCTGGGCCCAGTCACACTGGGAACCATAGGGAATGTGGAGCTTGAACCAAAAGGGGTGGAACCTTGGGGCCTGAGTGTGGGACACCCCCAAGGATGGGGTGGGACCTCAAAAGTACGTTTAGAGTAAAACCCAAACACCTTACTGTGGCCTGCGGAGTGCTGCTCCATCTGGCCTTTGACCACCTCTCGCTCTGTCCTCCCTCACACAGCATCAACCACTGGCTGTCCAGGCATCCCTCGGCCACCCCTGTTCTTTCATATGTCATCCCCACGTGCTCTGTGACCCAGATTCCCCCTGCCTAATGTATGGGTGGCTCTTCCCACCCCTCAGTCTCTCCTCAGAGAGGCTTCTTGGCTGCCCATGTAAAGAAGTTCCCTGCTCCCTCCCTTCCAGCCCAGCCCCCATCACCACCCACCACAGGCTCCAGTTTCTTTCTTTCATGGCTGGCTTTATAAGCCATGCTCAATTTCTGATTGGGTTTGTTTACTTGACAATAGTGTGTCTCCCTGCAAACCAGAAGAAGCACCATAAGGGCAGAATGAGGTGTGAGGGGCTCGCCCAGGAACCCTAAGCACCCAGCACAGTGCCCGGGGCATGGCTTGCGGTTCAGGCTCATTACATGACTGGAATAGGGACCGGCCAGTTGCCCTCCAGCTCTTTGGACTTGAGAGCCTGAGTCCTGGCGAGGGGCGGGGCTGAAAAGAAATGACAAAGGGCTATTGCCTCCAGTCAGGCCCCAGAAGTCCAGGTTAGCCACCTGTGCAGCAGAAGGAAGTGGGGTGTGTGTGTGTGTGTGTGCGCGTGCACACATGCACGTGTGTGTGCATGCACGCAGGAGGGCATTTTGCCTCTTCGATGTGACTGAGGCCCATGTAGGGTCCTCGCACCTGAGCAGAAGAAATAGGAGAGTTAGAGGCCAGAGAAGACTAAGAACATGAGTGGCCAGTGCCACTCCAAGGGCTCACGGGAGCAATGTCCCACTCTGGACCCTGGCGTCCTGCCCTGGCCCACTCTGGAGGATGCCTCCCTGTCTTCCTCTGCTGTGCCCCTCCCCATGGGCTGGGAAGTCCTTGGGGTCCAGGAGACACACCCACTTGTGGCTTGGACACCCTTTTCTTGGCCTAGCACCTGAGACTTCAAAATGCCCTGCCCGGAGCCCTGAGCTGGCTTCCAGGGTTGCTGAGGGTCTCTTCCCAGGGTCCATAGCAGGTTGTGGAAAGAAGTTGGCCGGGTGGGCCCAGTTGTCCTCATAGTCCCTCCCAGTTCAGGACAGAGGCAGAAGCTGAAGAGATGGGCTGTACCCACACATTTGAGGGGTGGGCCTGCATGGGGGAGTCACGTGGAAGCCCTGGCACTGCTGAGCGGGATCTGTGGAGGGATGAAGCTCCCACAGAAAGTCATGGGACGCCATTGGCTCCTGGGGTGGGGTGGGAGGACTTTCAGCTTCTTCTGTGGTTCACCCAGACCAGCTCCCCAGAATCTATTTGCCCACAAAACCCAGGTGACTCACTGTGAGTGAGCAATAGTGTGGAGCCCGGTCAGGGCCTGGCACAGAATTCCATGGGGAACGGCATGCCTTGGCAGGATATGCTCTCCTCTGTGCAGCCCTGGAGGTGGGGTTTGGAGCCCCCTACCTATCTGAGCATCTGGGTGGCAGGAGCTGGCATTCCTTTAGTGGCCCTAGAGGAAGGGGCAAGTATGAGGAACAGGGATGTGCAGTGGGGAGATGCCAAGATAGTGTTGCTCTCCTCTCTCCCTTCTTTCTGTTTTAATCCTCCCCATTCCCTTTCTCCACAGGCAGGTGGGCTTGGGGCACCTCGGAGAAGTCAGAGGGACCTGGGCAGGGCATGGGTGTGTGGAAGGGAAAAAAGAAGACGTGCCTGAGCTGCCTCCGTGGTTGGCAGAGGAAGGGTGGGGCATACCTGGGACGGACCAGACCCCAGGCCAGTACCTAGAAACTGGCTCCAGCTTGCAAGTGGTGAGCAATATTGAGCAGCCACAGAAAGGAGCCTTGATGTCTCGCTCAGCGAAATTTTAGACAAAAGCACTCATGGACCATGAGCTAGTTCTGGCGAAGAGCACAGGCATTAGAGGCAGAAGGACTTGGGTTGAATTCTGGCCCTGGTACTTTATGTGGGTGATCTTGAGTAAATTACCTGGCTTCTCCATCTTATCAGCCTCAGTTTCTCCACCTGTAAAATATCTTCTTGTTTGTCTCTGTGTGAATGATGGCCATCAACAATCTCAAACTGTGTCTGTTTTTTAATAGATCTCTTTTCAGTCTATTGATTTGTTTTTCTGGCCTTACCATGAGCTCAGATACCAAGAACTGGTTGTTTTGTTTCTGGTTATAAAAGCAAAGACCAGCTTTGGCAACAAATAGGTAAATACAAATATGTTTTGTCACTGAGCGTGGTTCTAGGAAATAAGTTTTTTATGTATTAAAGCTTATAATGACGGCAATGACTACTAAGTAGATAAACCAGGATGTTGAAGACACTGACGTTAACATAACTTCTTAATATGTCCATCACTGTTTTGCAGCCACTAAAAAGACAGTTATGACATCTATCCCTAACTGATTGGGCTGTTTGTTATATGTTGATCACACCCCAAATGGTGTGAATGAGATTGTGCTACTTAGTAGTGTCAGGCACAAATAATCAGCCAATGAATGATAACTATGATTATTGGACCAAGGTGTCCAGGTTCTCTTGACAGATCCCTCTATGTCTAGCAGCCACTAAAGTGATTTCCCAAAGCCCAAATGTGACCATGTTCTTTGCTTAAACATCTCCAATGACTGCTGTTGCCCAAAGGACCAAACTCATGCTCGGCAGGCAGAACCATGGCTGATGCGGTTCAAACCTATTTTCACAGCTGCTTTGCCTGCCTGCCTGACAGGGCCATTCCTTCCTTTCCACACATCTGTGCCCCAGGAGAATGGATTTCATCTCTTCCTGAACACACCCTGCCCACTCATGCTTCTCCAGTCTCTACTTGTGCCCTTCTTCCTTAATTTTTCTGGAGAGCTTCTACGCGTTCTTTAAAACCAGCACAAACACATCTCTGGGAAATGTTCCCCAGTTCCCCATGCAGAGCTGTGTGTTCTCTTTTCTTACTCATGGGTAGAGCCCTATACCTGTTTGATATGGTTTGGCTCTGTGTCCCCATCCAAATCTCATCTTGAATTGTAATCTCCATGTGTCGAGGGAGGGAGCTGCTGGGAGGTGATTAGATCGTGGGAAGAGTTCCCCCCATGCTGTTCTTATGATAGTGAGTGAGTTCTCACAAGATCTGATGGTTTAAAAGTGTGGCACTTCCCCTCCCCCATCTCTCCTGCCATCATGTAACACGTGCTCTGCTTCCCCTTTACCTTCTGCCATGATTGTAAGTTTCCTGAGACCTCCCCAGCCAGGTGGAACTGTGAGTCAATTAAACCCATTTCCTTTATAAATTACCCAGTCTCAGGTAGTTCTTTATAGCAGTGTGAAAATGAACAAATATACTGCTCTTTTTAATGCACTTACAGCATTCTATTGAATAAAAGAGACATTATTGACCTGGGAATGAACCGCCCCAAGGGCAATCAGTGTTCTACTTATCTTTGTATCCTCAGAGCACAGCGCAGTGATTGGCAGATAGTAAGGAATTAAGCAGGTGAATGATTACAGACCCATTCTCATGTACTTCAAGTGATTTTTCCAATAAAGGCAGTTAGTAGCATGATTCCTGGTGTCATCCAGCCCTGGACTGAAATGCTAGTTGATATGGTTTGGCTCTGTGTCACCACCCAAATCTCATCACGAATTGTAATCCTCATGTGCCAATTGTAATCCCCAGGAAAGACCTGGTGGGAGGCGATTGGATCATGGGGTCGGTGTCCCCTATGCTGTTGTCGTCATAGTGAGGGAGTTCTCATGAGATCTGCTGGTTTTATAAGGGGCTCTTCCCCCTTTGCTCACCACTCTTTCTTTCCTGCTGCCACGTAAGGTGTGCCTCTTCCCCTTCCACCATGATTGTGAGTTAGCTGAGGCCTCACCAGTCCTGTGGAACTGTGAGTCACTTAAACCTCTTTTCTTTATAAATTACCCAGTCTCGGGTATGTCTTTATAGTAGTGTGAAAACGGCACTTGTAAATGAATTTAGATAGGTTACTTAATGTGTCAGTTTCCTCAACTGATAATTGGGAGTAATATTAACCTCACAGAGCTGTGGGGAGGATTAAGAATGAAATTGGGCTACTCAGTGTCAGGCACAAATAATCAGCCAATGAATGACAACTATGATTATTGGGCCAAGGTGTCCAGGTTCTCTTGACAGATCCCTCTATGTCTAGCGCAACACGTGGCTATGAGACTAAAGTTTTGGAACACAAAATCTATTGGTGTGGAACCAATTCACTTCAGAGGTAGACCATCGATCTTGATCTTGTTGGCACTTTGCTCAGCTTAATTGTATTTGAAGATCAGACGAAAGACTCAAGTGGGTCAAATGTCTAGAGAATAAAACCCAGTTAAACAAAGTAGCAGATTAGGGGATTTTACCCTTAGTTACATTTTACAAAAGCAAGTGAATTGTTTCCTTATGACTAGCCTTGATTAGTGACCACCAAAAAATGTATGTTTGAATTTCACAAGTCTCATATTTCCAAGACAAGAGCCCAAACTTATCAAGACAATCTTTGGAAAAGCAGTTAATGGAGGCATAATCCACAACTTTAATTAACAATGAGGCTTTCAAATTGAACACATAGAAGGAAAATTAATGAATTGTTTAATTTTGTCTTTCCTGTACCTTACTTGTGTGATGCATATTCTTCTAAATGTGTCATTACAAATGCATGTTTTTTTCATCAACTGCTGATTTCATTAGTGTTTAGAAAGCATCCAGTTACCATGCTAAAAGAAAGTGAAGAGGCAGCCCAGATGCTTGCTAAGCCAGAGTTCAAGGTGCCCTGCCCACGCATCTTAACGTTGCTGCCCTTAACTTAAACAGCTTGGCCTGGCTGTGCCGCTTAAGCTGCCGAGAAAGTAATCCGGGACTCTTGAGGGTTTTTGTGCAGGAGTCTCATTTGCAAGTTTGATTTGGAATGTGCTCTTGACAAAGGCGGTTACATCCTGTGTTCCTATTGCCCTGGCTTGGCTCAGTGCAAGAGGGCTACCAGCAGTTTCCGGAAGTCCCCGGAAGTGTCTGAGTGAACCATGTCAGACAGAGACTTCTGATACTTCTCTTGGAACTTTGCTTTGATCCCCTGAAGGTCCACCTGTAGAAAAAATAACAGCAGTGGAGACAGGAACATTTGTGGTGTGTTCACAAACAGTGGGCACTCTTCTCCACACGTTATATTCATTTGCTCATTCATGCCTTAAAACAGCCCTTTGAGATAGGGCTTTATTTCCTATCATTATTTCCTTTATCACATTATTTCAATTTTGTGATGAGGAAAGGGAAGGCAGAGGTCAGTTCCCCAAAGGTTGCAGAGGTGTCCGTGTGTGTGTGTGTGTGTGTGTGTGTGTGTGTGTGTGTGTTCCACTAAAACTCTCAAATTTCTTTTCTTTCTTTTTTTTTTGAAATGGAGTTTCATTCTTGTTGCACAGGCTGGAGTGCAATGGTGTGGTCTCGGCTCACTGCAACCTCCGCCTCCCAGGTTCAAGCAATTCTCCTGCCTCAGCCTCCCAAGTAGCTGGGATTACAGTCAACCACTGCCTGGCTAATTTTTTTTTTTTTTTTTTTTTTATTTTTAGTAGAGACGTGGTTTCATCATGTTGGCCAGACTGGTCTCGAACTCATGACCTCAGGTGATCCACCCGCCTCAGCTCCCAAAGTGCTGGGATTACAGGCATGAGCCACCGTGCCCGGCCCTAAAACTCTTGAAATTCATACAGTTTTTACACGTTACAAAGTGTTGTTTTTCTTTTGAGTTTTAAGAGTTATTTGAAAATGAATCGCCCTAAGCTAGCAGGACTGTACACAACCCGGCCGTGAGCCCGACTTGGCCTGCAGACTGTAGTTGCTTGACACCTGGTATAAAGTTAAGAAAATTGTCAACACAGAGATGTGGAATTAAGCAATTAAGCAGTTTTTCCCTCATACCCTGATTAGCAAGGATATTAGTACCAGTCAACACAATCCAAATCACTATCAACTTGTAGGATTTCTTGTGAGTGTAATTCACCGGAAGCTTAAACAACCTAGGTGCTGGAAGTGATGGTAGGACGCAGGAGAAAAATAAATTCAAACATTGCTCTGCCAATGGATGTTTACAGCCTAGCAAAGGACGTGATACTTGTATCAGAAAAAACGTAATTCCAGGTAGAACACAATGGATCTCATAAAAGAAGCAGAGAACTCTGTTTAACCAGGAGTCTTTCTTTTCTTTTCTTTTTTGGCTTAGACCCTTCCTTGTACTCCAGGCCCAAAAAGTGTGGCTCAGGGATCTGACTCTTTCTTCTCCTGCCCCAGTGAGAGGGCTGAGCTGAGACAGTGAGAGAAATGATCAGGATGGGAGTATGTAGGGGAGTGAGGGAGGGTTTGCAGTGGATGCTGAGCAGGTGGCCGATGCTACAGGAGACAGGTGGCATCTGTCTCTCCCCTAGCCTGTGTGTCCCCCTGCCCACTGCTTGGTTTCTTGCCCCGTGCTGGGGCTGGGGCAGGGGCAGGGGCAGGGGCAGGAAGGTGGAGGGTGGTGGGATGGGGTGTACAGGGCTCTGTTCTAGTGCCATGTGGCTTTGGGAGATTAGGAAATCTGGTCAAACTACTATATCTAGCTAGGTCTGAAGCCTTCTGAGGGAACTGCCCACATGTTGAGGTGGCCCAGGACATGTGGCTGATTCTGAGATACGACAGAGCTTCTTGGAATAAAACACTCTGTGGGCCACGCCGGAGTGATCATGGAACCCTCACAAGCCCTTTGGATGGATCCAGTCTCTCTGGGGGTCTTTTGGAATCCCGGGTCTTCGTTGTGTTCAACCTGCCCCCTTTGAGTCCCTCAAGATCTCTCATCTCTCAGTGACTTTGGCTGGAGGTTGAGTTGCTCAGAGACAGAGGTACAGACAAGGCAGAAGATCTGGAGAGGAAGGAGGGAGAGGGGTTTGGCGCCATGGAGGAGAGAGGCAGAGCCATGGCAGGAGCAGAGCAGAGAGACTGGCAAAGAGGAAGAGGGGAGAGAGAGAGAGACGTGGCCTTCAATAGAAAAAGACGAGTTGTGGAGGAGGAGAAAGGAGGGAAGAAGAAATTCCAGGAATAGAAATAAAAACGCAAGAACTGTCTTATTGCAAAGTAATATTTAAAAACAGAGTCAGATGTTAAGTATTATGTGTTAAGAAGCCATGGATCAGAATTTGGGTTGGTGTCCCTCCCCCTTCACCTCCCCCTTCATTTAAGAACTTTTTTTTTTTTTTTTGAGGGCAGATGTCTGTGGTTTTCAAGTGCTTAGTTCCACTTCATTCCCCAAGGCTTCTCCTGCTGCCGATGCAATGCCACTTCCCCTTTACTTTGTACCTCCTTCTGTCTGTGGCCCCATATCCCAAAGTGTTAGCTGTGACTTTTTTTTTTTTTTTTTGAGACTGAGTCTCGCTCTGTGACTCAGACTGGAGTGCAGTGGCGCCGTCTCGGCTCACTGCAACCTCCACCTTCTGGGTTCAAGCAATTCTCGTGCCTCAGCCTCTTGAGTAGCTGGGACTACAAGTGTGTGCCACCATGCCCAGCTAATTTTCGTGTTTTTAGTAGTGACGGGGTTTCACCATGTTGGCCAGGCTGGTCTCAAACTCCTGACCTCAGGTGATCCACCCACCTCGGCCTCCCACAGTGCTGGGATTACAGGCGGGAGCCACCGCGCCGGGCCAGCTGTGGTCTTGATGGCTGCTCCCAAGCGGTTGGCTCCTCCTCTCCCTTCTCTTCCTTATACACACACATTTTCCGAGAGCAAGCACAAATTGACTTTTAGGGGGTGAAAAAACCCTTTATCTTTTTATGTATGAAGCACTGATATCCACGTGGTATATAAACAGATTTGTAGTGTTATCTCTGGTGTTAACATTTCTTGGGGGGAAGGGATGGCAATGAAGACACACATGTGTCTAAAAAGGCTCCTTAGAGGAGCAATAGTTTTTAACAAGATGGAGAACCATTGCCTTACACTGATGTGCTTGCTTCTGCAGTGTGTTCAGTTAAGGAAAGGCCTCGCTCAGGAATTCGGAAATCATTCTCTTTTTGTCCCTGCTGCTGGCTGACCTCTTTCAAGTGTCTTTGTTTTGTCTTCCTTAACATGGAGCCGTGCATAGCTGCAGCCCCTGAGAACTGCTCAACAGGGTTGCCTCTGCACCCCTCCGTGAGCACTCTGGAGCCACAGAGGACAAAAAAAGAAGCAACGACCATTATTGTATTTTTATAAAAAGAAACAGATTGAAGCAGAGCACGATGTCTTCTGCAAATTCTGGGAAGGCAAGGGCTGTCTCTGTTTTACTTTTTCTGTAAATAGGCCCTTAATAGAAACTATTTGTTGATGACATCAGTGGTGGAAAAAAGAGAAGTTGCAGCCGCCTCTTTGGAGTCGGAGAGTGTCTTACCTCGGCCCTGGTCACGATTATGCGAATCAACGTCTCCTCATCTGTTCCCGCACCCTTCATCGACTTGTACAGACGTTCAGCAAAATAGCCCTCGCAGTCCTGGGCACATCTCACTGGGCAGGACGAAGGAAAAGAGAGTGTGAGGCTTTCATATTTTGTGGAATGACCTGGGGACCCCCCTAAGTGTCACCTGGCTGCCCTTTGAACTGACTGGATGGTGAGGCAGAGGTTTGAAAGGAGCTGACTTGACACTGTTGTGAAATGAGATTCGGAAGATTCCCTGGTCAGAGCACCTGGAAACTTCAGGCAGAGCTCCTCTCCTGTCCCCTGAAGACCCTCTAGAGGAGAGCTGTGGCATCCTCAGGCCCTCCCGCCCACGTCCATTATTCTCATTATTTCCCAGCAGAAATAACTTTTCCTATCGAAGTGAAATCTCTGGTGCTGTCATAGGGTTCTGAAGGGAAACAGATTGGCCAGCAACCTTCTGGAATAAAACTTCATCATCTTGACAATGTATCCAGTTGGACAGCCGCCCGCTCTCCTATGCTCAACAACCTCCCTACCCTTTGTTTTTCCTCACTGGGTTTGTTTTGTAAGCCTCATCTCTGAACCTTTTCCAGGTTCCCCACGAACTTTTGGTTTGCAGTCTGGGATGTGGACTTGATGAAATGTTTGATCCTTTTTAAAGATCACTTTCCTACGATGCTGCTATTTGCTCTTTCCTGGCCGCCCCTTGCCTTCCAGCTTTGATCTGTCCACAGCTTAATGAAGCATGGTCTCTATTCATCAAGCAGGTGATAGGGTGCATCTCTTCTCCTGGGAATAAATCATTCCTTCCCCTCCTCCCAGGCTCACATGGATCCATCATGACTAACACGTTAGAGGGAAAAAAAAATTGCCCTTTAGGCTGTTAACATTTCTCTAGAACACTTGATGATGTTAGTGATTAACAGTAAGTGATTGGCATAAATGTGGAATGCGCAACCTTACTGTGTCCCGTAATGGGACTGTTGTTGTCTAGGGGACCGTCTGTGTGATTGATGCTTGTAAGCAGAGGAGAGGAGCAGAGTTCGGGAAGCAGAGTCTGGGTTGGGAACCAGTCTCCTTTTACAGGCCATGTGGCAGCTGCCACAGTTTCAATGGAAAAGAAAATCACACTGAAAAAGAAACAACGTCTGGCCTCTTTCTCCTGAGAACAACCCAAAAGCTGCTGGATTGGTGGTTCATGGGAAACTTGCACGCTACTTTGGGGAGTAGCATATTCGAGACTCACTGTGGTCCCCAGACAATTTGAGCTAGCGAGCACCACAAAGCTTTCCTGAAAATCCTCTTCCGTACAGTGCGATTTGATGCGGGGATCATTGTCTGCCTGACGTCACTGTGTTCCACTCGTGCACAGGGGTCTTCTCCCTTGACATTCCTTCTACCTGCTTTTTGGGAAGAAAACTCCCAACATTTCTCCTGTCTATAATCTATGCTTGGGGAACAACCTCTGTTGTTAGCAGCAGCAGGAATCCCTCAAGAGGCTGGGCAGGGATAGCCAGAGAAGATGTGGAATAAAATTCTTCACTGCAGCCAGGCACGGTGGCTCACACCTGTAATCCCAGCACTTTGGGAGACCAAGGCCGGTGGATCACTTGAGGTCAGGAGTTCGAGACCAGCCTGGCCAACATGGTGGAACTCTGTCTCTACTCATAACACAAAAATTAGCCAGGCGTGGAGGCTGAGGCATGAGAATCCCTTGAACCCAGGAGACAGAGGTTGCAGTAAGCTAAGATTGCGCCACTGCACTCTAGCCTGGGTGACAGAGTGAAACTATGTCTTGAAAGAAGGAAGGAAGGAAGGAAGAAAGGAAGGAAGAAAGAAAGAAGAAAGAAAGAAAGAAGGAAGGAAGGAAGGAAGGAAGGAAGGAAGGAAGGAAGGAAGGAAGGAAGGAAGGAAGGAAGGAAGGAAAGAAAGAAAGAAAGAAAGAAAGAAAGAAAGAAAGAAAGAAAGAAAGAAAGAAAGAAAGAAAGAAAGGAGGGAGGGAGGGAGGAAAGGAAGGAAGGAAAGAAAGAAAGAAAAAGAGAAAGAAAGAAAGAAAGAAAGAAAGAAAGAAAGAAAGAAAGAAAGACTCTTCACAGCAAGTGGCAGAAAGGACAGCCAGTCCGGTGCTCTGTATCTTGCTCCCCTTTGCCTTCAGAGCAAGTTCCTGAACTTCAGTGAGTATAACACAGTCACTTGGACAGTTTGTAAAAGTGTGGCTTCCCGGGCTCCCTTCCTGGAGGTTCTCAATGGGAACCTGGAGTGGGGCCCAGGAACCTGCATTGTAACAGGTGATTCTGAGGCAGGGGGTCCATGGACCTCACTTTGAGAAATGCTGCTCCAGAGGCTACATGTGGTGGGAGCCATTTGACCTCAGCTCCCTGCTCCTAGATGTTAGTCATAAACTGGCATCGCTATCAGTTAGGTGGGAGTGGGGTGGGAAGTGTCTAGAAAATAGTCATGAAGCCATATTCTGGTATTTGTGTGCTTATTCTCAAGGTCTCTTCTAATCACTTTGGCCTTTGCTACCACTGGAGTACAGCCCACTCTTAGAGTATGTGGTCCCCACCCCAGAGATTTGGCTTTTCCTTCATCCGTACCCTCTTTGCTCTTCGTTTTTATCTTCATCTTTAGCTTAATCTGTGGATTTGTACCCACCAGCTTAAAATCCACCATGAGTTTAGGCTCCTTAAGAGCAAGAACTGGCCTTATTTACCTCTTATCCCCACACCCAGCGCAAACCCTGGGCCCCGGCCTGTGTTGAGTAAATGTTAAATCATTGAATAATTGTAATACCATCTTCTGACTACACTCTGTTGTTTTCCCGATTTTCACACTGCAAGTACAACAAGCAAGGACGCAGAGCCTCAGAACTGGGCCGTGAGTAGATCCCATTATCTACTCAAGCCTCTTCTTAATTATGCCTAATGTTCCATTATTGGAATACTAAGCATGTGGGAGTTATTTATATCCTACTGCTCAAGGTCATCGCCAAGGTCTGAATTTTTCACACATGTCTGCAATTCAAAAAATCGCAACCTCCGGCATAAATGGCTTAAGGCCCTAAGCACAGTCACTTATACCAGGGCTCGTGTATATACCCAGCCTGGGTCATGAGTAACACCAAGGATTTTTAGGCCTCCGGATATCACAGCAGAGGTCTTGCTCATTGAATGCAAAATAAGGATGGATTAAAAAAAATCAATTGCTGACATTGTTCAAAAAAACCCCAAAGAAACCAAACAAAAGAGTTTGGCAACTGGAGCACATTTTTTAACTTCCAGGGCTGCTTATTTGGTTCTTCCTCTTCGGAGGACAGGTCTCTCCATTGCTCCTGCCATTTGGGTTGGGGCCCTGGATTCCTCACCACAGGAGTGTGGACAATGGACAATGCCTTCATTCCAGGGCTTGCAGAAAGAAAGAAGGAGCCTGCCAGACACAGCTTCATGCCCATCTCTCTGCTATTTCCTGCCTTTGGGCAACACCTGGAGAGGAGGTCCTGGGGTTTGGTTGGCACGATCAAGATCTGATCTCCCTCCCCTCTCTTTCCAAACAAACTTCATTCTTTGAAAACACTGAAAGGAACCAAATGGAAAAGGAAACCTGTGAGCCATCAGGCTGCCTGAAACTGGATAACGGTCCTAGGTTGTTGACAGGTGCACTCAGGGACCCCTGGTGTTAGTGGGTGATACGTTGTGGCTGTGTCCCCACCCAAATCTCATCTTGAATTATAGCTCCCACAATTCCTGCACATTGTGGGAGGGACCCAGTGGGAGATAATTCAATCATGCGGGTGGTTTCCCCTCATACTGTTCTCACGTTAGTGAATAAGTTTCACGAGATTTGATGACTTTATAAGGGGTTTCCCCTTTCACTTGGGTCTTACTCTGCCTTGTCTGCCACCTTGTAAGATGTGCCTTCCATCTTCCACCATGATTGTGAGGCCTCCCCAGGCACGTGGAAGTTTAATGTGAGTCCATTAAACTTCTTTTTGTTTATAAATTACCCCGTCTTGGGTATGTCTTTATCAGCAGCATGAAAACGGACTAATACAGCAGGACTGCAATGGATGCTGTGGTGTGCCACTCAGATGTCTATTCAGGATCAAGGCAGTCATTCACAGCTGAGCCCCTCCCCAGGAATCTCCCTCCAAGGGAGAGAGCTGGCTTGCCCAAAGTTGCGCATGCTCCCCTGGTACAGCCAGTGTTAGATGACTGGCTGATGTGGGGTGCAAAAGCCTGGCCCCCTTGCTCCACTTTGGACATCCCAGCTTCCGAGCTTTCTGTGGGATCAGCAGTGCCCCTGTTGCAACTACATCACAGTCACTCTCTCTCTTGCTCGGTGCTGCTTAGATGTGTTGACCCCCAAAAGCTATTCCCTCAAATCTTCCTACACACAAACCTCTGTCTGAGTCTGGTCCCAGGCAGCCCAACCTAAGACGGGAACTCTCCGAACTTTACTTTACCGAGAGTTAAATAGGCCTTCTGCAAATCGCCTGATGTTTCTTCTTCAATGGCTTCTTCTATGTCTTTGCCAATGAGCTGCAGAGAAAACCAAAATCAGCTGTTATTCCAGGTTTGCCTTTGACCTTGGTACTCTTGGGGTTGTTCCTCTACAAAAAGCACTAAATTTTTCCAGATTTAGTCCTGTGGCTTTAGGGAACTCCTATCCCGACTCTTGCCTTGTAGGATCGGGGTGTTTGCCATCCATTCGAGAGGGGGCTCTCATTGCTGAGGAGTCAGTCTGGATTTGACCCCTAATGGATTTGACCTTAGTTAGTGCCACTCCCTCAATCTCAATTTCCTCATCTGTAAAATTTGGGAGTGGAGAAACAATTAATGTATACTATAATCATAGATTTTTTTTTTTAACATTGATGTGTAGTTTAGTTCCCATGTGTTCTTCACCCTTTCCAGTTTCAATTTCCCAGGAGGCTGTGGTTATGATCATCTGACACGCACCTCCATCCACTCCCTTGTCTTGGCACCAGGGACTTAGTCACAGTTTGAGTGAAACAAGTAGGGATGGTGAAGTTCATGATAACAACTTGATCTAAAGTTCCTAAGAGGGTGGGTCTGCAAGAGCTGGAAGCCAACGGTGGGGGGGGGGGGGTGGGGCGGGGGAGCGGCTGACCACATCAAAATGCCACTTGTCTTCACTCTGGGGTGATTCCAAATAATCCTATATTCACCACTGGCTCACATATCGCTCTGCACAGCATTACACATTAGGTTTCTTTCTAAATATTTACAGAAGCTGAAGTTCAGAGTAAATTGTGACTATCCTTAACACAAATACTGCCCGGGCCAAGCTCAGGGCAGGCACATAAAGAGAAAGGAGAATGCTTTGCTGGGTTTGGGGAGATGCAATTACGCATTACAAATACTGAAACTTCTTCCTTAGAAATTATCTTTTGAGGATATGACACAATTGATTCTATAAATAATTGGGGACTTTGAGTATGCATCAGTGGAGTTTATGTGGTTTATTTTGAAAACACAGGTAAACAAAATGTTCTTTGTGATGTAAGCACAATATATGTCGGGGGAGGAACTGCGTCCAGATTGAATGAAGCCCTGTTGCTTGATCTCCTAGTCATTGTTTGCGTATCTGGAGGCCTTGGTGTGTGGCAATAGAAAGCAGATTAGAAGAGTAGGGGAACTGTCCCTTCCTTAGCTGCCCCCAGTCTTTCTTGGGTTTGATGTGGGAGTCATTATTTTGGAAGGGACTGGTATCCCTTTCCCAGAAACAAGGTTCTTGTTCTGTAGACTGAGATCATACTTCAAGAGAACATTTTGTTCACACAGGTCTTGTTTACTTTAAAAAATCCTCACATTAAACCATTTTCCATTTCTATTGTTAATACCAGGCTAGAACAAGGATTTTAAATTTTCGGTAGAATCTCAACCTACAAAACAGATGAAAGCAGAAAGCAAAGCTGTGCTGGGAGGCGGGAGGGGGGCTTCTTTCCCTAGCCATTGGCATCAATACCACGGTTTTGCCCGCTCGGGTTTTTTCCTTGCACAACTCCAGGAGGCACTATTCACACACTACAACAAGAAGGTACTGCCCTGTCTCCTTCCTGCCCCACCCCACTCCTAGTAGCTGCTGAGGCATCTCCGTGGGACACAATCTGAAACAATGGTCTGGCCCAAGCTGTTGGGACTGTACTTTGGATACTTCTCATTTCAGTTACTGCAACATGATTCTTAGGGGCTCTTTGTACAGAAGCAGGTTTTCTGATCTCAATAGAAAAAATACATTATGAGGGTAGATTCCAAACAAGTCTCTAAGACTCTAGTTAAACAGGCAGCAATGCCTGCAGGGAGGTTATTAGAGGAGCAGTGGAGACATTTCTTTCTTTGAAAATCGGTTTCCCCAAATGGACAGCAGCTGACAGCAGAGCCCTCTGCGCTCCGACACTGACGATAGAGTTAGAGGGCTGAAGCCTCTGGCGTGGAATGGGGAACATGTACAGGGGAGGGGCAAAGCGTGAGGCACACAGTGGGGAGGCAGCAAAGTGGGATATGGGTATGCGTACCTGCCATTTATGCTGAGCCTTGTTTCGGGACTTTCCTTTGGCTTTATAGCTATATAAGTCTTTCATATTTGGTAACATCGGAGACTGTAATGTAATCCTGCATGATGCAGCAGTTTGGGAAACTCTGTTGCTTGGCCTGGGATTGCTGGGAGTGTCAGAAGTTAAGACTCAGGCTTACAGCATAAATAAATGGCAAAACCTTGAGTTTTTGTGCTGAAAATTAAAATTCAACCCTAAGCCAGGATGACTCATGCTACATAAGAAACCCCAGTGATCTCAGACTAGCATCTCTGTGCTTTTGGTCAGAAGCCATCAGAAAACTCATAGAACCAGGGTCTAAGAGCAGGCTGAACTCTAAAAGCATCAGCAATAAATATCAAGAATGACGCTTGAGCAAGGCTTTTGAAATGGATGAATAGATAGCATTTTAGAGCTGGTTTCATGTAAATAATCATCAAATCCATAGATTACCTTATTGTACATGTAAGCTTTAGCTCTGATTTTTGGCACCGTTTGTTCACCCAGGGAGACTCCTGACAATTGCTAATGTTCATTGAACGCCTACTGCATGCCAGGTACTAAGTGCCTATTTCCGTTAACTCATTTAATCCTTATTAACCCGATGAAGTAGGTACTATTATCCCTATTTTACAGTTTGGGAAACCGAGGCACAGAACCCTTAATAACTTGCACAAGGACATACGGCTGTAGCCTAAAGCTGACTTCTTAAACTGTATACATTCAAACAAATCACCTGGAACACCTGCTGTAACACAGATGGTCAGACCCCAGCCCCGGGGAAGCTGATTCAGTAGGTCTGGTGGGGACTGAGAATTCTCAATTAAAACAAATTCTCAAGTGATGCTGATGCTGCTGTTTCAGGATCAACTTTGAGATATTAGCCTGGAGACTGTACTTTCAGGTAGAGAGTCATACACACACACACACACACACATATACATGCATGCACCCAGAAACTCCATCTGTGGACCCCGTAGTGTGGGAAGAGGATCTCGGTCACAGACACAGAGAAGTCCTCCAGCTCAGAGGCTACACAGCTTCAGGAACAGAGACCCGGGGAGTGCAGGGTTGGCTGTCTTTGATCATGACTCTGGGCACGTTTTGAAAGGAGCGGGCCCTAAAGGTTTATATACAGTCATGACAAAATTCCAAAGCTTTATTGTCTTTTTATCTGCTGGCAACACATAGGAAATGCTATTTGGAATGAGGAGCAGCCAGCTTCAGCTGAGGTAGGAGCTCAGGTCGGGGAATCTTGGAGTTCTCATCCACTCTCTGCTACCGACTTGCTGTGTGGTCCTGATAAGTTACAGATGGTGCCTCACTCAACAGACTTTCCTTGTCCAGCAGTTGTGGGTCACAATAGCTGTTCAGCCTACATTATAGTTATGGTGTTGTTGTGAAATTGAGTGAGACACAGAACATAGAAGTGCTTTGAATAGGTAAAAGGCCTCTACACATATAAAATAGGATGCCAAAAAAAAAAAAAAAATTCTGATATTCCACTCCAGGCATTTTGCAAGTAAAGACTGCTTTTCAGGGAAGGACTTACTGCTAAGGGGCCTTGAAATAACTAACTCACCTTGTGGGCTTAAATTTATCCTGGGGTTAAAATACAATGTATGTGCATCTTTTCAGGAGCCTATCTTTGAGGTACATCATATCTGTCTTGAGAATGGTGGGCACTGTTAGCCAACTGTAAACTGGAGTAATAATAGCAAACGTTAGTATGCTTGCCACATGCCAGCTACTATTCTGAGTCTTTATCTTATTTAACCTTAAAATCACTCTGGGGGTGTGAAGATGATGTTCATGGTCCCTGTTCTACAAAAGAGGATGGAGAGATTTGGTCACTTGCCAGTGGTAGCCCCAGGATTTGCACCTGGGCTCTTGGACTCTGAAGCTTTGCCGCTGAATGGGACACTTGCTTCCCTGGGCTCTGTTGTGCAGCCAGTTTCCAGCCTGGGTACACATCTGGGTCTGGATGATTCTTTGTGGTGGGCTGTCCTGTGCACTGCAGGCTGTTTAGCAGCATCCCAGGCCTCTGTTCACTCGATGCCAGGACCACCACCCCCAACTGTGACAACTCCAAATAATTCTAGACATTACCACATATTCCCTGGGTAGGAAAATCGCCTCCAATTGAGAACCACTGTTGTAAAAGATCCCCAATTCCCAATTCCTTATTGCAGATCTTGGCTTCTTTTGGAAATAACTTAAGACACTTTCAGAGTGAACTCTTTTGCCCTAATACTTTATGACTTACAATTTGATAGGCTTGAAAGGTGGCTCGTAACTGCTTGTAGCTCCTCTTGGCCAAGACTTCATTGAAGGCAAGCTCATCAGTGCCCCAGCGGCCTTCCCCTGCCTCAAGGGTCAAATACAAACACTTTGTAAAAGGCTTTTGTGAAAAGACTGATTATACATTGCCGTGACCAGGCCTCACTTACAGGAAATTATAAACTATGCATTGAATAGAAGTCAAATGGACTAAGCACTTTCAGCTTCTAACCCACAAATGTATTTCACATACTTATTTATATTGTTTATGCCATTCTTTGTTCCAAAACGGATCTGATGTGGTCAACCCCAGAGTATAAGAATAGGAAGCATTCATTTAGATTCATGGACACTAGATATGTGATCTATAAAGAGATAAGCATATCTTTGTTTCTTAAAGGTCATACTTATTTCCCAAGTAACTCCTCTTTGCATGAAATAAACATTTGTTGAAAATAATGCTAATAAATTAAAGAAAAAGAATTTGCAGAGACTGGCATGTCTGCACACATACATCATACAGATCTTTGGCGTCCTGACCAGCTAGATCTTTGTCCACGTCATCTCCTTCATTGCGATTAGCCTAGAAAAATTGACACATTGTTATTAACTTGCATTCCTGCTTGACCACAGAAAAGAAAAAGACAAAGTACTGGAGAAAGAGGTGAGTTCTTTCTCAGCTCGGCTCAGGTCAGCCTGGCAAGGAGGCAACACCCGCTCTTTGCTGCCATCTTTTGGGCACAATGGATAAACCGAGTAGCTTCTGTGGTAACACTTGGTTTTGCCTTTTTTTTTTTTTTTTTTTTTTTTTTTGTAGAAACCACACTCACCCACAAACCCCATTGACCTCTGAGCAGACTGAGAGCGATCTCTGATTTTCCCTAGGGTGAGTCCATTGGAAAGCAAGTCCTCTTCGTTTCAAAAGATCAGATTTCACCACTCAAGGTACCAGTGCTAAAGAACCCTGAGAGTTGGTCATGGAAGTCTAACTTGAGCCCTTTGCGGTGGGCAGAATTCTAAGATGACCCAGTGGTCCCCATCCTTGTGTAATCCCCTTCCCTTGAGTGTGGGTGAGAGCTATGAATGTGAGGAGATGTCGCTCCTGTGATTGTGTTATATTCAATGGCAAAGGGGAATTTTGCAGATATAATTCAGGTCTCCAATCAGTTGAGCTCACCAAAAGGGAGATTATCCTTGGTCAGCCTGATCCAATCAAGTGAGCTCTTCTTAAAAGGTCAGAGATGGAAGAAGTCAGAGAGATGAGCTGCTGCTGGACTGAAAGAAACCAACAGCCATGTGGTACACTGCCCTGGGGGACCGTGTGGAAGGGAGCTGCTGGCGGTCTCTAGGAGCTGATAGTAGCTTCTGCTCAACAGCAAGAAAATGGGGACATCAAACACAACCATAAGGAAATGAATTCTGCCAACAATTAATGAGTTTGGAAGAAGACTCTGAGCCTCAGATGAGACGGCAGCCGTGGGCAACACCTTGATTTCAGCCTGTTGAGAACGTGACCAAAGCGAACCCAAATATTCCCCAGCTGGATCTCCAAGGTACTACTTGGACTCCTAACGCATGGAAACTGTGAGATGATAGATCTATGTTGTTTTGAGGTGCTAAGTTTGTGGCGATTTGTTCTGCAGCAAGAGAAAACGTAAGCAGCCTTCCTGCTGCGGTGGAAGCCTCTCTCTCCTGTTCTCTGCTGTCAGTGTATCCCATTGGGAGAAACGAAACAGAGAAAATGCACAGAGCTCGTAAAGATGGGTGTGTCCATGAGAATGCAGGTGTGTCTGTGTAGAGGTCCTGGGGGGACTGTGTCCCAGCAGGGCCAATTCTGAAAGCCCTGATGTCCTGGCTGAGTTTCTTGTGGTAGTTCTTACCGGCCCAGGATCCAGTGAATGCTGGGAGTAATTGCAGAGTTGTGTTGTGGAAGTGGCCCTGCTTGGGGTCAGATGGTCTGGTTCTTGCTACTGGCTGCACGAACCTGGGCGGGTTACCCACCCTCTCATGGCCTACATTTCCTCATTGGCAAAATGACAAAGTGATGCTTAATGAGCTGATTCATTTACAAAGAGGGATTGTAAACTGCCAATGACTAGGCAGATTGTTTATATGGAAGTAATCCCAATTGAATATAATTTCACCAGAGCTGGGCTGATGGAGCATGTATTGATAATCCCTCGATAACATTTTTAATATAAGAAAGAAATGTTTATCTACGTTACCCTTTTTCGTCATGGTGCCATGTTGCCAAGGATTCTTTCCTAAGATGATAAAACAGGTGATACCTCTTTACTCTCACCTGTAGCAGGGACACCAGGATTTTTTTTAGGTTTCCACTTGTATCACCTTTGACATCGGATTCGAGGCTCCTGTCAAATACTTCGACGGAAGTAAAAAAGGTGGGAAGAAAGCAGATGATTTAGTTTCCCAGAGGTATTTTGAAAGAAACGTACTTTATTCAAAGCCAGGATGAAATGTCACTTACGCCTTTGGTAGTCCTCTTTGATGGCGATGATTTCCTAGGAAAGGTAATTTTAAAAAAATCAATACTCCAAGGAGGGATTAATCAATAAAAGACACAGAGATACAGAGAGAAGAGGTGTGAGACCATGTCAGGACACAGGGTGCCTTCAAGACTTCCTCTTAAGATGGTCATCCCTACAGGTCCAGGGCGTATGCCTGGAGCGAGTCCCTGGGGATGTGACGGGCCCCTCTCTCTCTGCAAACATCTCAAACACACAAGTAACAAATGCATACATTCTCCTTTCAACGTGAGAAGTTTACAGCTAGGCTAACACTGTCTTTCACCACCTCCTCACCTGGTCTCACTCTCTCTCCCCCACTCAGGTAACCAATGTTAGAAGTTCAGTGCGTATCAGAAAGATACACAAATTTTTTTTTTTGCATTTATATATATATATGCGCTACTGAAAACAGATAGAATTGTATAGGTGTCGTGTGTTTAGCAGGTGGAATACTGTACCTATGATTCTTTGACTTAGTTTTTCTCTCAATAATAATATCCTGGAGATCCAGCTATACTTGTACGTGGATAGTCACCCAGAGTTTTTTAAAGGGACACACAATATTCCATGCTACAATAAGCTGTGGTTTACTCAGCCAACCTCATATTGACGGATGCTTAGGTCATTTCCAAGTTTTCTCTTCTTCAAACAAGGCTTCATTCAGTAATAAACTGGCTGCGTGCAGGAGTGCTAGTTTCTCTCAAGGGTGTGTTCTTGGAGGAACTGCTTTATATTTCAATGTCTAGTGCCAAGGGGTGCACCTCAGGAGCTGCCTCAGTTTACACTTGAACCAGCAGCATGTAAGAGCAGGCTTCCTGCCCCGTCCCCGCCCCCACCCCCAGCCCCGACCAAGCTGGTTAAAATGAAAGTCAGTGGGTGGTGATTGGGAGAAGGTGGTGATGGGGAGAAAGCGGTGGGGAGCCTCGCTGCTGCACTCCTGGGCGGGAGGGAGGGGCAGGCCAGGTGCTGGGGGAGGCTGATCACTTGTGCTTGTGCAGCTCCCTCCCTTTTCTCCTTCCAATCCACGACCAGGAGCTGCCTGAACCTGGCACCTGCTCTCTGCAGGTTTTTCTTCTCATCCCATCAGATCTATTTGACTGATAGATAGGTCTTGCTTATTGGTTGAAGCCAGGACCTTAGAAAAAGCTATGGTCACATAAGATTAGAAAAATATATATGAATGTATTTTTGAGACGAAGTCTCCCTCTGTCGCTCAGGCTGGAGTGCAGTGGCACAATCTCGGCTCACTGCAACCTCTGCCTCCCGGGTTCAAGCGATCCTCCTGCCTCAGCCTCTCAAGTAGCTGGGACTACAGATGCACAGCACCACATCTGGCTAATTTTTGTATTTTCAGTAGAGACGAGATTTCATCATGTTGACCAGACTGGTCTCAAACTCCGCCTGACCTCAAGTGATCCGCCTGCCTTGGCCTCCCAAAGTGCTGAGGTTACAGGCATGAGCCACTGTACCTGGCCTGAAAAATACTATTAAAATTAACCTTTTCACAAAGGCAGGTGCTGACTGCCCTAGCGTTGGCTGCCTCCCTGCTGGGACCTTGGTGCTTCTGGGAAGGGTAGATGCTGAGTGGGGGAAGTTGTGTGCCTCTTGGCCTCAACTCACACTCCTGGGGGAGCCTGTGCTAACCCTCCTCAAAAGCACCATCGCAACCTGACTCCTTGAAATGGAGGATTTTTATTATCTTGTGGGGAGAAAAGAAATCCAGGGATGCTCCGGAAAAGGTTTGCAGCGGTAGCCTGGACCCTGGTGGCACTTCGGGAAAAGCGGCTGAGCAGCGTGAACGGGGCCCAGCACCCAGGCCTTCTCCAGCCATTTTTGTGTCAGGGCATTGTTTGCATTTTGCCTGCTGTCTGCTCCAACCTCTGCTTCTATTTCCTGCTGAGAGGCCTCAAGAATGTTGGGCTTCTCTGGCATTTTCCTTCCTGGGCTGCCGCATTCTGCTGTCATGCATGGTTACTGAAGAGGGAGGGGTCTCTCCTATGAATTATTTGTGAACCCTCTTGACTCTTGATGAGTCCCTTGGTTCTCCTGGCTTCTGGAGCCAGAGACACATAGTTCTTCCCTGTGCCTCAACAAACGCTCTCTTCAGCCCCTGCAAAGGTGGCATGTGCCCGAGGGACATCCCTCTGTCTGATGACAGAAGGACACACAACCCTTAAGGGTAGTGCTGGCAGCCACTGAGGTGTTCACTGGCATCCCCCAGCACCGCTCACCTCTCTTCCTCATTATAGTCTCTTTTGTACCCTATGCTAGCTGACCGCCATGGCCCAGGCAGCGGCACAGACATGCTTGTGCTGCTTGTTGATTTTTCATGTCGGAAGAGCCACAAAGTCAGGCTGGGTGGGGGAAAGTAGAATTGTGCCTCCTGCATATAAAAGCATCCGTTTAGAAAAGAAGAAACTCGCTGGACACAGCTCTTCTGGAAAGATCTATTCTGTCAAGGGGCAGCAACACCAAGACTGACCTCTGGAAGACTGGAAGAGATGTCCTCCCACATGGACCAAGCACACATATGTCTCCCCAAACACCTGCTCACTCCATGGATAGCTTGCTGGGACGTAGGGTCCCTTCTGGGGTCTGCAACCATCTCTACCGGGTGTGTGATGCTCCCTTGTGGGCTCAGCTGGGACTGACCTTATTGGTCCTCGTGCACAGGACCTCAATGAGCACAGACTCATCTGTCCCCAGACCCTTCATAGCCTTCTGCAGCTGCCGGGCGGCATACTCGCTGGGGCGGTCCAGAAGGGCCAACGCTGTCTTCTTGAAGTTTCCACTCAGCTCACTCTCGAGTACTTCCTCCAGCTCCTGGTGGAAGACAGTGAGAGACCTGCTGGGAATGGCCCAGGAGGAGAGGGGCAGGTGTCTGCTTGCACCATTGCAAGTGCTCATGGTTGACAAGAAAGGTGCTGTGGACATGAATTCTGCCAACCTGCAACCTGCTGAGAACATGCACCCTGCTGAGAACATGCATCCTGCTGAGAACCTGCAACCTGCTGAGAACATGCATCCTGCTGAGAACATGCACTCTGCTGAGAACATGCACCCTGCTGAGAACCTGCAACCTGCTGAGAACATGCATCCTGCTGAGAACCTGCACCCTGCTGAGAACATGCAACCTGCTGAGAACCTGCAACCTGCTGAGAACATGCATCCTGCTGAGAACCTGCACCCTGCTGAGAACCTGCAACCTGCTGAGAACCTACAACCTGCTGAGAACATGCAACCTGCTGAGAACATGTACCCTGCTGAGAACATGCAACCTGCTGAGAACATGTACCCTGCTGAGAACCTGCAACCTGCTGAGAACATGCACCCTGCTGAGAACATGCAACCTGCTGAGAACATGCACCCTGCTGAGAACATGCAACCTGCTGAGAACCTGCAACCTGCTGAGAACATGCACCCTGCTGAGAACATGCACCCTGCTGAGAACATGCAACCTGCTCTCAGCTGCCCAACCACCTTCCCCCAGGGCGGGCAAAGAGGAGCTCCCTGCTCAGGGCTGGAGACCTCGCTGATGCATCACAATAACAACAGTATCTGCAGAACATTTGAGGGCTCAGAGAGCTTTTTCAGCCAGTCCTCAAGATCGCTGAAAAACCCTCAAGACCTGTTGAACCTGAGAAGATGAAGCATTTTCCCCAAATATTCAGCTAGGAAGGACTGAAATACAGGGCTGTTATCTCTAGGACCGGAGAATTTGTCATCCAAATCGGGATGCTTTTCAGTTTGGAAGGGGGCACTATTAGCAATTGCAGAGGACAACAGGGATAAAGAGGATTATCATGGGAAGACTGACGGCCTATATCGTCACTTCAGTTATCTCGCTAAATCCTGGAAGGGACACACATGAGGAAGAACGCAGGTGTGTAGAAGGGGAAGTACATGGAATTCTTACTGGCATCTTTTTTGTTTTGTTTGTTTTTGAGACAGGGTCTCACTCTGTCACCCAGGCTGGAGTGCAGTGGTGCAATCATGGCTCACTGCAGCCTCGACCTCCCAGGCTCAGATGATCCTCCCATCTCAGCCTCCCAAGTAGCTGGGACTATAGGTACACACTGCCATGCTTGGCTAATTTTTAAAACTTTTTGTGTAGAGATGGGGTTTTGCTATGTTGCCCAGGCTAATCTCACAATCCTAGGCTCAAGTGATCCTCCCATCTCAGCCTCCCAAAGTGCTGGGATTATAGGCATGAGCCACCACGACCCCCAGTCTGGCAGCTATTCTGATAAGCACTTGTCTTCCTCTTTTCTTTGAGCACCTTCTTTTCACAAGAGAACTAACTACCTTCTCCCTGCCTCCCTCTGACAATGTGGTTTAACAGGATAAATGGTCAAGGATGGGCATTAGCCTACCTAGAGTAGTTAATGCCCCAACTTAAACCAAAGACTTTCACGTGGAGCGACAGCCTAGGATAGCTCAGATTGGAGGCCCATAGGCCAGCTGGCATTTCAAGGACACGAACTATAGCATAGGGTGGGCAGCTCCCCAGCAGTGTGGTATGGTGGCAAGGAACACAGCCACAGCAGCTTTGTGACCTTGGAAATGTACTTAATTCCACCAGCTGTCAGTTTTCAGCTCTAGAAAATGGAGTCAGTACAAGACTGACCTCGCAGGGTTATTCGGAGAATTAAATATGACAATCCTCGTCAATACTGAGCATAGTGCTTGACACATTTTAAATGGTCAACAAACGCTTATTATCATTAATCTCCCATGCTGAAAAAAATTTTCTAAGAGGAGGGAAATAGACTATTTCTCAAATGAAGCTCTGAGCTTTTGGCCTGGGAGAAAAACCCGGAATATTTTTGTCCAAAGCCCTGGGATCTGCAGTCCTACAAGGGGGTTGTAATATTATGCCTCTGCCCCACAGTGGCTGCTCCAGCCAACACTGCATCTTGTGAAGGCAGGTCTGTGGTCAGTACTCTATGGTGTGGAGTCACCTAAATATTGGAAATATATTTTCAGGCCAGGTAGGCATGATATACAGCTGCAGAGAAGAGAAATCCCAGCTTCCCACTCTTACAAGCCACAGGCATTACAACAAATCCTTGTGTGTTTACATTCTGTCTGGACAGAGTAGTAGGCTCGGGATAGCTCAGCTCTACTCCTGGTTTTCCTGCTAACTCTGTGTTACCATGGGATGGTTATTCTCTTTGGAGGTCAACTGACACGGGGCTGAGATTGGATCATATCTAACATCTTCTAGCTTCATGATGTTGGGATTCTAGATCACCTCTTTGGCAGTCTCAGCTCTCTGAAACACAGCTGAGAACCAGAAAGTAAGCAAATAATTGGCAAATGAAGTATCACAAAGTTTTGTGCTAGAACATGCCCATTTAAGTTTTAACAGGATCCCTAGGCTTTCACTTTGAACCCATTTACTCTTCTTTAGACTAAAGATTAAGAAGCATTGTATCCGAGTTTTCTTTCTTTCTTTCCTTCTTCCTCTCTCTCTCTCTTTCTCTCTCTCTCTCTTTCTTTTGTTCTTTCTTTTTCTTTCCTTCCTTCCCTTCTTTCCCTTCCTCCCCTCCTCCCTTTCTCTTTTTTTCTTTTCTTTTCTTTCTTTCCTTTCCACAGGGTCTCACTCTATCACCCAGGCTGGAGTGCAGTGGTGCAATCACAGCTCACTGAGGCCTCAACTTCTTGGGCTTACGTAACCCTCCAGCCTCAGCCTCCTGAGTAGCAGGGACTACAGGCACGTACCACCATACCCAGCTAATTTTTTACTTTTGGTAGAGATGAAGGTCTCAACTCGTCTCAAACTCCTGGGCTCAAGCGATCCTCCTGCCTTGGCCTCCCAAAGTCTTGGGATTACAGGTGTGAGCCACCTTGCCTGGCCTGACTTTTCATATTGGTAGGGTGAATGTGTCTTGGGAGGGTACTGGAATTAGGGATGTTGACAGGGATAAAAATTCACCTTCAGACCGGGCACGGTGGCTCATGCCTGTAATCCTAGCACTTTGGGAGGCTGATGTGGGCAGATCACGAGGTCTCAGGAATTTGAGACTAGCGTAACCAAAATTAAAACAGAAAAATTTTACTAAAAACACAAAACTTAGCCAGGTGTGGTGGCACGTGCCTGTAATCCCAGCTACTCAGGAGGCTGAGGCAGGAGAATCGCTTGAACCTGGGAGGCAGAGGTTGCAGTGAACCAAGATTACGCCACTACACTCCAGCCTGGGCAACAGAGTGAGACGCCATCTCAAAAAAACAAAACAAAACAAAACAAAATCAGCTTCATGCATTCAATTAAATGCAATTGAACTGAAGATGCACTTATTTTCATCAAAAATTACATTGATGAGCCTAAGAGTAAGGAGAGAAGCAGAAAAAGCACAAAAGCACAGCCATTTGGGCCATCTAGTGTATGAGCAAATAGCTCTACTTATGGCACTGGGTCCTCCAGGAATGGATACTGTTTTTGAAGTCAGAAGACTTGGATGTGAGACTTGGATGTGGGTCCTGGTTCTCTCTCTCTCTTTTTTTTTAGATGTGTGTTGTTGTAAAATGGAAACAATCATAGTTATCATAGCTTTCCTGTATTGGTACATACTGGCATTATTCTGACTGGTTCTCCCAGCAACCTGAGAAGGGAGCTAAGTTGTCATCTTCTTTCTATCCATGAAAAGACCAAGGCCTGAAGCAATTGTTACCTGCTCAATATCAAATAAATAGGAAAACCCATCTTCATCTTTCTATGTATCTATTTATACATACAGTGATTGAAATGGTAAAAGTCTGATAAATACAAATGAGAATACAGCATAATAATTGATATTCATTTTGCATAATGATAATTCTAATGACATTAAGAAAAGGTTGTGTTCATTATATATTAATAAAGAAATAAGAAAGCCTAATGCATACTTGAAGACTTCTCTATATAACATTATTTTCAACAATAAAAAGAATGAAAGAAAAGAAAGAAAATGTAAAGAAAAAAGGTGTTGATAGCTTAATGAAATGGAGGGTGTTTTTTGTTTTTTTTTTGTAGTTTTCTGTAATAATCACTTATGAAAAATTCCTGTATAAAGACTCACTTGTGGAAACTGATTTTCAAATTACTGATCTATCTACATATGTACAGTTAGTTCAGATTAAGTGAAAAAACACTAGGGTCTTAACAGAAAAGTGAAGTCAATTTAAGAAATAATGAGTTTAAGAGTACTGATTTTACAGGCTATTGAGTTAACAAAGCAATTTCAGTTTTTCTGAACTCCATTAATGCTTTTAAGTGGTGATTTCAGTTTTCCTCCTGGGCTGACTCAGTAAAGCTATAAAGATAATCTGCATGGCCATGGGGACATGAGGAAGCCGACACGGCTGAGGCCACGGCTGGGTGCGCGCTTGCTGACTACCCCTGGAATCACCTTGCCGTACGTTGTCTTGTACTTTTGCTTGATTTGTTGCCTCTCATCTGATGTCCTGCCCGATAAGATTTCAATGATGGCTGCTTCATTGGTTCCTAAAATGCAGGAGAAACAAACAAAGCCACAGTGAACAAGAAACAAGATGGAAGTTTATTTTAGTCCAGGGTGAGGAAGCCAGGACTCAGAGTTTAAAGGTGGGCAGAGGCATCTATGAACCCAATGGACCCTTAGCTTTGATGCCTTGTGCTGAAAACTGTATTCTTTTCACTCACTTAGTCAAATAGCCATTGAGGCCTCACAGTGCATGGCACACAGTGCTAGGCATTGTGGTGGAAAGAGGAACGAGTATGGCCAGTTCCTTGATTTTATTCCTAGGGAAATGAAAACATTTATCCACCCAACGCTTGTATGTGAATGTTCATAGCAGCATTACTCATAATAGCTCAAACACGGAACAGCCCCAGTGTTCATCACCTGAATATGAATAAAGAAAATGTGGAGTATCCACACAATGGAATGCTATTTGGTCAGAAAAAGGAATAAATTACGGGTAGATGTTACAACACGGATGAACCTTGAGAACGTTATGCTAAGTGAAAGAAGTCAGTCATAGCAGATCACATGTTATATAATTCCATTCATATGAAAGTCCGGAATAGTAGAATATACAGAGGCTGGAAGTATACTAGTGGCTGGGGTGGGTGGGCTGCCAAGGGGGATGGTAGCTGGAGTCCAGGGCTACTTTTTGAAGTGATGAAAATGTTCTAAAATCGACTACGGTGGCAGTTGCATGTATCTGTGAGTATAATAAAAACTATTGAATTAAACACTTTAAATGGGTGAATCATATGGTGCATGAATTATATCTCAATAAAAATGTGTTTAAAAACAACGAGGAAAAAGACGGCCTGTTCCTTGGCCTCTGGGTGCTTACAATTGCATGAACAAGATTAAGATATAGGCTCAAACTGTTACAATATTAACCCCACCCGTACAGTTGTTAATCTCAGGAGAGAAGTCTTGATTGAAACTATGAAGGGAGGTTGCCCCTTTTAACTCCTATTACCTTTAAATTATGCTTTTTTTAAAAAGCTTTTTTTCCCCTGATGCTCAAAGTAATATAAGCTTATGGCAGCAATTTGATCAGTACTGAAAACTATAGTGAATAAGAAAGAAGGGGGAAATATCCATGTTTGAACCAGAAACCAGGATCAGAAAGATGACCCAGGTATTTCCAGTGTGGGAATGAGAAAGACTGTTTTATCACCAAGCCCCACATTAGATTTATTCAGGCTGGATTCAAATCATGGCTCCACCCTGTACTGACTGCATGACATTGGGCAAGTGATTTGTCTTGCTAAGTCTCAGTTTTCCCACCTGTAAGATGGGGGTAATAGTACACAATAGAATAGAAATAGAATATACAATAGAATGAAACGCGAGAATCCAAGTGTGGGTCCAGTCTGTGGTGGTCCTGAGAGTGCACGTGGGAAACCCGGGACACCAGAGGATGTAAATGACCACGTGCCTGGCACTGCCTCACATCCATGCAGGGTGTGCACAGGGACCAGACTCCATGAATTGCTCACCCCAGGGATCAAGCTCACTGGGATCAAGGCACAGCAGTCAGCAATCATGGGAGCTGGAGGAAACGTCAGAGACTACCTAGTCCAAGCTCTTACAGATGAGGAAGCTGATGCACAACACAGTGCCTCTTCTTGGTTCCTGCGTGTACCTGACTGTTCTGCAGCATTTGAATTCTGCAGTTGGGAGTTCTTTTTTTTTTTTTTTGAGACAGGGTCTGGCTATGTCACCCAGACTAGAGCGCAGTGGCATGATCACTGCAACCTGCACCTCCTGGGTTCAAATAATTCTCTTGCCTCAGCCTCCCGTGTAACTGGGATTATAGGCACCCACCACCACGCCCGACTAATTTTTGTATTATTAGTAGAGATGGGGTTTCACCAAGTTGATCAGGCTGGTCTCAAACTCCTGGCCTCTGGTGATCCACCTGCCTCAGCCTCTCAAAGTGCTAGGATCACAGGCATGAGTTGCCGCACCTGGCCTGCGGTTGACAATTCTTTGAGTAAAACACCTTCCTAGATGACTTTATACCTCCTTTCCCAGTCCTTCCTTTCTCCTCTCCATCACCTTCCTCTCAGCGTTCTTGATTGACTTTTATTCTTCTGCTGGCTTTTTAAACTCGGTTTTCAGTTCTCCTCTCTAATGGAGTCACTCCTTTCCCAGGCGACTCTCGCCCTTTTACTGATGACTCCAAGATCAGCGCCTCTAGCCCTAATCTCTCCTCTGAGTTCAGATCTTATTTCCAGCTGCCTGTAGCCAGCTTCGTACAGATCTCCCAAGGCATTTCAACTTCCGCTGTAGCTTAAACTGAACTCATTTTGTCTATCCTTAAATCCATTCCCCATCCTGTTCCTTTGTCTCAGCACATGGCATCACCTGGATTAGAGAAAATCCAAAGTCACCTTTGAGGGCCCACCTGTCTTTTTTACTCTCAAATATTACCAAGTCCTGCCTGTCTCACCTATGAGACAACTCTTTCACCTGTTCCTTTTCTTCATTCCTCCTGTCACTGCCTAATAGGCCCTAAGTGTTTTTAGCCCCCACCCCGACACCAGGCTCTGATCTCTGCAGTCCACCCTGGGAAGCTCACATGTATTCATTTCACACCATGCTTTAAATACCTTTAATGATTCCTCTTGACTCCTATAATGACATCAGAATCCCTTACGGTGGCGTTGAGACTTCCTGCAGTTTGGTGTCATGCTTCTCTTCTAGATCCATCTCTGCACACAGCAGCCCAAGGCTTACTCACCTAATCTCAGCCACACTTGTTAAGTTTCTGCTTCCTCTGTTTTGGCATAGCACGCTATTTACATGTATATTTCCAGGATCATTGCAGTGATTATCTAAGACTGCAGTACTGACATTCTGAGCCCAACACCTGGGCTCTAGGGAGTGGCCACTAAATGGCAGTGTGTGCTGTTATGGTGCCACTCACTGCTGTCTTGCTCTGGTTGGTGGGTGGACCTAGATGATGGCTGCCACCCAGCTGAGCCATCAGGATCCTGAAGGAACAAGATCGTGCAAATGCATTTTGATGCATTTTGATGGAAGGCTTGAGAGTAGGAAAAATCTAGGCCATGAGGATGGGAAATGAATGGAGGGAACCTAGCTGGAGATGGGGAAGAGAACAAAAGGGAGCCCTGGCAAAAAATAATGTGAGCTGTTTAATCCTCCCTCCGCGCCAGCACCAGCCCTCAGAGTCCACTTTGGAAAGACAGAGAGGGGACTTAGAAAGACAGGCCTGAGCAGGGGTCTGATGTGACAACTGTGTTCCAAACCTTTGGGTCCTTGGACCATTCACTTAACCTCAAAGAGTATTTTCACCTCCACAGCTCGGGGAACATTTAGCTGTTTCGTTCCTATTGGAGAAACAGAATTCTAGGAGGAGCTCACTTGCAAAAATAGCAGGAGTGAGTTCCCTGCCTGGTGCTGGCTTGGTTTCAACACTGGGATTCACGTTGTCCTCCTTCACTTCCTCCCAGAGCTTCAGAGCTTCGCCTCCATCATGGGTATCCAATTGCTCATTCTATGACATTATTATCTTTTTTTTTTTTTTTAAAAAAAAAACCTTTGAGTGTCAGAAATCTCACTTCAAAAGGGATTTCTTTTTCTTGTAAATATCTCTCGAACCTACCCCTTTCTTTCTATTCAGGCCACGCCTGTCCCAGACGAGGGCCTCAGCCTCTCAGGCCTGGATCCTGGCAGGTGCCAAGCCCAGAAGGAGCCTTTCTGGCCACAGGAGGCCCAGTCACTGTACTGGGCCTGCCAGGAAGCTGGGGCTCATGTCTGGCTCTCCCTTTTCCCTCACCCCACATTCAATCAGACTAAGGTCTCTCCATTCCACCTCCTTAGTGCCTCTCAGATGCACCTGTTTCTCTCCATCCTCATCTCCACCCCATCGCTCAGCACAACTACGGATACCGCCCACATGCAGGTTCCTCTGTTGCTCTCACTTTTTCCAGTTGGCATTCACTGCCCCCAGAACAACCGTTCTGAAGTGTACATTGGCCTGCTCACCCCTCTGCTTCAAACCCTTCAGTATAGGCCTCTCAAATGCAGAATGAGGCTTCAACTCTGCAGTGGGGCCTATGGGGGCCTTTTGGCCGCTCAAAGTCTCGTCCTCCTACCTGTCCTCCCCCAGGCTACTTTCCACCCACCTCGTAGATGATTTGCAGCTCCTGGAACAAACAACACTTCCTTTCTCGCCTCTGGGTCTTTGCATGGGCTCTTTCCCCCATCGGGAACATGCCGATCCTCACCTCTGCTCCCACTTCGCCTTCAGGTCTCAGCTCCCTGCACACTCCTGGACAGATGAGGCATCTCGCCCTCTGTGTCTCTCATGCTGCCTGCTCTTCCTGTCTCTGCCAGGACACACTGCAAGTTCCACGGGAGCAGAGTGTTTTGTTCACCACGGTATTCCCACAGAAGGCTGTCAGTATTTATCAGATGACTTGCTGAATGAACGGATGCTTAAACGTGTGCACATGCGAATGAATGAATGAATGGATGAATGAGGAAGTTTGCATGTCATCACGACAGAACCTTGTCTCTGAAGTGGTGTAAGTTGTATGTGATACTCAGATGGGTCTGCATAGTGAGGACCAATAGAAATCCTCCATACTCTGATGCCACATGCAGCCCACATCTGGATAATCAGGAAAATGAAATTAATATTAAAAATAATAGTGCCGGGCGCGGGGGCTCACGCCTGTAATCCCAGCACTTTGGGAGGCCAAGGCGGGTGGATCACGAGGTCAGGAGATCGAGACCATCCTGGCTAACACAGTGAAACCCTGTCTCTACTAAAAATACAAAAAATTAGCCAGGCTTGGTGGCCCACACCTGTAGTCCCAGCTACTTGGGAGGCTGAGACAGAAGAATGGTGTGAACCCGGGAGGTGGAACTTGCAGTGAGCCGAGACTGTGCCACACTCCAGCCTAGGCGACAGAGCGAGACTCTGTCTCGGAAAAAATAATAATAATAATAATAATAATAGTGTTTTTTAGCTGTTCTTTCTGGGAAAGGTTTAAAAAAAAAGACAGACCAACCCAAATGCCCATCAATGATAGACTGGATAAAGAAAATGTGGCACATATACACCATGAAATACTATGCAGCCATAAAAAAGAATGAGTTCATGCCCTTTGCAGGGACATAGATGAAGCTGGAAACCATCATTCTCAGAAAACTAACACATGAACAGAAAATCAAACACTGCATGTTCTCACTCATAAGTGGGAGTTGAACAATGAGAACACATGGACACCAGGAGGGGAACATCATACACCAGGGCCTGTCAGGGGGTCGGGGTCTAGGGGAGGGAGAGCATTAGGAGAAATACCTAATATAGATGATGGGTTGATGGGTGCAGCAAACCACTATGGCACATGTATACTTACATAACAAACCTAAACGTTCTGCACATGTATCCCAGAACTTAAAGTATAATAATAATTAAAAAAACTAATACAAGTCTATGAAATTTTAAAGTTAAAAAAAAAAAAAGGCGAGAAACCAGATTGCAAAACAGTCCTGAGATGGCCCAGCAACAACCTGGAGGTCGGGGAAGGCCATGAAAACAACACTGGATTTCCCCCGAGTCCTTTGAGTCCAGTCTCAGGTTGATCCGGGGGGTGTTTCTACTACCCAGTCACTGAGCAATGACCTCACTTTACATTTCACAATATGTGTATCATATAAGCAGTGCTGCTGAATGATTTCCTGTAAATACTTACAATGGTTTGAGGCACCAGGGCCAGTCCCCAGTGGTTCTGGGAAAGGCTTTTTTAAAAATGAGAAAAGAAGGAGCCACACACTGGACACTGTAATTTCACAGCAGAGGTCAAAGCCGGGGCAATAATCAGCCTCAGGAAGTGCCTCCGGGCCTCCTTGGTTTTGCTTTTCCCAGAAATTTTCTGGGAAGATACCGAGTCACATTTCAGCAGGAAGGGGGCTCCAGACAGGGTGGGAAGGCCCCGGGCCCGTGTGGCAGAACAGTGATCAGGGCTGTGGTGGAGGCTCAGCTTTCCCTTGGGCTCCAGTGCCAGCCCAGCCTGCCTCGCTGGGCCCAGGAGGCTGCAGCCCCCACTCTGGTGCTGGAGGGTCACCCTCTTCTGCTAGCTCTGCTGGGCCGCACCGTCCCTCATTTCTCCTTTGGAAATGGGAGTGCAGGGAAGACAGACGAAGTAATGAATGGGCACAGTCCTGCCTGCCTGAGCAAGTCACTGCTTCCCACTTGTCCACTGTCTCAGTGTCCGGAGGGGAGGCTGCTGATTCAATGACCACAAACTTGGTGGCTTAAAACAACAGCAGCCTATTCCCGCACAGCTCTGGAGGGGGGAAGTCTGAAATTCTGGCATCGGCAGGCCCACAGTCCCTCCAGCAGCCCTGGGGCAGAGTCTGATTTTGCCCCTCCTGGCTTCTGCCAGGAACCCTTAGCATTCTCGGGTTTGTGGCCGTATCTCTCTAGTCTCTGTCTCCATCTGCCCATGGCCTTCTCTGTGTGTCTCCTCCTCTGTCTCTCCTAAGGACACTTGTCATTAGATTTAGAGCTCACCCAGGTAATTCAGGATAATCTCATCTCAGGATCCTTAACTTAATTCTATCTGCAAAGACCCTTTTTCCAAACAGTCATGTTTACAGGTTCTGGGGGCATATATTTTTGGGGAGCCCCCATTCAACCCAGTTCACCCTCGGTGATGGAGAACAAGGATGTGACTACTCAACGCTCATACTGATCTTACTGGCTTTGTGCAGATTTTGGATCCCAGCATATTGTTCCAAAGGAGGCTATCCACATACAATGAGGGCCAATGAGGTGCTGGGCTCTGCAATGCCTCCTTTATCCGTCTCCATGTGAGGAGACATTGTTAACCTCATTTTGTAGATGAGAACACAGGTTGCACATTCACTCTCCCTCCCTTCCTCTCTTCCTCTCTCTTCTTTCTTCTTTCTCTCTCTTCCTCCTTCTCTTCTTTCTCTCCTTCACTCTCTCCCTCCCTCTCTCTTCTCTCTCTCTCCTCTCTCCCTATCTTCTTTCTTTTTCTCCCTCCTTCTTTCTCTTCCTCCCCCCATTCTCTAGCTCTGATTTATTCAAGAATTCTTAACCTATTTATGCCTGAGGTTGCAGTTTTTTGAATTTTTGCAATCAGACCTCGGCAATGACCTTGAGCAGTAGGATATAAATAACTCCCATATGCTTAGTGTTCCAATAATGGAACACTAGACATAATATGTAGGGTTTTAATAAGTAGCCATCCCTTGTACTACTTTCCTACCAGATCTTCCCAATCCCAACTCCTACAGACTTCTCAACATTTCTCGGGCAAGGCAACTATTCTATGGCTAGATAAGTTTCATATATGTATGTGTGTGTGTATATACATATATATGTGTGTATATGTGTGTGTGTGTGTGTGTGTATATATATATTTGAGATTGTGTCTCACCTTGTCACCCAGGCTAGAGTACAGTGGTGCCATCTCAGCTCATTGCAATCTCCCCCTCCCAGGTTCAAGCGATTCTCCTGCTTCAGCCTCCCAAGTAGCTGGGACTACAGGTGTGCACCACCATACCTTGCCAATTTTTATATTTTTAGTAGAGACAGGGTTTCACCATGTTGGCCAGGCTGGTCTCAAACTCCTGATCTCAGGTGATCCGCCTACCTTGGCCTCCCAAAGTACTGAGATTACAGGTGTGTAATTACAGGTGTGAGCCACTGCGCCCAGCCAAGTTTCTTATATTAAAGCAAAATATGTCTCCTTGGAACTTCTACCATAGATCCAAGTTTTATTCCTCTGGAGCCATACAATAAATTTGTGCCCATATTTATTCTACCATGACACCCATTCTAGGAAAGTAAATCTCTACTAATCTACTTCTACGTAAAAAACCCATCACTTGTTTTTGTAAAACATTATGCCAAGTAAAAGAAGCCACATAATGTATGATTCTATTTATGTGAAATGTCTAGAATAGGCAAATCAGTGGAGACAGGAAACCGATTAGTGATTGCCCGGAGCTGAAGAGAGGGAGGGGCTGCTAATAGGTGTGAGTTTCTTTCTCAGGGGTGAAATGTTCTGGAATTAGTGGGGATGGTCACAAAATCCTGTGAATATACTAAAACTCTGAATTGCATGCTGCAAAAGGGTGCATTTTATGGTATTCAAATTATATCTCAATAAGCAAAAAATTAATTTAATAAAACATTCTGTGGACTGAGATGGTTCCTACCTGTTGTTAATGACACTGAGCAATGTTTTCTCAGTCTGTCCCCACCCCCTCCAGGACTGCAGCCATGTAGCTGAGGTGCCCTAGCTAAGATGTCTCTAAATTGGTGACATTTGGAGTGAGCGACAAGAACAGGTTCAATCTCCGTGTTCCCCACTTAATGGCTTGGTGACTTTGTCTGTCTTACTTAAAATGTCAGGTCCTCAGTTTCCTCAGCTGGAGAATGGATTTTTGTAAGAATTTGATGAGATTTTGTATATAAAGTGATTAGCCCAATGCCTGAAAGTTTAACAGTTTCTCAATAAATGTAAAAAAGAAAATCTGGGAAATTAATTCACTTTACCCCTTGACCCCTCTGTCCCCTTCAATGATTTCACTTGCTTGTTGTTCTGGAACTCCTGATCAGCAAACCTGGGGTCAATCAATTTCTCCAGTCCTACCTTCAAGGATACAGGGAAAAATCACACAACCATGTGGGCTGGAGCCATGAGAAACCATGATCTCCCTACTCAGTGGGGCCCTCAGTGCATATCAGCAGTCTTCTCTTGGTTGTCTCCCCCTTCTCTACTACTCAAGGGCTATTCCAAGCCACCACTCAAGTGCCATATTCCATTGTCAAACCCTTCTCTTCAGCAGACAAACTCACCTCCCCCTCACTGAGCAATGTCAGGTTACCAGGCATGGGTGCCTTCAATTTCTGCCCTGACAACACCTATGAAGGCATCTACTCCAGCTGTCAGTCTCAGCGCCTTCCCTTCTTGTCCTGTTTAAGGGAAATCCTTCCATCTGTGCTTTGGATCTCACCCTCTTCCAGGCTTCTGGGACTAGACCTTGTGTCATGAGTGGCTTTCTTGGATCTCAGGGCCTCTCTTCATGGCCCTAGACCTAGATGCTCTCCCCCTCATCCCACTCAGGTCCCTGGTCTACCTTAGTTTTGACTTCTTGTGGAGTCCCCAACTCTGACCCTTAGGATGTAAACAGCTTCTCCATTTTCAACCCTTGATGGTTGATCTTGGCCAGTTACTTGATCTAGTTCTTTTTTCTTTTTCTTTTTTTTTTTTTTGAGGTGGAGTCTCTCTCTGTCTCCCAGGCTGGAGTGCAGTGGCGCAATCTCGGCTCACTGCAACCTCCGACTCCCTGGTTCAAGTGATTCTCCTGCCTCAGCCTCCCGAGTAGCTGGGGATTACCGGCACCTGCCACCACCCCCAGCTAATTTTTGTATTTTTAGTAGAGATGGGGTTTCACCATGTTGGTCAGGATGGTCTTGATCTCCTGACCTCATGATCTGCCCACCTCGGCCTCCCAAAGTACTGGGATTACAGGTGTGAGCCACCGCACCCGACCGATCTACTTTTACTTGTTGCTTCCAGGTCCCTTATCCAGCTCTCATCAGACTCAATTCCCCACCATCTCCTAGGGAAAGGATCAGAGGGGTTTAGATCATACCAGGTGATATGGTTTGGCTGTGTCCTCACCCAAATCTCATCTTGAATCATAGCTCCTATAATTCCCACATGTTGTGAGAGGGACCTGGTGGGAGACAATTGAATCATGGGGGCGGTTTCCCTCATGCTGTTCTCACAGTAGTAAGTCTCACGAGATCAGATGGTTTTATAAGGGGAAACTCTTTCCACTTGGGTCTAATCCTCTCTTTCCTGCTGCCATGTAAGAAGTCCCTCGCTCTTCCTTCGTTTTCTGCCATGCTTGTGAGGCCTTCTCAGCCATGTGGAACTGGGAGTCCGTTAAACTCTTTTTCTTTATAAATTACCCCATCTCAGGTAAGTCTTTATTAGCAGCATGAGAACAGACTAATACACCACGATTGCATGAACTGCGCTTCTCATGAAGTTTCTCTCACCTCAAGGTCAAATTAAATGTCACAATATCCAACTCCTAGCTGTTATATAGAATCCTGAAAAGTCATAGGATCCTACTATAATTTTGCGAACTTTAATAAAGAGGTCAGTGGAAGTGATTGACTTGCGTTAGCTTGGAATACACAAGATAGTGAGATGTCAGCTTCCTAACATCATGGGAAAGTTGGACATGAGACCAAGTTTAATCAACTTCAGAAGTAAATTAGCAACAAAATGTCTCTCATACCCATTCCTTTGCAGGCTTTGTTCAGCTTTTTGGCATCTCGATCCACATCAAAACCCTGAGGACTGCTCGCTTTAGCCTGGAGAGAATAATTGAAAAGGTGAGATGACAATATAGACATTCCTTAATGATCTCTGGCTAAAATCAGTAGCAAACTGGAGGACCAAACAGTCATCCTAACCAGGGACCAGCTGTCACTTCACACACTGGTACATGCGGACATCGGCTGGGGAGACTCTGGCCCCAGAGAGGTGGCTGGCACTCCTTGGGGCCAGCTGGCCTTGGATGACCAGGAGAATGGGTCCCTCTGTCCTCAAGGACAATCATCCTGGCCAGCTCTGCAATGAGTGATTTTCATATCAACCCCACCTTTGTGTGTCTGCCTCTGAAACAAAGAATAATACTCTGGGCCAGTGTACTGGAGTGCTGGTTCTCCCCCTTTGCCAGGAGACACAGTTATGTCTAAGGAATAGGTCAGAAGCTGAGGGTTCTAGGACCTTATTACAGGTTCATTTGGTGACTTGGATCTTTGCCATCCATACAATGAGAGACACGTATTTGGTTTGTTGGAGACACTTATAGGAACCAGTAAAAGCACAGTTCTGGTTTTAGTGCTCCTTGGAAAGGTAAAGTCCTGTTTATATATTGTACTGAGCTGTTTCCCATACTTCAGTCATTGGCACAACACATGCAGTATTGCGTCCACAGTTACCTATGTCTAAATAATAAGCAAATTACTATTTGCTTATAATTATTATTTGCTTATTTCCCTTTCAATTGACATTTGTTTTTACTAAAGTTATCTTAAAAAGGAAATCTATGTTAGCACAAAAATGGAAACCCAGTATTGCTTGCATAAATGGAAGTTAACCACAAATATAAACACATAACTTTTAAAAACTGCAATTAACCTGTGAGGTTCATTGTAGTTATGCAGCTGGTAGCTAGGAACACACTGAGTTTCCTGTCTTTACCTTTTCTCACAGAGCTTCTCCTAAGTGATATGTGTCCATATATTTTCTTTTTTTTTTTGAGACAAAGTCTCACTGTGTCGCCCAGCCTGGAGTGAAGTGGTGCGATCTCAGCTCACTGCAACCTCCACCTCCTGGGTTCAAGTGATTCTCATGCCTTAGCCTCCCCAGTAGCTGGGATTATAGGTGCACGCCACCACACCTGGCTAATTTTTTGTATTTTTAGTAGAGACGGGGTTTTGCCATGTTTCCTAGGCTGGTCTTGAACTCCTGAGTTCAGGCAATCTGCCTGCCTTGGCCTCCCAAAGTGCTGGGATTACAGGCGTGAGCCACCATGGCTGGCATGTCCATATATTTTCCATCCTTCAGTGAGGGCTGGTTTAAGTGCTACTGGCAGTACCACCACGGTTCAGTTCTCCCCGCTTTCATTTCCTTTGGCACCCAGTGGAAGTGAACAGTAAACCACATGCAACTCACTGGGTATGTTGCCTTTCTCTGCATGGCATCCTTATTTTCCTTATTTCCCCTTCCCCCATTGTGTGGCCTCATTGGGGTTGTTGGTCATGAGGCTCGAGCCCCTTTGTCCTGCCCTTGGTCACCAATGTGGGCACATGCCCTGTGACTCTGGCAATCAGGATTGGTTCAGGAGTGAAGATGTAATCCAAGCAGGATTAGAGTTAATTGGAGTCTTTCCCTTGGTTGCTACATAGATACTGAGAGAGATACACGTCTGCCTCCTACTGGGTCTGCTAGAGTGAAAGTGCGTGAGTCTAGGGCTCTTAGTGGCCATTTTGTCCACTGCATAAAGGGAGAGAGAGAAAGAAACACATTGTACAAATCCTCAGACACAGCAGCGCCTTGGGTTTCCCAGTTTCATTAACTAGCAAACTTCCTTGGTCTAAGTTAATATGAGTTGGGTTTCCATCCTTGCGACCCAAAGTGTCCCGGCTAATATCTGTGGACTGAAGGCGCGCTGGCTTGAGGCTTTGGTTAATGGAGAATAACAGACTCCTAGAGCTGAAAGGATCGTCGGGGCCACGTATCACCTCCCTGCCTTTTGGAACATGAGGGCGTGCCCCATCTTGCAGCATCTGTTCCTGAAACAAGCCAGGAAGAGGACTGATACTGTTGTACACCTGCTGTGTGCCAGGCAGTTTATAGACCTTTCTTTATTATGCATAGGGAAGAGTGGGCATTACTGCTCTGCCTTCCAGGTAAGGAAACCTGGGTTCAGGCAGGTTAGATCATTTGTTTGAGGTCTGGCAGGATGCAGGACTGAACCCAGCTCAATTTGCCTCCTAAAGCCTGTGCTCTGTGCAGCGTACAATACTGCCTCACATTCTATGACTAGAGCTTCCATGATTCGACAGAGGGGTCGGATGACGCTGGAGTTGCAGAATGATACCTCCTGTTTTCCTTATTCAAATATTTTGTGAGATATAAGAAAGCTATTTGGTGCTTTTGAAGGCTTGTTGGCAGGACCAGTTCCATAATTTGCTGGGCTTAGTACAAAATGAAAGTGCAGGGTTCCTTGCTCAAAAATTACCAAGAATTTCAATATGGTAACATCAGAGTATTAAGCCAAGCACAGGGCCCTTCTGAGCATGGGGCCCTATGCAGTTGCAGAGGCCGTACACTTATAAGGGCCACCCTACTTTTGATCAAGTTCTGAAGGAGCTGGTCCTCTGAGTGTGGAAGAAGCAACTTCAAAATAGTAATGGCTTCTTTGCTTTTCATCCAAAGTATTATGGAGTGCCCAGGAAGTGAGGTAGAATTGAATCAGGGCAACAGAAATCTCTTATCACTCGGCTAATTCATAAGCTGTTCTCTATGTCCTGTTAGCCTCATCAGTGCAGAGAATTTTGTGGGACAAAGGATCTGTCCCACTTCACAACTAATGCGCTGAAACAGAGATGCAGGGCTCTGCAAATGGCTGTGCGTGTTATGCCCTGCCTGAGGCCCTGGTTGAGGGGCTGGGGCAGGACTGAGTTGGGGGCACGCTTGCCGAGCCTGATGCTGGCAGGACTGCTTCCCCTCAATGGTCACCTTTTTTCATTTGCACAAAGAACCTGTGAGGGCTTGCAGAGACCGTGTGGAGACTTGTCTAAGATCACCTGGCCAGGCAGTGGTTGAGTGGCAGCCAAGGCTAGAACCAGATTTTCTGATTCTGGCAGATCTAAATGACATGCCTGCCCCTGATCCCCTTTCTGTTTTAGGGAGGCCGTTCCATGATACAAATATCATAGAGTTGTAGGAGCTGAGGGGTAAGACAAATGAATGTTCTCAACATGCCCAAGACCAAAAAACCCAAATAACTGATATCTGGGAGGTGCAGCAGGAGAGTGTTGAGTCATGTGTTATGACTGACGATAACACTGGGACTTAATTTTTCCTTTTTTCCTTTTTTTTAAAAAATTTTTTGAGACAGGGTCTCACTCTGTTGCCCAAGCTGGAGTGTAGTGTTGCAATTTCTGTTCCCTGCAGCTTCTGCCTCCCAGGTTCAGGTGATTCTCCTGCCTCAGCCACCCAAGCAGCTGGGATTACAGGCATGTGCCATCACACCTGGCTAATTTTTGTATTTTTGTAGAGATGGGGTTTCACCATGTTGCCCAGGCTGGTCTCAAACTCCTGAGCTCAAGTGATCCACCCACCTCGGCCTCCCAATGTGCTAGGATTACCGGCATGAGCCACTGCAACCAGCCTTCTTTTTTTTTCTTAACAAATAATGTGGGGTAGGACTCTCTGTCAGAGGTACCACCATCAGCAGGGCAGGTTGAGGTCCCAGTGCCCTGAATCCCTGCAGGAACCACTGTTAGCCATGTTGGTTATCTTTCTTAATCTGCTTGAGAAGATAATTCAGGCTTGTTCCTTGTAACAGCAGGATATTTGATGTCGAAGTGAAAGAATCATGTGATGTGATTTTAAAAGAAAGAGAGAGAAAAAGCAAACAGTCTGTTTGGCGTTTTCCCCTCATTGTGGTGGGGGCTGCCTCCACAATGGCTGTATTCATCAGCGATGCTCAGTGCTGAAGGAACGGGTGTCCTATGGCTTGTTCCCAGGAGCTGGGTGCAGAACTTCTTCTCAGGAATGTATATGGAATGGACATTTCCCGTCCATTGTTCATTGTTAATGGGATAGACAGCTGATGATGGGGCCTCAGGCCTGTTTGCCTATCCGTATCCGGAGATTTAGTTTTTGAAACCTGAGGCAACTAAGCAGAACTTCTGCATACAGCGAGAATGCAAGTCAGATCCAGAATGGGCTGCAGGGGACTCCAGGATGAAGTCAGACATGCTTGTGAGGCTTTCTTTAGGAGACCACACGGATATTCCACTTGTTTTCAACGATGAGACATCATAGAGCCAGGACAACATTCCTTATTTTGTTTTCTTTCAATTTGTTCCTATTTTGACAGTGCTTGCACTGACACTCAGGAGACAGATAAAAACAGCAAAAGATACTAAACGTCAATAAAAATGATTTTAGAGGTCTGGGCTTTGAGCCCACAGGAAGCCTGGTTTGAATGCAGAGCTGCCTCTTAGCAGCTGTGTGAACTTGGGCCATTAACCTCTAAGCCACCATCTCCTCATCTGTAAAATGGGAGCAGTCTCTGCGTTGCAAGGCTTGAGGCTTACGTGAAATAACTTTTCAAATGCCAGAAAACAGGGAGCTAGAGAAATGTTAGCCCATTCCCTGCCTCTTTGGGTCATTTCTTGGCTTTTTGCCTTGTGATATTTATAAGATTTCATAAAAGTGATATTCATGCAGATTTCAATTCTACATATTTAGATTGAACAGGTTTGGAAGGTATGTATGTGAAGATATATACACACACACATACCATATGTAGATATATAGTTTTCTAATTCATATATGTTGATCTCAGATGGATAGATATCTCCCAAACTTGTCAAATATTTATCTTATAATGCCCCAGCAACATCATATTTATAATAGGTGGCCATTGAAAATATAATAATAGTAAAGTTGAAGAATGTGGCTTTATTGTCAAGTAAATTTGAGACCCAGCACAACTGCTTATTAGCTGTGTGACTTTGGGCATGTTACAGAACCTCTCTGTGCCATACTTTCTTCATGGTTGTAAGGGAGATGGCTGCGCTCTAGTGGGCAGTAGGCCAAGGCGACTTTCCGACGCTGCGTGTCTCCGCGGGTTTGGAGTGCAGACGCACAACTCCGCACGTTATGTAACCACGCCACGTGAGGCGCGTTAAGTAACCACTCGCATGCGCTCGTGCTTGGCTCGGAGCCATTATTGTCTGTAAAAGGTACAATTACGCTGCTAACGCTGTACCTATGGCTTGGGGCTCACGCCCAGGCTCACACCCAGGCTCGCTTGCACCCCGTGAAAGAAGCCATGTTGAAACTCCCTGCGATTCCTCCAGTGTTTTTCCAGCTATATGCCACCCCACTGACTTTTTTCGGATCTCAGTTAGAACCTAACAATGGTAAATGGGGATAATAATAGTGCCTACCACGTAAGGTTCCTGGAAGAATTAAAGTTATTCGTGCCAAGCATCAAAAACAAGCCCGGCTGACAGCACGGTCTTAGTAAATGCAAACAATTGATATTTGTTGAAGACAAATCAGCAATAAACTTTCCAGAATATTTCAAACCCCTTTCCTGCTTGAGGAGTTTTCACCTTGTAAATGGCACTCTAAAGATCAATTTCTCATTGGTCACCTGCAGCTTGGATCTGAAGTTCCAGACATATATTTTACACCAGGCAGTCACGCTGTGGAGTCCAGGTGGCCTGGCATGATGTCCCAGCATCACACCTTGTTAGCTGTCTCATTTGACGAGTGTGATAATTCACACCTCATTGGGTGTGAGACTCTCCGTGGGATACCACTCTGGTGAGGTGCTGGCCATCATGCCTGGACCTCAGGTCCAAAATTGAAGCAAGTGCTGTCAGCTCTATGAAAGGCACTGCCTGGTGCGTGAGTAAGGCTGGTGCTGGGCGGACTTCCTCTTTGGTTTTTTCTTCCTTCTAGTAGGTCTACATGTCCTTCTCTGTGTATCTACATTCCTGTGTTCCCTCCTCTAAAACAAGGACATGAATGATCCATTTTTCTCAAAGGAGGAAGCATAGAAAATAAACTGAGATGCTCTGATCCTAGGAAGCGGTGTCACCTTGGCAGAAAGAATGCAGAAAACACCCACGCGGAGAAATGACTCAGGGATGTTCCTGCTGCAACAGACCAGATTGCCCAGGAGGGAGGTCAGCTCTTCTGAATCAAGATTCTGGTACCCGCAGCCAGAAGAACCAGAATGGAAAAACAGACGCCTCATCAAATGCCTTCTGTCCCAGTCCAATTCAAGGAAGTCTTAACTCTTATAATAGAAATGGAACATTCTAGGAACATCTTCCAGGTTGCAGCAAACGCTGGGGATGGAATGTGTGAAGGAGTTTGCTGAGGGGTATGATTTGCAAATTGGTTGCTCTGTGTATTATATAGTAACCAGCATCTTCCAGAACACAGCCAGAAATACACTCATTTAAGTACATTCATACTTGTCAGTCCTTGTGTCCTGATTTTCTACTTCAATAGCTTCAAGGCTGGACAGTAGGAATAGATTGTCTCATGAGAGGCATGTGAATTAATTAAGAAGAAATATGTTGCAGGCAAATTAGACTCTGAATTATTTTTCTCTCTCTTTTTCTTCTTCCTTCTTCTCCTCTTCTTTCCTCCCTTATCTTCCTTGAACAAACAAGTATTAAAATCTATTGTATGCTAAGCACTACCCCAGTTGAGGTGGACTCTATGATCTATGAAGCATAGTCCCTGTTCCAGGGAAATAAATGTTTAAATGACACATGACAATTGCATTATGATACAGTAAGCACTTCTGCGTGCAAATAGCTGAGAGGAGAAAGGAATTTTTATGGAGGAGTTGACATTAGTGCTGGTTCTCAAAGGGCAGTAGGGCAAGCAATTAAATAAAGACAGAGGTGGAGGTGGAAGGAAGATATGCCAGGGAGAGACGACAGCCTGATGCTTTGGGAGTCTGTGTACTTGTGTGCTTACTATGACCTATCAATGTGCTAACATGATTGCATCTAATCATGACATAATAGTCCACATAGTGTGGACTTGGGAGTCAGACCTACTCTGTTCAATTGCTGTTTTGCCCTTTGCTGGTTGTACCACCTTGGGTAAGCTGATTCACGTCTCTGAGCCTTAGTTGTCTCATCTTTAAAGTGGAGATGTGCCTGCCCATGGGGTGGTATGAGGTGTAGATGCATTCGTGTTTGGGATGTAGTAGCACAGTGCTGGATTACAGTAAGCACTCAGGTGGTAGCACGTAGGAGGTGGGATGGTGGGTGACATAGGATGTAAGGGTCATTTGTAAACTCTGAAAGTACTATCAAAATGCAATGGGAGTGGCATTTGGACTGTTTAATATTTCCAGTGCAGTTCCTCAGAAGCCTTGGCTGGCTGCACTCTGCTCAGTAAATATTTGACAATGGTTACTTGGTATCTGGGCTGTGAGCCAGGAGGGCCCCTGGGAAGAGCCAGGGAGCAGAGGGCAGAGGGCTCGCTGTACACTGATCTACAGAGAGCTGCTGTTTGAGCTGGCATGAAATGAGATTAAATACCAGGGCCAAGATTAGAATCAGGTAGTGGCCTGGGCTTGTTAAGCACGAGCAAAATGGAGGTAGGTGAAGGGGGTGCTGGAGAGAGCACACCTGACTCTCCTCAGTTTAAGCTGTTACCATTGCCACTGTTGGTTAATGCCACCTTGCACCAATATTGGTGATTCTGATTAAGCTTGCCTTTAATTTTTTATTAGAATTTTTAAATTTTATTTTAATAAAATAAAAAATTTTATTAGAATTTTTAAATTCTGATTAAACTTGCCTATAGTTTTTCTTTTTTCAAAATCCCTGAAAAATATTTTAAACATCTTTACTGAGGTATAATTGCTGTAAAATATATTGTATATTTAATTATACAATTTGGTGAATTTGGACATAGGCATACACTCACAACACCATCACCACCATCAAGGTAATAAATATTTCATCAGCTATGAAAATTTCCTTCTGTCCCCTTGTGTGTGTGTGTTAAGAACATTTAACTTGACATCAACCCATTAAACAAATAATACTTTGTATCTAAAAACTTTTGTAGCAAGAGGGACTCACTATGTTGTCCTGTCTGAGTGTTATTTTTATTCCTTTCTCCCATCTTGACCTGATTCCTGTTGAGTGTTGAGTGAGTCCTTTGCATGGTGCTTTGTGTAGTTCCTTTAAAATTGGAAGTTTACTATGGGAAGCTCAACATGTCTGTTTACATAAGCTTGAACTCCTGACCTCAAGCAATCCTCCTGTCTCATGCAATCCTCAGTCTTGGCCTCCGTAAGTGTTAGGATTACAGGCATGAGCCACTGCACTTGACCTTAACAATTTTTTAAGTGCATAATAAAGTATAGGGTACAATTTGCTGTACCCCAGATCTCTAGAGTGAATTCATCTTGCATAACCAAAACTTTGTACCAGTTGAAGAGTGCTTCGTTTCCCCTCCCTCTGGCCCCCGGTAAGTACAGTTCTATTCTTTACTTCTATGAGTTTGACTATTTTAGGTACCTCATGTAAGTCGAATCATGCACTATTTATTTTTCTGGCTTATTTCACATAGCATAATGTTCTCCAGGTTTGTTCAAGTTGTCACAAATGGCAGAATTTCCTTCTTTTTTGAGGCCGAATAATATTTCGTTGTAAACTTGCCTTGTATAGATCTTAAGAACTCTACAGAGTTAGGGAAACTGAGTCCAGTTTGGGGAAGGGTCTTCTTTGAGGTCACACAAGTGCTACCTCCTCTCTCACAGACGTCTACCTTTGAACCAGGCATGAGGCTATTTTTCCCTCCATATCTTTTCCAAGGCTGTTTTCCCATCTGAAAGATGGTAATAATAGTACCCACCTCGTATGGGTTGTTAGGAGAATATGGATCAAAAGCGTTTGGCAGGATATTCAACACGTGGCGAGTGCTGAGTGTTATTTTTATTCCTTTCTTCCATCTTGACCTGATTCCTGTTGAGTGTTGAGTGAGTCCTTTGCATGGTGCTTTGTGTAGTTCCTTTAAAACTGGAAGTTTACTATAGGAAGCTCAACATGTCTGTTTACATAAGCTTGTCCTAAATTAGAAATCACTTTGTACTCATGTACTCATAGATAAAGAGTAGCAGGGGCTAAAGGTCGAAGAGAGATGTATGGGAGGAAAACTCCAAATTGAGAATGACAGCAAAATATAGAGCACTTAATATGGGTCCAGACAGTTTACAAATAACAACACATTTAATTCTCCCAGCAACCCTATGGGGTAGGTATTATTATCTCCTATTTTGCAGATGAGAAAAACCAAGGCACACAAGTATGATGAGACAGGGATTCAAACCCATGCAGTCTGGATTCAGAAACTCTACTATTGACTTCTCATTAATCGATTTTGGGGGTTATTGTCTAAATAATTATTTTTTAAAAAATTTAATAATAGAAAAGCTGGGCCAGGTAGGGTGGCTCATGCCCGTAATTCCAGCACTTTGGGAAGCCTAGGTAGGAGGATTGCTTGAGACCAGGAGCTTAAGACCAGCCTGGGCAACATAATGAGACCCTGTCTCTACAAAAATTTTAAAAATTTAACTTGGCATGGTGGCATGTGCCTGTAGTCCCAGCTACTTGGGAGGCTGAGGCTGAAGCAGGAGAATAATTGAGGCCAGGAAGTGGAGGTTGCAGTGAGCCATGGTTGCACTACTGCACTCCAGCCTGGGTGACAGAGCGAGACCCTGTCTCAGAAAGAAAGAAAGAAAGAAAGAGAGAGAGAGAGAGAGGAAGGAAGGAAGGAAGGAAGGAAGGAAGGAAGGAAGGAAGGAAGGAAGGAAGGAAGGAAGGGAGGAAGGAAGGAAGGAAAGGGAAGGGAAGAAGGGAAGGGAAGGGAAGAAGGGAAGGGAAGAAGGGAAGGGAAGAAGGGAAGGGAAGGGAAGAAAGGAAGGGAAGGGAAAGGAAGGGAAGGGAAGAAGGGAAGGGAAGGGGGAAGGGAGGAAGGGAGGGAGGAAGGAAGGAAGGAAGAAAGGAAGAAAGGAAGAAAGAGAAAGAAAGAAAGAAAAGCTCAGTTCAACTCTTAGAATGATAGTCTTTTACAGAAACACTAGTTGAGACCTGAGACTTGTCCAGTGACCAGGGAAGCCAAGAACCTCTTCCATGACTGTCAGATCAATAAATATTCTTGATGATGAGAAAATAGAAAGTAAAATGAAAACAAAGTCACAACTATTTGCAAGGCAAAACAGCCAGCCATCTCCCAGTGAGCAAAGTGTGTATGCAGGAGAGGTACTATTGTCAAATTCTGCTCCCAATATTCCTTCCTATGCTAATGGAATCATGTTTTCTGCCTCTCATTTGTAAACTGGGACTAATACCTGCCCACCCTGAAGAATCTCAGGAAGATTAAATAAGACAATGTCAGAGTGCTGGACAGGGAGGTTTCATTATGATGAGTCAGGGCTTGCAGGGGAGGAAGTGGCCCTTTTGCCCTTAGGAAGCTTCTTCCTTCTCCTCTCCTCCTCATTTCACACCCAATCTTCCAGTTCTCCCTTTCCTAAAGTATCTTTCCCTTCAAGTAGAGGAGGGATCATAGCTGAAGGACTACAGTGTGCCAGGGGGCTGAATTTTAGCAGACACATTTTGGAGACTGAAAAGACATGAAGCCAGTGAGATGGCCAAGGTTTCCAATATGCTTACTTCTTATGGGTGCCTGCTTTCCGGCTGGATAAATTGCCAAATATATTTATAGGTAAAATATCACTTCTCCTTGCTTGACAGAATCTATGCAAAAGGATTGCTGAGTTGTTTGATTCCCAACAGGTCCATCAGTGTGAGGCAGGGGAGGAAAAAGGGGGGATGCTGCAAGTAGATTCCTCCCTGCAACTTCCCGAGTCCTCGGAGGACCAAAGAAACTTGAGATTGACAGCACAGAGCCTCATGACCCTCCTTTTTTATTAAACACTTGGTTTCCATTGATTCCATTGGCAACAGTGGAGAATGTTTCTACTTAAGCAAATAAGCTGGAGCCTCCGCTTTCTGAAACCATTCCTGATCCTCTGGGGAAGAATCGAATTCTTCCAGTGGTGTGCTGAAGCTAAACTGTTTGATTGCCCAGGACAGAGGGGTTCCCTGGAATGTGGGTCTTTAAGTGCTAAAACTGGGACAGTTCCAGGTAAACCAGGATGGTTGGCCACGCTAGCTGGAGCTGACTTTGCAAGCTGGCAAGAGCCAATTGTGTGATCGCTTCCCAACTCTGCTCAGTGAGATCATGCCAGTAACTTGAAATCAGTCACGGTGAAAGTATTTACACCATGGAAATTGGCAAGCACCACAAATTAGGTTTCTGTTTTCTCCTAGAGAGCTCGAGGTGAGACGTTTTCTAGCACACCACTGACTTTCTCTTTTGTGCTACACTCCGTTCTGGAGTCTTCAATCAGATCCTTTTACAGGTACATTATCATGCTTTTTTATTAGTCTATTTCCTTTCCTAGACTGTAAGCCTTTTGGAGGCTAGGTCTATGTCATGTTCATTCTCATATCCCCAGCACCTAGCACAATGCCTGACACATTGTAAGTACTTGGTAAATGTTCTCTTCCTTTCCATGGGAGGAGGAGTCTTCTTCCTTTGTATGTTACAGAATACACTGAATGCCTTTCCCTTTGCATCCTGGTCTTGCACCCAGTTTGTATTAATGTCAGAGTCAGTGGCAGTAGTAGGGACAGAAGAATGGAACAGGAAACTTATTTGGCTGGAAATCTTGAGCTGAGAATAGTGTCAAGCCTTCTAGGGTGATGAAGCAGAGAGAATGAAAAGAGGAATAGTAAATTTAACCAAGGTGTGTGGGAGGGCTCAATCATACCTCAGCTGGAGAAATAATGGGAATCACAAATGAAAGTGAAGTCCTAAGACCTTCGGATGTGAAACAGTTTGAGCTGAATAATGTTTGGGGCTCTTAGAATTCAATACCAAATGGAGGAAATAATGGACTCTGAGGAAGGTGACCTGGCCAAGATATGGATTAGTAGCCTTTCAACCCTGGTTGCACTCAAAATCATTTGGGCTCCCAGTCTGATCCTATGAAATCAGAATCTGAGGTATAGTGGTATATCAGGTATAAGTATTTCTAAAACTCCCCAGACAATTCTAACAAACAGCCAGGGTTGAGAACTATTAGTCTGAGAAAAATTAGAAACTTTCCCCATTGACATCCCAGTAAAGGAGGAAGACAACTTAGAAACGTGCTGAGGGTTTACACAAGTAAGAAATCCTTGACCTTATCCAAGATGCTAAAGATAAAGGGAAGAGGTTTAGGATGAAATCTTAAAGTGAAAATTCAACCCAGGTTTTTCCAAATGGGTGACGTGGAACACTGAAAGCATTAAAGCCATTGGACCTCCAAGTAGGAAAGGAACTCCTTTTAAAATTCTCTCCCAACTCTTCTGATTAAGTCTTTGCTTAGTGATAGTGGGTCTTCACACTCATCTAATCCAGGGGTTGGCAAACTGCAGACTGAGCGCCATATCTGGCCCATTACTTATTTTTGTAAATAAAGTTTTATTGGAACACAGCCAACCCATTCATTTACATTTGGTCTATGGCTTCTTTGCACTACAATGGCAGAGTTACCTACTTGTACCAGAGGTTCTGTGGCCCACAAAGCCTCATTATTTACTTTGTGGACTCCCACTGTATCCTATGTAGACCATGTAGACAGGTCCTTTTTTAGTCAGAGAATAGGACCTTACCCTTCAACTGGCAATATCAAATTTAGTTAGAATTTAATACATTATTTTTGCTTTCATTTAGTTATCTACATTTATGTCAATTGATATTAATTTTCCATTTATGGCATCAGTATAAAATTTCCTTTTAAGATCAATTAATTTATATTAAAAAGTGAGTATTTAAAATAACTGAGTAATTAGTAGAAGAGGTGACCCACGTATTTGGCAACAATCATGAAGTTTGTACTTAAATCTGAAGCTTGGGAGACATTTAATGTATCCAATCCCCTCATTTACAAATAAAGAAACTGAAGCCTGGTTGTTAAGTCACCTGCCCAGGGTCACCTTATGGAAACACCCATCTCCTCTCTCACTCAGAACAATGTTCTTTTACCTCTAGCTGGTTACTCATTTGCACTTTGAAGCCAGTTAGTACGAATGCAAATTATTGTACTTTTAACGTTCATAAATTCAGAGCCAGAAAATATCCTGGTAACATTTCCACAGACATGGTTAGTAGAGATTGATGGGCAATTTGAAACAAAATAGAGGGGCCATTCACATCTGAAGCATGAATCTTGGGTGATCAGTGACATATTGGTTTCATTAAGTCGATTGCTTCTTGGGCATGATTTCCTTGGAACAATAAATTTGATTTTTAAAAAGCCTTGCTTTTTTTTAAAAAAAATTAAAATCCACTTAATTGCTTGCCAGAGCAAAAAGTAAAACTACCCAACAGAAAAATATATATTTGGCAGCATAACCTGTTGGGTATATTTAAGCACAGTTTGAATAAGAATATTTGATATTTCATCATGTATATTGCTGTTTTCATTAGGATCCTCCATGATCTCACACCAACTAAAAGCAAGCTAATTCCTTCATGCCTAGAACCTCTTCCCACATTAGAGGTTTATTCGTCTGTGGGGGTTGATCAGAGAGCTGTTGGGAAAGTGTGTTAGGAAACTTGAGCTCTGCCCACCTTAGTAGGGTGCTAGAACGTTACAGAATTGTTCACTGCTGTTGATACCTCCTTTCCAAGATGCAGTGTTACAGTGACATGCATGATGACTAAGTGTTTGGCTATCACTCTAAAGGGGCAGAAATACTTGTATCATTTGACAAATAAAACTCAAACTAGAAAAACATCCATTTGGATCACAGCTCAACATGATTTGCTTACATATGTTGACTGTATGTTCTGAAAAATGAGTGTAATTCTTTAGATTAAAATATGACCTTTCTCTTACATTTGGGGTTGCTTCCATGTTGGCACTTCAATGCTTTTTAATGAAAATTGGTATAGTTAGGTCATTTTACAGAAAGACAAGCTTCCTTAGGCTATGCCGTCTGGGTTACACGTGTTGATGTGATATTTACCTATCAAAGGTGACTGCCGGGCGGGGTAGGAGGTAGGAGACCTGACTTGAAGGCCCTTCAATATGTTGTGCCTTAAAGTGGTGGGCACCATTGTACCCGAAGGTACTGATGGTATACTCAGGAGTGTAAACAATGTGGTCATCCTGCCATGCACTGAGCTCTGGTATAAGGAGTCCAAGCGGGGTACTACACCCAACCAGAGGAGAGGTGAGCTAATCAGCTCCTGATGGTTCCAGCCCACGTCTTCCCACGGGAGCACTGCTCATCTAGACAGGAAATCCAGCAGCCCAGCAGCCTTGTTACTGAGGGTTTCTGCAGTGAAACCCTTCTCACTCTGGTATAAGAACTACTATTTGATCCAGCAATCTCACTACTGGTTATCTACCTAGAGGAAAAGGAGTCATTATACGAAAAAGATACTTGCACATACATATTAATAGCAGCACAATTTGCAATTGCAAAAATGCAGAACCTACCCAAATGCCCATCAATCAATGAGTGGATAAAGAAGCTGTGGTATATATATATATATACAATAAAATACTACTTAGCCATAAAAAGGAATGAATTAATGGCATTTGCAGCAACCTGGATGGGATTGGAGAATACTATTTTAAGTGAAGTAACTCAGGAATGGAAAACCAAGCATCATATGTTCTCACTCTTAAGTGGGAGCTAAGCTATGAAGATGCAAAGGCATAAGAATGGTACAGTGGATTTTTGGGACTTGGAGGAAAGGGTGGGAGAGGGTGAGGAATAAAAAACTACAAATAGGGTTCAGTATATACTGCTCGGGTGATGGGTGAACTGAAATCTCACAAATGACCACTGAAGAACTTACTCATGTAACCAAATACCACCTGCTGCCCCAAAACTTACTCATGTAACCAAATACCACTTGTTCCCCCAAAACCCACGGAAATAGAGAATCTTTTAAAAAGAAGAAGAAGAAGTTACTCATGGGCTAACAGTTTTGAGAAAACTGCTGCCTCTTGGCTGCTGCTGTCATCAACAGGAGGACAAGGGTCAATCTTCAAGAGAAGCTGACTTTTCCCTGTTATAAGAGAAGAAATCAGTGTAGGGACATGCCTGGGCCAGAAGGGCAGGAATGGTGATTTCTGGTAGAGATCCAGAGACATAAAGACACTCTGAGGACATTTGCCCTGGAGCCTTGTTTTCCTATTTAAGTGGTGGTTCTCAATCAATCAGGAGCAATTTTTGTCTCCCAGGAGACAATTGGCAATGTCTGGAGACATTTTCAGTTGGCACGAGTAGGGGAGTATTACTGGAATATCTAGTGATAGAGGCCAGGATTCTGCTAAACATCCTACAATAATGCGCAGAACAGACAGCGCCGTCTCCCCTACCACCCCGCCACACACACACAAATAATTACCTGGGCCCAAATGTCAGCAGTGCCAAGGACTAATGTGCCAAGGGTCTACAACCCTGGCCAAATAGTTGTAACAATTCTGTCAACGGATCTCTTTAAAAAGTGTGGAGAAGGCCAAGCCTCTGGTGGTAAATGGCACACAGGTACTGACTAAAGCAAGGACTCCAGTCACCAAGGGCAAATTGCTGTGGTAACTTAAAAGGGAAGAATAGAAATGGACCACGATGTCTTACTTTCTTTAATTTTTCTGCAAAGTAACCCAGATGACAAATCTGAAAGATGAGTGCTGGGATAAGGTAACTAGGAGGAAGAGTGTGAGCTGAGATCAGTTCAAAGTGAGAAACCTGTTGTCACCTCCTGCTTCTTTGTCTGCATCAAGATTGTTGTGAACATTCCAGCCTACACTGGCAGGGTGATGTGGCCAAGTGACATCTCTCTGTTGACTCATTCTTAGGGGCCCTTGAGTGCTGTGTTGGGCTGGAGAACTTGGAGATTCTAGTAGAAGCGGAATAACATTCATTATCTGGAAACAAGATGTTGTGTCCTGGGGAAAATGACTGTCTGCTTTGAGGTTGTCCACAGATTGTTTGGGGAGTTGGAGACCTCTGAAGAGTGCTAAACTTCCAGATATCCAATTACTGCTGTATTGCATCAACAAAAGAGAACTTGGAGGATAAAGTGGTTGTGGGGAGATGATGGCTATTTCTCAACCGTGAAAGGAAACATGCCTTCAGGAGTTATGAAAAATGAAGCACGTTTCTCATTAGAAAAGAATGATCCATTTCCTTCTTATATTGCCAAATTTCGTCTTTTGCCAATTCAGTGAGAGTATGAACTTGGGATTCATTACTTGCAGGAAAAAGGGTAGCAAGTATACTCTGGAATCCTCAAGAGTTAATGATAAGTGGGCAGATTGGAATTGAAAAGTGAGAATATTGGGGGCTGAGCGGGGCCTTCATGGCATCAAATGTGCTGTCTGGCAGGATGCAATCTGCAGTATGTGGACGAGTTCTGATTTGCTGAAAAGGAAACAAGGGGAAATAGCTAAATTTGCTGTGAGCAAATTTCTGTCTCAGTCAGTATCAAAACAATGAGTGTTATTCTTTCCCCTGGTAGAAGAGTTTATACATTGGATCAAAAAAAATTAATTCTTTTAGTTAATTAATTAATTTTTTAATCTATTAATTCTTTCTTTAAAATTCTCTTAAACATTTGTATCTTCCTTTTCATTCCTACCACTACCATCCAAGTCCCCATTGTTTGGAAAGAATTATTTTTCTCCCTTTCTATCTGATCTTCAGGTTTGCATCCTCTTTCTATTTCAGTCCATCTAGTAGTATTAGTATTAGTAGTGGTAGTAGTAATAGCAGTAGTAATATTATTAAATATAATAGTTATAAGAAAGAGGTGATGATAAAGCAATATACCCCATCCCCAAGGATAGAGCCAACCTTACCAACTATGATTATTCATGGGGTAGGTACATGACCCAAGTCAACAAGAATTCTTCCCTGGCATCTTACAGATACTTAGAGGAAGGAGAGATTTTCCTTGAGGCTGCTAATCTGGAGCTATGTGAGGCCATGGAGCTCTCTTGGTGCCTGAACTATCTATGGCCATGCCTCCCTCTTACCAACCCCTTTTGCTTCCCACACCAGGAAAAGAAAAAACTTATTTTCAGTAGGAGAGAAAGAAGCCAATGCATAGAGAGAAGAGAGAGAGAACTGAGAAGATGATTTGCTCAGCCTCAGGGATGAATTATGATTCAAGGGTCTCCTCTTCTTCTCTGCCAGTCTTGGGTTGGGCTTTTGACCAGTTCTGGCCCATGAGATAGAAAGGGATGTCTGCCGCTTGGAGCTTTGCAGAAAGATTCTCCTCCCTGATAGGGGAGTGGTACATAAGGAAGAAGGTATTTTTTCCCTCTATCTGCTTCCTTCTTGCTTGTGACTATCTTGAGAGAGCATTAACTTGAACACATGACCATTATCTTGCACCTAGGCGGGGAGACATTGCTAATACATCCAGAGTGGCAGGACAGAAAGGCAGACATAGCTTGGGTCCCTAATGATGTACTGAACTGCTGAACCAACACTGGAATCAGCTTAATTCAGAGCTCCTGTTAGAATTGACAGTTAAATGTCTTTGTTATTTAAGTCAAAGTGAGTCCTGTGCTGTGCTACTTTTGATCAAACACATACTAGTTGTCCAACAAACAAACAATAACAACTGTGAACTCATATTTCCCAAAGATATCTCAAACTCTATAGATCCCCAAACCAAATTCAATCTGTCACTGCCTTACATCCCTGGGATGTGCCACCATCCACCTGTGCACACACACAAACCAGACAAGACACCTGGAGTCACTCTGTCATCTTCCTTTCCCTCACCTCCTGCATCCACTTAGCAAGTTTCCTTTGACTCTGATCTGCCTTCTTGTCCCCAATTCCATTGTTGCTATTTTAGCTGATGAGGGCGGAGGGCGGCAGAGGGTCTTCATTTCTCTCCAGGGCCACTGCTTCCCAACTGCTTGACTTGCCTCTGGCCATGTTTCTCTCCAAGCCCTTCTCCACTAGCTTCCAGCATGGTCTAGCTAAAAGCAGCACTCAAGTTTTTACTCCCCTGCCTTATTCTGACTTGGGCTTCCCTATGCCTATACCTCCTCAACCCAACTCATGTCTACTCACAGCTGCAGAATTCACCTTATTTGGAAAGAGAGTCTTTGTAGATGTAGTTAGTTAAGGATCTCAAAATGAAATCATCCTGGATTTAGAGTATTTCCTGAATCCAATGATTGCTGTCTGTATTAGCTCGTTTTCAAGCTGCTAATAAAGACATACCCCAGAGTGGGTAATTTATAAAGGAAAGAGGTTTAATGGATTCACAGTTCCACATGGTTGGGGAGGCTTCACAGTCATGGCAGAAGGTGAAGGAAGAGTAAAGTCACATCTTACATGGCAGCAGGGCGAGAGGGAAGCCTGGGTGGGGTGGGGAAAGGAGCAGAATGGGGGAGTTCTCCAGGCTGCATTCAGGGTGAGAAGCCTGGGGAGGAAGGCATGGTGCTAACCCGGGTTTCAATGCCATCATCTGGGCATCTCTACAGGTTGAATGGTGGGAGTTCCCCATAGTCAATGCCAAGGCATAGCCCCATCCTGGGCATGGGAAAGACTTATGCTTCAACTGTCATTCTCAAACTTGAGCATGCATCAGTTTCACGTGGAAGGCTTGTTCAGATGCAGATTGCTGGATCCCACCTCCAGAGTTTCTGATTCTGTAGATCTTGGATGAGGCTCCAGAATTTGTATTCCTAACAAGATCCTAGATTATACCAATGATGCAGGCCTGGGAGACCTCATTTGAAAACTACTGCACTAGAATACCTGACGTTAGACTCATGGCTCTGAACTTTGGATACATTAGAATCATTTGGGGAGTTTAAAAATATACAGATGCCAGGTCCTTGCACATGAATTGGTCTGGGAATGCAAATAGATATAGGAATTTGAACTCCAACTGGGCAAAACACTCATTTGTTTAAGATTTATTTAGAAAATGTAATGAATGCATCGATGAATTTATCTAAATTTTGTTAAGCGTCTACCATGCTGCAGGCATTGTGTTGATGATGGGGATATAAAGGTGAACAAAAATACAGGTCTACCTTCAGGAAACCATCAGTCCAGTGTGAGGCAGGTGTACAAAACAAGTGGTTCTGTTGGGCGCAGTGACTCGCACCTGTAATCCCAGCACTTTGGGAGGTTGAGGTTGGAGGATTGCTTGAGCCTAGGAGTTGTAGACCAGCCTGAGCAACATAGGAAGACTCCCCTCCCATCTCTACAAAAAATTAAAAAGTAGCTGGGTGTTGTCATGCTCGCCTGTGGTCCCAACTACTTGGGGGTATGGAGGTGCTGAGGTAGGAGAACCCCGACAGGCAGAGGCTGCAGTGAGCAGTAATTGTGCCACTGCACTCCAGCCTGTGCAACAGAGTGAGACCTTGTCTCAAAACACAAAACAAAGACAAAAAACCACATGGGAGTGGAGTAATAGTTATGCAGACAGAACTATGAAAGCCTTAAGGAAGAGCATTCAATCCAGCTTGGGGGGCAAGGAATGCAGAAAGCTCAGGGAAGGGGGTGAAGAGATGACAAGGTGATGGTTCAGTTCAACAGTTTCAGAAATCCCAATAGGTTAAGCTTCTATTTGGCATAAAAAGAAACTTTATTGAACCCAAGGCATAGTGTTAAAAATTTGTGCCTAAATCCAAATCCATGCTTGACCTCTTACTAGCAGTCCAACTAGGGACAATTTACCTAAACTCTTTTTGCCTTACTTTCCCCACATTTAAAAGGGGGACTAATGATAGTATCTCCCTGATAGGATTGTTATGAAGACCAAATGACATAACACATGTGAAGTGCTTGGTGGCATGAAGGACTCCAACTTCCAGGGTCACTGTTCACACTCTCAAAATAGCTCACAGTCTACTAAGCACTTTATAAATGTCAGTTATTATCATTAACATTTCAGAAGGTCTCATTTAAACCTCCAGTTACAACCATCACCACTGGGAGTTTTAGTTTTGGTTCTTGTTGCTGTGGCTGTAGCACTGGGAGGTGGGCTCACGCTGCTGGGACATGCAGGATTCTCTCCCCTGCACCAAGTGGCCCCAGACTCCCACGGCTCTAGAATTCTTGTGTTGAGGTTTCATTTTGCAGGTTCTTCCTTCTATTAGTGTATCTGTCCTCTGCCGACTTCTTACCACCTCCTTACAATGGCTGCTTTTTTTTTTTTTTAATCCACCATAGACAAAATATCCAAAAGGCTAAGATTCCATAATCATACCTAAAATGTAGCTACCCTTCGGAGACTTGTCTTTAAATGAAGAAGGTATGCTTTGGTGCATGTCATGTTTTGACATCAGAGGCCCTTTCACTTCCTCCCACACTTTTGCAGTGACGTTCTGAAGGACTAACTTTCTGGGATAAAAGATTTCCTGAGGTCAGGTGCAGTGGCTCACACCTGTAATCCCAGAACTTTGGGAGGCTGAGGTGGGAGGATCACTTGAGCCCAGGAGTTTGGGACCAGCCTGGGCAACATAGGATGACTTATCTTTACAAAAAATTAGCTGGGCATGGTGGCACACACCTGTAGTCCCACCTACTTGGAGGTCTGAGGTGAAAGGATTGCTCGAGCCAGGGAGGTCGAGGCTGCAGTGAGCCATAATTGTGCCATCGCACTCCAGCCTGGGCAACAGAGCAAGACCCTGTTTCAAAAAAAAAGTAATATTTCCTGATCTTATTTATTTAAGAGGATCTTAAATAAATAAATAAGGATCTTATTTATTTTGAAGGAAGATCTTTTGAAATGATTTAGACTGCTTTCTGCTAGGGTTTGACTATGGGTCTTCTGGATTTGGGATCACAGTTTCATGCAAACCCTTGGTTAAGACCATACTTATTTTCATTTCAAATTCCTAGCCATATTTTACCTGCCTCCAGAGCCTCTCTTCTTTTCTCAGGAATCTGGACCTATTTCCCCACTTGTCATGCAGTTTTTGGGTGTTCTTGGTCCACCTTCATCTGAGCTCGCCTGGTGTTCACCTGCCACAAGTCCCAAACTGTTCCCCACTGGAGACAATATTTATGTTGGCTAAACATTGGCACAAGCAAGTCATAAACTTGGCATGTTCACAAACAACGTGGCAGACCGCTGAACAGATGTTCTAACATTTACAAATCGGTTTTCAGTTATGAGCATGTGCAATGACCATCTGCCTTTGTCCCCAGTGTGCAGAGCTCTTCTTGTAAGATTAGTCATATTCTACACTTCAGTGTTTCTCAAACTCTGCTGCACATTAGAGCCACCTAGGAAGCACTTACAAACCCTGATGCCCAGGACAACCACCAGACCAATTAATTCAGACTCTAGGGCTGGGACCCACGCATCGGTGGCATTTAGAACTCCTCAGGTGATCTCAATGCAGGCAAGTTTGAGAACGCGTTCCATAGTCCAGTGCTTCTAAGATTTTAATGTGCCTGAAAATCACTTGAAGAGTCTGTTAAAATGAACAGATCCGAGTGGGCTGAGTGTCTGCATTTCTAACAAGTGCCCAGGCAATGTGGATGCTGCTACAAATCCAGGGACCATACTTTGAGTAGCAGGGCTGTGGTCCTTTCTAGTGCCTGTTCATTAGCCTTGCAAGTAATTTCCCAGAAATCATGAGTCCAGTTGAGTTTGTGATTATTTCCACATTTATCAATGGCTCTACGAGGTCTCCCTCCCTCTGTCATCTGTCCATATCCTCTAGCCACACTCCCATGGTAAAGTAATCTTAATATCTGTCTCACTTCTGTATTTTTCTCTACATAGTGATTCTTGTGAAAACAACCCAGACAATAGAAAAGTCATCTAGCTAAACCTAAGCAGATTTTTCCACTGATCTGATCTTTTTCTCTGTGTACACTCTATCTACAAAGCTCACTGGACACAAGGACATGTCCTCCAGGATAAGGAAATTCTTTGAACATTGTGTGATTTGGCGAATGATAATGACCCAGTGTCTTGGTTGCTGCTGCTCCAAACAGGTTAGTTAGCAACACTAGGTCTTCAGTTCAAAAAAATCAGTAATAGTGGCAAAAGAACTGAGGATAGCACAAAAGTAATTTTCATTTAAGGATTGGTTAGGATTTCAGATGATAGTACCTTGAAAAATGCAATTTCCTGGCCAATATTCTACTGGCTCTGCAACAATAGATGTCAATTATCTATGGCCCCTGGTCTGTGGACATATTCTTGGGGGAATAAAACCTTTTCTAGGAGTCTTTTGTATTTCATGCTGATAATAACTTAAAAATTAACATAAAGCACACTAGATCATCAAGGTGACCAAGTTCTGGCTCATGATTTCAATGTCTGCATTTGTGTTTGTATTTATGATTGTTTATATGCCAAATAGTCATACTTCAATTATTGCAGGCTAATGAAGAAAGAAGAGTGAACAGAGGGAGATTTAATAGAAACACCATGTGTGTGAGCTGAGAGAAGGTCCCATGGCCTTACAAGGAGCCTTACAAATGAAAGTGTCTCAGTAGGTTCAATAGAGAAATATGATAAAAGAACTCAGAAGTCACATACCACACCATATTTTAGATTTGCTGACACTCAGAAAACGAACCAAAGCAAAACAAAAACCAAGTATAACTCAAAAAATCCCAGCATTATAGCCATTGGGACCATTTCATGTTGAGCACAGCCATTTAATCTCAACAAAATAACATTGTCTATTACACTATGTTGATAACATACATTTAAACAGCATTGATTTATAACATTATCATTTAATTTATGTATTTGTTTTGGTTATGTAGTTGTTTCAAAACCACCAGCATTCTAGTTTTATGTTTGTACATATTCAAGTAACTTTCTAATGCAAATAAGTTAAGCCATTACTGGGATAATTTTTTGCTCTTTAAAAAGATTCTGTATTTACCTTTTTACGTATATTCATTCCTTGTGCACATGTTAAGTTCCTTTACTATTTTCTCAAATGTCATAGTGGTCCTGGTGTAGTCTCATGCGCTTGATTTTAAGGGGTTGTTAATGAGACACTGTCGGGAACAGAAACTAAGCCCCTACAAGAGTTTGTTTTTACGTTACCTGTAAATACAGTAACAAACTTTTTGCAGGGAAAAATTTCCCTGCTTGGAAGTCACGCCTGATGATGGCTGGTGGCTGGTGGAGGGTCCAACATGACAGGTCACTGGGGGTTCATATTGGCCCCAAGAGACAGCAGGGGTCATACCTATGATTTGGAGGGAAAATAAAGTGCTTACAGGCTGTGGGACCTCTGGCTTTCCATTCCCTGATGGGTGGCTGAGAGGCTGCACGACAGTCGAGGGTTGGGTGTCCCCTTTGGGCAACTGCTGACTGCCTTCTGAGAGGGTGTACGACTGGCTCTAGGATTTAAAAGAAATACATAAAAATGCTGGTCCACTCCTAAAGGCCAGCTGCCCCCTGGGTTGACTTTCAAAAGACAAAATTCTCCTCCTAAGCTGTGAATGCAGGGTCCAGTGATTATTCCTGGGGTCCTCTGCATCTATCAGAAGTATTTGAAAAGTAGGCTTCAGTTTCTCTGAAAGATACACTGAATGAATGGATCGTTCATAATCTCTGCTGGTATGAAAATGCTATTTGTAGATGATATAAAAACAATGCCTTTCCTAAGAATATATTTGTAAGTTTGTAAACATCTGAGTGCAGGTTTAATATATAGCGAAGGAAAAACCTTATAGACAAAGTAACAGGGTTCAGAAAGTTTTGGAGTTTTATTCTCTGCTCATAGTGTGTATGAAATAGATCATTCTTGCTGTGGGAAGTTATAGCAGGTACATAAAACCTTATTAAGATTTGTATTGGAATAGCTTTAGATATACTTCCGTGTAAAAAATATTCAAGATTCAACTCTGATCTGTCTTGTGTGTAGTTGGTTCCAAAAGGTAGTGTTTTAGTCAGTTTTTAGTCATTAACAATTTATAGACACACTATTCAGGAGCCTAAACATTTCAAAAGAAATTTAAAGTATTAAGTCCCTTCCATATATCTGCATGTTTAGAAATAATGTTGGAATATTTTCACCTTTCAATCCAAGTTGTATGGACTTACAGGAGTATTTACCTTGGTCTATTAGTATTTGCAACATGAACCTATCTTTCCCACATAACTCTGAATGGGCTTAGTTTATGAAGTTTTATACAAATTTGCTACAAGCTAACAGCTTTAGTTATACATTCTACAGATACATATTAACCATTTGCTCTCTGCAAGGCACTATTTACCACCTTATTTTACATACCTCCTTCTCTTTAGACCCTCTTAAGAGATTTTTGGCCAATGAGGGAAAAATATATTCCCAAAGCTTTTTTTTTTGAGATGGAGTTTCGCTCTGGTAGTCCAGGCTGGAGTGCCGGGGCACAATCTCGGCTTATTGCAACCTCCGCCTCCCAGGTTCAAATGATTCTCCTGCCTCTGCCTCCTGAGTAACTGGGACTACAGGCACATGCCACCACGCCTAGCTAAATTTTTATTTAAAAATTTTTTTTTTAGTAGAGAGAGTGTTTCACCATGTTGGCCAGGCTGCTCTCAAACTCCTGACCTCAAGTGATCCGCCCGCCTTGGCCTCCCAAAGTGCTGGGAGTACAGGCGTGAGCCACCGCCTCAATACATTTTAAAAGCATGGTATGCTGTTGCTAAAACCAGTATTAAAGGGTAATCACAGTGATAAAGTATACAAGTATCAGTCATGATTTTGTAGTTTAAATTCCTCTACATGCTAACCAAAATTAAAACCAATTCCCAAAGGCAATGAGTACTTACATGATGATTGCCCATTTTCCTTTTTCCGAGATGGTTTTTCTGTATTTCACTAAGAGATCAGTCCTCCTACAGACAAAGTTTACAATGTTTTTCCTCCGGGCATAATATCTCTTGTGTTTAATAAGTAACTTTTGGCACTGAATTTGAATACATTGTTGGGGATGGGTAGGGAGTGGCTCTAGCTACAGATGAACTTAGACAGCCCAAGTTTCCTTGGTACCCATGTTTTCAAAACAATGTACTTCTTAATAAGTAAAGTTTAGGCTTTTAAAGTTGAGTAGCTTCTTCCCACCTAAAAGACTAAACCTACCTCACTTCTGAATCATTGAGTTATTCTTTCATATTCTGGATGTTCATTTTAAATAGTATGCCTTTTAATAATGAAAGCATTAACCAAATAGAAAAATCTTGCTATTTTTACTAACATTGTTATTATTATTACAGAGAATTTTTTGAAGGCCACATTGCATTACACTAGATCATTTAAAAAATTTTACTTAGTTTTGAATTTAAAAAGCAATATGTGCAGACGGTAAATTTGTTTTTAATAGTACAAAAAGGTCCCGTGAAAAGTCAGCCTACTGACCCTAGAGGTTTTCTGTGAGTCCTTGCGGAAGTGGTCCATGCATATTCAGCTATGTCCGTCTGTTAGCCTGTCTAGTTACCTACTTCTCTGTTTATCTTTATCCAACTTGTCTTTTCTCCCTCCCCAAATGGGTTTGTACAATGTATTCTGTTCCATGCCTTGCATGTTTCTTTTCTTTCCTTTTTTTTTTTCTGAGAAGGTTATTACATCATGTTTCTTTTTTGTTTTCTTTTCTTTTTTTTTTTTTTTTTTTGAGATGGAGTCTTGCTCTGTCGCCCAGGCTGGAGTGCAGTGGCGCGATCTCAGCTCACTGCAAGCTCTGCCTCCCGGGTTCACGCCATTCTCCTGCCTCAGCCTCCCGAGTAGCTGGGACTACAGGCGCCCACCACCATGCCCGGCTAGTTTTTTGTATTTTTAGTAGAGATGGGGTTTCACCGTGTTAGCCAGGATGGTCTCGATCTCCTGACCTCATGATCTACCTGCCTCAGTCTCCCAAAGTGCTGGGATTACAGGCGTGAGCCACCACGCCCGGCAACATGTTTCTTTTATTATGTGTACAAATTTTTGGGGTACATAAGACATTTTGTTACATGTATATAATGAGTAGTGATCAAGTCAGGATATTGAGGGTGTTCGCCGGAGTACCATAGATTTCTGTTGAGTACAGGCACCGTACTCTACTATCCAACGTTGAATTTATTACTTCCATCTTAGTGTGTGCTTGTACCCTTTAACCCACTTCTCCTCTTTCTCCACACCCCCACAACTCACCCTTCCCAGTCTCTGTTCTCCATCTATCCACTCTGTACCTTCATGTGATCAAATTTTTTAGCTCCCACATACAAGGGAGAACATGTGATATTGGTTTCTCTGTGCCTGGCTTATTTCACTTAATAGAGTGGTCTCATGTGTTGTATATTTCATATACTAAAGAGATACATGACATTGGTACATTTCTTTTTAAGTGGCTATGTAGTAACCTGTTATGGATATGAACCAAACCTTATTTCATCAGTCCACCACTGAAGGTCGTTTAGATTGTTTTTGGTCTTTTGCATGAATATCTCATACACATCTTTGCTATGCTTTCTTATCTGTAGAATAAAATCTTAGAATAGAATTGCTGGCTAAAGACTATGCGCACTGAAGAGTCCAATAGCTGTTGCCAAGTGGTCCTCCACACTGACATAAAATGCTGGACCACTCTCAAAGACCAGCTGATCCATGAGGCTTACTTTCAAAAAATGAAATTTTCACTCCCACTATATGAATATACCAGTGTGATTTTTCCTACATATTGGCTAACGCTAAATATTGTCAAACTGTTTCATTTCTGCCAACTGCAAAGATAAAAATATGGTGTTTTATTACATTTACATTTCTTTCATTTGATATCCTTGCAATTGTATATCCCATTTATTTAAAGCCATTTGCGTAATTTTTTTCTGTGGTTTGCTTGTTTGTGGTCTTTATTTTTCTTTTGAGTTGTTAGTATCTTCATTATTTCTTTGTAAAACACTTTATAATAAAACCTAGGCCTTTGTGAAGTGTAACAATTATTTTTCCCCAGTTTGTTATCTTTTGTCTTTGTTTGTTTTGAGGGTATATATGTGAAGAAAGTATTAGCTCTGATGTATTCAAATATATCAATCTTTTATTCTTTGACTTGCTTAGAAAAACCATTTCTGCATTAAGTTGCTTAAATCTTCTTGTATACGTGTTCCTCCAAGTTCTTTTAATGGCTTAATTTTTTAAGGCTTATACCTTTCATTTGGAATTGATTTTGATATAGATTAAGGAAGGAAGGGTGTGTTAGGCTGTCCTTTCATGGCTATAAAGAAAGAACCAGAGGCTGGGTAATTTATAAGGAAAAGGGGTTTTATTTTGTCATATGGTTCTGCAGGCTGTACAGGAAGCATGGTGCTGGCATCTCCTTCTGGAGGGCCTCAGGGAGCTTACAATTATGGTGGAAAGCAATGGAGAACCAGTATGTCACATGGCAAGAGCAGGAGCAAGAGAGGAAGTGCAGAGGTGCCACACATTTCTCAACAACCAGATAATGTGGGAATGCAGAGCAAGAGCTCTCTTATCACCAAAGGGATGGCACCAAGCCATTCATGAGGGATCCACCCCTATGATTCAACACCTCCTGCCAGGCCCAACATCCAGTATTGAGAACTACGTTTCAACAGGAAATAGGGAGGGGACAAACATCCAAACTATATCAAAGGGAGTCAGCTTAGTTTTTGTTATTCAGTCAATCCTAGACAGTTATTAGATAATGCACTTTTTCAGTGTTGGTCTAAGATGCCACTTTTATTTAAAGCTAATTTCCCATGTAACATAGAATTAAAATTTTGTATAGGTTTATTAAATTCTGATTTTATATATTTATTATTTTGTTCTTTTAACTATTATCTGTTGAGTGCCTTGGAATCGCTAATTGTTGGAAAGAAAGACAGACAGGATGGATATGGTTTTTCCCTTTCTAGAACTTGCAGTCAAGTTTCTGTACAAAAAAACACCCAAATAAATAATTATAAATTGTCATATGGTCTATGGAGAAGATAAGCAGGATGCTAGAATAAAGACTAACCCATGTGTGTGCACACGTGTGTGTGTGTGTGTGTGTGTACTTTGCTTTAAATGGAGATAGGGCTCTTCAAGGAGCTCACATTGAAGCTGTGAATTAAAAGGAGTTCATCATTTAAAAAGAGAAAGTGCTCCAAGTGTGGGATGTTCTTAACTTGTGCTAAGGCTCAAAATAGGAAAGAGCGTTGTGAATTGGAGAAAATAAAAGATGTCAATGAGACTGGAGACTATTGGGTACCACACAGGGTGCTGGGTATGGAAATACAGTGATGGGCAAGACAAACTCTCCTCCAGGAATTGACAGCAGAATGAGGGAGAAGACAAGAAGACGTAGGTTAATGACCACTGCCTCGAACACTTACTATTATTTTTTCTTTAGTGTTGAGTTTTTGTTTTATTGTCCACTGTCTCCTTTTGCCAGCCCAGACTTCTCAGGGCCACTTCCTCTCTGCCCCAACTCTGTGTCACTAACCACATCCCCCACGGACCCCTGATTAGTGATGTCTCAGAGGTCACGAGGGGCAGGGCAATTTGATGTGCAATGCTGGTTGTAGAGATAAGCACTGTTGAAGAGTGCTGAGTTACTGAGCACAGGAAATGCCTAGTTAAGGAAGCAATGCAGTTTATGGCTCCAGGTGAAAGACAGACAGCTGACAGGCAGAAGTGTCTTTTTACTTTTCGACATCACTACCAGCATAGACACCTATTGATTATTTAGATTTGGCCATAGTCAGATTTTGATTTGACATAGATGGCGCTATCCCTAGTGTCCCTCCTTTTCTCCTTCCTCAGGTGGATGGGCACTTAGGAAGCTGGCTGGGATAATTACCAGCAACAGCAGCAGTGGGGAAGGAAGGAACTTCCTATGACCTCAGGCCATTTCTGGAAGGATGCGATGCTTGGAGGCCCAGAGGGGAGAAGGAGGGAAGCTATCTGGGAAGGAAGAGTGAGAAGACACGATCTGGGTGAAAAGAAGGCACAAGACAGGTGGGAGGGCTTTTTGTATTGTTGTAAATATTCAGTGATTATAAATTACAACAGGTGCTGTGTAATAGGTTCCTCTAGCCAACTGGGCTACATCTACTTTTTACATCTCTCGGATTTTGGTTCTCAAAGTCACGACGTTGCCCACTGACAGGGCAGTTGGCAATGTGTGTGGGAGTATTTGGGTGGCCATAATGAGTGGTGGGGTGGGGATTGGAGCCCAGCCCAGGGATAATAAAAATCCTGCACTGCATGGGACAGTCCCACACAACAAAGAATTGTCCAGTCCTCAAGCCAATGGTGCCCCACTCCCCTTGAAAGGTGGGAGACCTTCTGCCTCTCCCACCTTCCTTCTTTGATGGGTTCTATCGGCAGACCAAGAGTTTACGAACTTTTGTGGTGCTCCCAGCTCTTAAAGTCTGTAAAATCTGAAGTTACAATGCTACAAGCTTAATTGCGGCAACTGGAAAAGTATGAAAGATGGAGAATGTGCAAATGGACAAGTGGGACCAAAGAGACAAATCACTTGGACCAACTCCTTCATTCTACAGATTAGAAAATTCTGGTCCTGGAAAGTGACCATATCTCAATCAACATCAGCCTGCTAGTTAGTAGAAAGAATGGTGGGATAAGATTCTATACTGCAGGATGCTCCTCAACTTACAATATAATGGGGTTCCATCTGATAAACTCATCACAAATTGAAAATATCATTAAGTTGGAAATGCATTGAACATACCTAATTTACTGAACATCTTCACTTAGCCTAGCCTACCTTAAATGTGCTCAGAACACTTATATTAGTGTATAGATGGGCAAAATCATCTAACACAAAGCCTATTTTATAATGAAGTATTGAATATCTCATGCAATTTATTGAATACTGTACTGAAAGTGAAAAACAGAATGGTTGCATGGATGTCCTTAGAAGAAGGGAGAAATGCGATATGAAGACACAGGCACACAGGGAGAAGGCCATGTGGCAATGGAGGCAGAGATGGGTATGCTACAGCTGCAAGCCAGGGAATGCCAAGGACTGCCAGCAACCACAAGAAGCCAGGAAGAGGAGAGAAAGAATTTTCCCCTGCAGGTTTCAGAGGGAGCACAGTCCTGCCAACAGTTTGATTTTGGACATTTTTTTTTTTTTTTTGAGACAGAGTCTCACAGTCATCCAGGCTGGAGTGCAGTGATACAGTCATAGCTCACTGCAGCCTTGAACTCTTGGGCTCAGGTGATCCTCCACCCTCCGCCACACAAGTAGCTGGGACTACAGGCGTGTATCACCACACCTGGCTAATTTTCCAAACCATTTTCTTTGTAGAGACTGGGGTCTTGGCTGGGCGTGGTGGCTCACACCTGTAATCCCAGCACTTTGGGAGGCTGAGGCGGGCAGATCATTGGAGGTCAGGAGTTCAAGACTGGGGTCTTGCTATGTTGCTCAGGCTGGTCCTTGATTTTCAACTTCTCTCCTCCAGAACTGTAAGACAATAAATTTCTGTTGTCTTAAGCCACCAGTTTGTGACACTTTGTTATGACAGCCCTAGGAAACCAAAACACCTTAAACAGAAAGCAAAAAGCTCATTGATTGCTGTGAGAATCACAGCAACTGCATTATGCTGCATAACTTGCATTTAATAAAATTTCCATTTAGAAATACTTTGGGGAAAATAGTATATGACATTAAGACTACAAGTATTTCAGATTCCCTTATAGTCATACAATATTAATTAAAATAACAAAAGCACATAAATGTTTATTTTCTAAATGCTGAACACTTGCCTGATCTTTCTTTCTGCAGGGAGAATTCATAGTATTTTATTTACATAGTGTAATTTAGCTACAACCCCAAAATTATAGTTGATTTTTGGACAGATACTTTCTTCCACATAGAAAAAGCAAAAATGTTAGGATTTCTGTCATGTTTGTGCATAGTCTCCCCCCGCCCCATTAGTTAATACATTTCTAAGAGCAGAAACACGACTATTGCTTAACAAATTCCCACAGTGTCTTCATATAATGCCTGCTTCATAAAAGTTGTTGCTTGACTAAGATGAAAAGACTGAAATCTGCAGGAAATGATTAGAGTTGCTGAAAGTATACTCCTATACTTTTCCAGTAGTAAAAACGCTGAAAGTCACACATTTCATCTTGCATGTATAAAAATAAAAATAACATAGAACAAAATTCCACCTGAAACTCATGGGTGTATTAGCAAATACTGACTGTATATTTCCCATGTACAAGACACTATGTAGAGTTACAGGGAATAGGAAAAACACAGGACACAACTCTCACCCCACCCTCTTAGATGCTACGCTCTAGTTGGGGAAATGAAACATCCATACAAGCAAAACCACATCTTAATTTAATGTTGCGTTTTGTGGCAGAAAAACCACAGCCCTGGGAGAGCAAAGCCCCCTGGGTTTAGGGTGGTCTCTGCTACAACTTATGTGTGTGATCACATCAGAGTCACTCGCTCTGTCCAGTTCTTGGCTTTCTACTATGTAAACAGAGCAGCTGGGCTTCATCTCTACATTTACTATGAACACTTTGGGTTTAGGAAGGTAGGTTGCAAGTGACTGAAATCTTGACTCACAACAACTTAAGCAAACAATTGAATTTCTGGCTCACATAACTGGAAAATGTGCTAGTTTCAGGCATAACTGGATCCAGTTACTCAAAATATATCCTAGAGACCCACTGTCTCTCTCCATCTCTCAGTGCTGTTTCTCCCCTCTCAAAGAGATTCCACATTTCAAAGGCAAGATGTTGGCCAGTGGATCAATGTATTCATCCTTAAAAATTCCAAAACTAGTGAAAAGGAATGAGAGCTTCTTTTCCCCATAAGTTTGAATATACAACCTGGTGTGATTCTCTGGCTCACGTTGGGATTCATTCCCATCTCTGAACTTGTCACCATAGCTGGGGTGGGGGCAGGTTGTGAGGACCAGATTTCATGTCCTCCTCTAGAACTGTGTGAGAAGTCAATCATACCCAAATCATGTGGACTGAGAGTAGGGGAAGGATTGTCACCAGAGAAAATTGGGGTGCTTTTAATAAAAGAAAGGTGAATGTAATTGTAGGCTGGCCAAAAAAGAGATGTCTACTACAGAAGGGCAAAAGAGAAAGAAAAGAGAGAGAGAAAGAGAGTTCATGAGGATGGGAGAAGAAGGTGAAAATGGTACCCCAGAGGCTAAGACCTGACATTAGAGATACTAAAAGGTGAGTAAAGTGTCCTTCCCTTTGGAGCTTCCACGTCCAGGGCAGCCTTCTGTGAATCTTCTTGGGCTGACCTGCCGGTACCCAACATTCAACATCTGCTCGCGCACTCACGCAATGTCCACTTCTGACTTGCTCCATCTGTGGACTTTGTCATCGTGAGCTTTGCTGGTTTGTGGAGCGGGTGGGCTCCACTGTCAATGCCTCTGGGGAGATGAACCACTGCTTAGGGCCCACACTGCAGAATTTCAGAACCCAGCACTCATTCATTAATGCACAGGTATTGGTCGCTAAGTGTGGGATTATCTGGAGAACCCGCTCCCGATGGTTACGTGAGTTCTTTTCTATTTCCTAGGTGTCTTGGCTGGTTTGAGAAATAAAGAGAAAGAGCACAAGAGAGAGAATTTTTAAAGCTGGGTGTCCGGGGGAGATATCACATGTCGGCAGGATCCGTGATGTTCCCCAAGCCATAAGACCAGCAAGTTTTTATTAGCAATTTTCAAAAGGGGAGGAAGTGCACAAATAGGGTGTGGGTCACAGAGATCACATACTTCACAAGGTAATAAAATATCATAAAGCAAATGGAGGCAGGGTGAGATCACAGGACCACAGGATGGGGTGAAATTAAAATTGCTAATGAAGTTTCGGCAGGCATTGTCATTGATAACATCGTATCGGGAAACAGGGTTTGAGAGCAGACAACCGGTCTGACCAAAATTTATTAGGAGGGAATTTCCTCGTCCTAATAAGCCTGGGAGCGCTACAGGAGACCGGGGCTTATTTCATCCCTTCGGCTTGGACCATAAAAGACTGCACGCCATGAGGGGGCCATTCATAGGACTACCCTCAGGGCGCATTCTCTTTCTCAGGGATGTTCCTTGCTGAGAAAAAGAATTCAACGATATTTCTCCTATTTGCTTTTGAAAGAGGAGAAATATAGCTCTGTTCCACCCAGCTCACTGGCAGCCAGTTCAAAGTTACCTCCCTTGTTCCCTGAACATTGCTGTTATCCTGTCCTTTTTTTAAGATGCCCAGATTTCATATTGTTCAAACACACATGCTCCACAAACAATTTGTGCAGTTGACACAATCATCACAGGGTCCTGAGGCAACATTCATCCTCCTCAGCTGAAGATGATGGGATTAAGAGATTAAGAGATTAAAGACAGGTGTAGGAAATCACAAGGATATTGATTGGGGAAGTGGTAAGTGTCCATGAAATCTTCACAATTTATGTTCAGAGATTGCAGTAAATACAGGCGTAAGAAATTATAAAAGTATTAATTTGAGGAACTAATAAACATCCATGAAATCTTCACAATTTATGTTCTTCTGCTGCAGCTTCAGCCAGTCCCTCGTTTGGGATCCCTGACTTCCCGCAACATGGGGTGTTACAGCACTGTGCTAGACACCATGAGACAGAAGACAGACAGGTAAAAAACAGAAAGCTTGCCCTCCAAGAACTTCAAGTTTATGTGTGAGGAGTAAGATATTAAAAAGTGCAATTGGAAGCCAAGATGTAGCTGAGTACCAAATGACTGTTATAAACAAGGTAATTCATAGAAGTTGTAAAAGAAGAAATGGTGGCCAAAAGGAATAAGGAAGGCTTCATAGGTGCATGGACTTTACCCTGGGTTGTATGGAGTAGCAAGAATTGGAAAGGGGGGCAGGGAAGGCATCACGGAGACAGCACAGGAAGTGGTGAATGCCCTAGGGGAATGATGAGGAGGTCATCAGGAGTGTGGAGTGTTTAGGGGACAAGGGGAGTCGAAGAGACTTGGAAATGAGGTTGAAAAGTTAATATTGATGAGAACGCCTGGACTAGGATGGTGGCCAAGGGGGAGCTGTCAAAGAGTGACTGGGATTTTTGTGTACGCATCTTCAGGGACAGGAAAATCAGAGAAGGAGCTGCTCTAGGTGGGATACATGGAAGCTGAGGTGCCCAGACAGCCCCAAAGGAAGAGTTGAGAGGCAGGTGGAGGAAGAGGGATGAGCCTTGGCTGAGAAGTTTGGGACAAGAGCCTGATTGGGGTCATCACACGGTGGGTGTCAGAGTCTTAAAGGGGTGGATGTGGTGGCATGGAACATTTTGAAAGAGAATAGAAGGCTGGGAGTGGGGCGTAGGAACGCGCATTTGGAGGTGATAAGGAGAAAGAGGCCTTCAAAGAAGTTAGAAAGTTCATCAGAGAAAGTGATGAAATAAACACAAGACGAAACAAAATCACCACCAAATACTAGCCTCGTGGGATACAAGCCGTCTCCCTCGCATCAGCCCTGACCTCTCTGTATTGCCTTTCTTGTTCTCCAGTTTACACATGTCCACACGGAGTGGATTCCCCAAGGGCAGTGACTATATCCTCCTCACCTTTCTCTGGAGCCTTGTATAGCACTTGTCACATGGAAATAATGGCCCCAGATGTGCAAGATGTCTTTGTTGAATGAGGGACTGGCAGGAACAAATTCTTTAAAAATCTGTCTGTTGTAGGCCAGATTTTGTTATGACAAACCCCAAGGGATATACAAGTTTCTCGGGCAGGAATTTGATTCATGCAAATATTCTATAAATAAATGGATAGTATGGCTGGAAAGCACATGTGTTTTTCTCATCAATGCAGAGCAGGAAGACTGAAATTGTCACACACACCCTCAAAGATGAATATGTGTGAATGATTCCGTTATTCTTCAATTGTTTCCCATTAGTATTCTTTTAAAGGAGATTCATAAGCCATTCAAATCCACTACTTCATTAATTAAACAGTAATATCTTGAGGGCCTACTATGTGTCAGGAGCTCTGCTAGGCTTTGGGGATTTGGTGGTGACAACATCTAGGCCCTGGTGGAGCTTATATTCTGTAAGGGGAAATATAAAGGAGGACACAAAGGTACAAACAGCACAATTACAGGTTGTGGGACATGCAATGCTGTGACAGATATAAACAGGGTGATATGGCAGCAAGCAATTGGGGAGGCCAATAGCCAAGGCAGAAAAGAAAGGCCTGTGTGTGTGTGTGTGTGTGTGTGTGTGTGTGTGTGTGTGTGAGGGGAGCCAGACCTGAAGAACAAGAATGGCACAGTTACTTGAAGAACTAGGGGAATGATTTCAGGCAGGGAGAAATAGGTCCTGAGGCTGAAAGCCTTTGGAACATGTGCTGAACAGAAAAGATATCAACGTGGTCAGAAGGTGAAGGAGAGTGACAGGAAAAAGACCAAGCCAGGCCTCATGTGTAGGTTATGGCGAGAGGGCTGGAGTTTATTTGTATAGAAAGAAGAACTCATCCAGGTGTTTTAGATAAGAGACTGACATGATCTGAGTTAGTGTTTGAAAGGTTGCCCCAGCTATAAATAGGTGAGGATGTCAGTGGGGCAGAGCAGAAGAGACAGGTCAAGAGGCGTTCACTGCAGACCAGGTGAGAGGTGCAGGGGGCTTGGACTGCCGAGGTGGGGTTTAGAGATGGGGTCAGGTTTGGAAGTGGGACCAAGAAGACTTGCTGATGGGTTGGACATAGGGATGGAGTGGAAAGAAAAGTCAAGAACGTTTCTTCCAGATTTTGGGCCCAAGCACCTGGGTGGGTGGGGCTACTAATGGAGGCAAGGAAGACTTGGTGGAGGGAAGAAATGGTGGAGCAGGGCTTTGATCATGTTAAGTTTGAGACTTATTAGACACCCAGGTGGAGATGTCAAGCTGACAGTTTGGGATGAATGATGTGTGCGTTAGAGACATATTTGGGAGTCATTAGAGTGTGTGCAAGTCATGAGCCAGGTGGACATTACTGCTGGAAGGTGGGAAGAGAAAACAGGGGAGGGAAGGAGAGGGGAGGGAAATGGGGGGAAGGAGAGAGGAGGGAAAGGGGAAAGGAGAGGGGAGGGAATAGGAGGGGAAGAGAGGGGAGAGGAGTGGAGGGAAGGGAAAGGGGCCCTGGAGTGAGACTCAGGTGTGTCACACTTACTTGTTGCATAGAGGATGTGAAGAAGGCAGCAAAGGAGGCAGAGAAGGAGTGGTGAGTAAGAGCAGAGGAAAATAAGAAGAATGTGGTTTCTAGAAAGGTAAGATGAGAGTTTTTCGAGAAGGAAAGTCGTTAGCTCTCTTCAGTAGTCCCAACAGTAATAGGAAGAGCGCAAAGTGTCCAAAATATATTTTATTTTAAAAAATTACCCTCACAGGTTTTCAGGAACAAAGTATTACATGAACAGTACAATATTTTCTCAGATAATTTTATTTATAATTAATTAATATGAATACCAATTTAATTAACTTAAACTTTAATTAAATATGTGCAAAGGGCTGGGCACCATGGCTCATGCCTGTAATCCCAGCACTTCGGGAGGTGGAGGTGGGCGGATCACCTGAGGTCAGGAATTCAAGACCAGCCGGGCCAACATGGCGAAACCCCGTCTCTACTAAAAAGACAAAAAATTAGCCAGGCATGCTGACTGGCGCGTGCCTGTAATCCCAGTTACTTGGGAGGCTCAGGCATGAGAATCGCTTGAACCCAGGAGGTGGAGGTTGCAGTGAGCCAAGATCGCGCCACTGCACTCCAGCCTGGGTGACAGAGTGACTCTGTCTCAAAAGAAAAAAAAAAAAATGTGTGCAAAGACATTCAATTAGAATAAGGGTCGGCCTAATTGGGATGAGGAAGAGCAGATGGCTGTCACTCAGGGACCTCTAGGCCTCCGTGGCCACCTCACCACATGACTCTGCTTCTCTGTAATTAGCTGGATGACTGTGGGCAAGCCCTTTCGTTTTTACAGGCTTCCATTTTTATGACTCTAAAGCAGAGGGGTAGATCAGACAGCTTGTAAATTCCCTTCTATCTTAAGGCTACTCTGATTCTATGATCCCAGCTAGAAGCATTTATCCAGTCTTTTCTTATTAAAATTTATTAACATTAATTTAAAAAAACTTGGTTTTGGTTCCAAAAATTTGCTTAAGATCAGTGTTCCCTGCCTTAATGTGCAAAAAAAGAAAAAAAGAAAAAAGAAAACAATTTCATTTCTGACTTTTCATGATTCCAAGCAAAGCAGTGTCAGTAGCAAGATGCAAGATCCCTATTTTCAGACTGCTATTTTTCCATGGCATCTTAAAGCCTATTCTATGTTATAAATTAAGTTTTACTTTATGAGGGTACACTGTGACCAAGACGCCTAAGATAAGACTTCGTTGTCTTTTGAACTTCCCCATATTTTGGCTCTACGGTACTGGCGAACTCCAAGATCTGAACTTTCTATCAAGAAGGTACATGTTGAAAGTGATTTGTCACCAGGCCATGTGGGCCACACTCAGAAGTCTGACCAAACTTTGATGATCTACACATGGCAAAGCTAAAGACTGCGAAATGCAGTTCCAGAACAATCTTTTTTTCAGTCTGCTTCAGCCCTCATGAATACTTCCACACTATCTTTTAAATAGATAGTAAAAATTGTAGAAAACTGTATTAATAGCTTAAGTCATGTGTAGTCATACGAGATAAACGATTAATAGTACAGGAAGCTAATGAACGACCAGCTGACTATGCCCTGGGGAAATGTAGTTGCCGAAGGCAGAAGCGATAAAGGTTGCCATCACTTTTTAACAGATAACTAAGACTTCCTAACCTTTCCTGGTAGTCAAGACTATTTTAGGGATGGAATTCTTAAAGTAACAAATGGAATCAAGCATTACTAGAAAATAGAATTATTAGGTTGATGGAAAAGTAATTGTGATTTTTGTCTTTGAAAATAATGGCAAAGACTGCAATTACTTTCGCACAAACCAAGTAATTTAGATCCAGTGACTTAGTTTTTTTCCCTGAATTTATTTTTTGAAATTCTCCTTTTTTTTCATTCCAGTCATAGGCTTGTCAGCCCCCTGAGAAAAGAAAGTTAAAGACTTTCTAGCTTACCTTTGAGGCGTGTGTTAAGTAGTTAGAAAACACGAAGCCTCTTAAACCATCAGTGAGTGAAGATACCTAACTGGTTGCCGTGTCCCAGTAGGTGCTGAGTAGAAAACAAATGCATACACAAAGAGGAATCATGTGCTCAGTGGACGTAAAAAATGAACAGGGATAAAAATTGAAAAGGCATGGTGTCTACAACTGGGTTAATAAAAAAAAATTGAAAAGGTACCGTTTTCCTCCTAGCAAATATAAAAATCCCCACATAAATGAGGACTGCTTTTCTTTTTCTTTTTTTTTGCGGGGGGTGGAGGGGCACGAAGTCTTCTCTGTTGCCTAGGTGGAGTACAGTGGCATGATCTCGGCTCACAGCAACTTCTGCCTCCCAGGTTCAAGCGATTCTCCTGCCTCAGCCTCCCAAGTAGCTGGGATTACAGGCATGCGCCCCCACATCTGGCTAATTTTTGCATTTTTGTAGAGACAGAGTTTCACCATATTAGCCAAGCTGGTTTCGAACTCCTGACCTCAAGTGATCCACCCACCTATGCCTACCAAAATGCTGGGATTACAGTTGTGAGCCACCATGCCTGGCCTCCTTTTCTTTTTTTTAAAGTTTTCTTAATTGTACATATGTAAGGTACACAACATTATGTTTTGAATTGCATATACTGGCAACATGATTACTACAGTGATGATCATCTCATCTCACACAGTTACCTTTGTGTGTGTGTCGGGGTGGAGGGGAGTAAGAACACCTAAAATCTACTTTCTTAGCAAATTTCCAGTACATAAAATATTATTATTAATTGTGGCCTTTCTGTTGTACATTAGATCTCCAGACTTATTCATCCTACATGGCTGCAACTTTGTACAATTTGACCTCTGTCTCCTCATTCCCTTCACCTCCGGTAACCACGCTCTACTCTCTATGTGTTTGACTTTTAAAAAGATTCTACACATAAGTGAGATCATGTAGTATTTTTCTGTCTCTGTCTGGCTTATTTCCCTTTGTGATATCTGCACTCCCTTGTTCACTGCAGCACTATTCCCAATAGCCAGGGTATGGAAACAACTGAAGCGCCCATTGATGGATGTGTGGATAAAGAAATCGTGGCATACATATACATATATATAAAAAATAGGACATTATTTAGCCTTAAAAAAGAAGGAGATCCTGCTATTTGTGACAATGTAGATAAACCTCGGGGACTCCTTTTCTACATAAATACATTCATGATATTAATTTATTGTTGGTTCAAAAACTCGAACAAATTTACAAGAAAAAAAAACCCCATCAAAAAGTGGGCAAAGGATATGAACAGACACTTCTCAAAAGAAGACATTTATACAGCCAACAGACACATGAAAAAATGCTCATCATCACTGGCCATCAGAGAAATGCAAATCAAAACCACAATGAGATACCATCTCATGCCAGTTAGAATGGCAATCATTACAAAGTCAGGAAACAACAGGTTCTGGACAGGATGTGGAGAAACAGAAACACTTTTACACTGTTGGTGGGACTGTAAACTAGTTCAACCATTGTGGATGACAGTGTGGCGATTCCTCAAGGATCTAGAACTACAAATACCATTTGACCCAGCCATCCCATTACTGGGTATATACTCAAAGGATTACAAATCATGCTGCTATAAAGACACATGCACACATATGTTTATTGCGGCACTATTCACAATAGCAAAGACTTGGAATCAACCCAAATGTCCATCAGTGACAGACTGGATTAAGAGAATGTGGCACATTAAGAAATATACACCATGGAATACTGTGCAGCCATAAAAAAGGATGAGTTTGTGTCCTTTGTAGGGACATGGATGCAGTTGGAAACCATCATTCTCAGCAAACTATCGCAAGAACAGAAAACCAAACACTGCATGTTCTCACTCATAGGTGGGAATTGAACAATGAGAACACTTGGACACAGGAAGGGGAACATCACACACCGGGACCTGTTGTGGGGTGCGGGGAAGGGGGAGGGGGGAGGGATAGCATTAGGAGATATACCTAATGTAAATGATGAGCTAATGGGTGCAGCATACCAACACGGCACATGTATACATATGTAACAAACCTGCATGTTGTGCACATGCACCCTAGAACTTAAAGTATAATAATAATAATAATAATATAATAAAAGAACAGTGGTTCTCAAACTTTGCTGTATGTTGGAATCCCCATGTTGAAAGATGCCCACGTGGATGAAGCATGAGTGCTCAATTCCATGCAGTCCCCACCACTCCCTGATCTGGCTCCTGTTACTCATTCACATTACATGACCTGCCTGGCCTCTCAAGCATCAGAGTTTGCAATTCTGGGAATTCACTCAATATTGGGTACTTTTGAAGAGCTACAGGAAACATGTCTACATATCCCAAAGACATACAATACAAAGATGAGGGTGGATACAATGATATCCCAAATATATACAATACAATACTGCAAACCACTGTATTCAGTTTACTTGGCCAATAAGACAATTTGTTCTCTACAATGAAAACTTATAAAACATTGATGAAAGAAATTGAAGAGGACACTAATAAATGGAAAGATATCCTGTGGTCATGAATATGTTAATTAATTATGTTAATATATTAAAATGTATATACTACCCAAAGTGACCTACAGCTTCAATGCAAATCCTATCAAACTACCAAATGACATTTTTCACAGAAATAGAAAAAACAATCCTGAAATTCATAAGGAACAAAATATCCTGAATAGCCAAAGCAATCTTGAACAAAAAGAACCAAGTTGGGAGCCCTCAAACTATCTGGCTTTAAAATATACTACAAAGCAATAGTAACCAAAATAGCATGGCATGGTATTACAGGATCTGTAGGGTGTCACTTTTCCACCTGGAAACTTCTGTGGCTGGTGGAACCTTTGCCTGAGTTTTGCTTGGGCCCACTGGGCTCATTTTACCCACTAGGCCAGGCAGGCTACGCTCAGGAGTGCTGCTGGGCCAGATCCCATGCTTGCAAAGGGTGGGCCAGGTATGGAGTGGTAAGGGGTGTCTGAGTGAGTGCAGGGTCTGGCCACTGCATACAGCCAGGTGTGTTGGCTGCGGCAGAGCAGGCAGCTCCAGGTTCTGGCACAAGCACTGGCTTTGTGCTAGGCTGTGGCTGGACCAGGTGTACAGCAAAAGGGTTCCACTGTGGGCACCAGGAAATGTGGTGGTGCCCAGAAGGGAAGTTTGGAGATGCCAGGAACTGCAGAGCCCCAAGAGGGTTTCACAGCCCTGGCTTGGAAGCCTCTAGGCCTGGGCTCCCCAAAGGGCTGCAGCTATTCTCTCCTTCTTGTTGCCCACAACGTGGCAAACCAGGGATCTGTTTCAGCCCTATTTGTGTTACAGCTCTTTCAGTCCCACCATTCAGTGGGTCCCGAATTGTTGTCCCATGTCCAGGAAGAATGAGGTATGCAAACAACTACAGGGTGAGCAAGGCAGAGAGGAGCTTCGTTGAGTGACAGAACAGCTCTCAGGAGACCCAACGTTGGTAGCTCCTTTCCACAGGCAGGTTGTCCCCATGAGTGTCCAGCTATCAGTGGAGAGGAGACCTGCAGTGGGTAGCTCCTTTCTGCAGGCAGGTTATCCCAATGTCTATGTGAGTCTGACTGGTTCTGGGGTTTTTATGGGCTCAGAAGGGAGGAAGTGCATGCTTATTGGGCCTTGGGTGGACATGGGCAGGCCTGGAAAAAGCACCATAAGTTCTCACTCCAGGCCATGGACTCCACCTGGAACTGACAGCCTGGCACCCAGGCTGCAGGCTGGCCCTGGCTTGAAAGTGGAGCTTCACCAGGGACCCACTCCTTTCCACCTAGGAGCCTGTCTCCCTCCTGCTGCCATTGACAGGTTGTCCATGGTACCCAGGCTGTTCGTGCATAGGGGTGCCTGTAGCCCCACGCCAAGCTGCCCTCAGCCCCCCTCAGTCTCTGTCCTGTGCTGGTCAGTGCCCAAAGTCCAGAGGGGGCTGAGGCAGCAAGAGGCTGGCGTGTCAGCACCACCCTGAGTGCATGCACACTTCGCCAGATTGTGACAGTGCCCAGGCTGGGCCACAACTTTGCTCTGAAATCACAGTGGGTGCAGGAAGCCATGAGAGGCCAGGGAAAGGAAGCAGGCATTTCTAAGGCTGTGGGGGAAGCGGGGCTTACCAGGCTCCTGAGAGAGTAGGGATACCAAAGTCCGAAGCTGCACGTGGATGGCTTCAGCTGTGACAGGGAACATGGGATTTCCATCCCTTTAACTCATTAGGGGGTGGGCTCCCACCTGTTTTGCCCCTACTGGCTCCACAGAGCTCTGTGCACAGTCCGTGCCATGCCTCCCCTGCTGCAGCTGGCATCCTCACAGCTGCTGCTCCAGACAGGCCACTGCCACCATCACTGGCATAAAATCAGTCACATGGACCAATAGGACAGAATAGATAACCCAGAAGTAAATTCACACAAGAGAGGTTGGCTAATGGGTACAAAAATACAGTCAGATAATGGGAATAAGTTCATGTTAGGGTGACAATAGTTAACAATAATTCATCGTATACTTCAAAATAGCTGGAAGAGAAGATTTGAAATGTTTCCAACACAAAGAAGCGATAAATGTTTGAGGCAATGGATATCCCTTACTACTCTGATTTAATCATGACACAATAAATGTACGTATCAAAATATCACATGTACCTTATAAAGAGGTTCAGTTATTATCAATAAAAATTTAAAATTAAAATTAAACAGAAATAAATCCACATTTTTATAGCCAACACACACACTGCCAAGTGCACACATGGGGAAAGGACAGTCTCTTTAATAAACAGTGCTGGGAAAACTGAATTAGCCATATGCAGGAGAATGAAACTAGATTGCTATCTCTCACTGCTGAAAAAATCAACTTCAAATGGATTAAAGACCTAAATGTAAGACCAGAAACTAATAAACTATTAGAAGAAAACATAGGGGAAATGCTTTATGACATTGGTCTGGGGAAGAATTTTTTTGGGTAAGACCTCAAAAGCACAGGGAACAAAAGCAAAAACAGATGTATGAGATTACATCAAGCTAAGAAGCTTCTGCACAGCAAGGAAATAATCAACATAGTAAAGAGACAACCTACAGAATGGTTTATATCTAGAATACATAACAAGCTCAACTCAATAGCAAAACAAAAAACAAAAACAATCAGATTAAAAAATGGGCAAAAGATCTGACTAGACATATCTCAAAGGAAGATACACAAATGGCCAACAGGTATATGAAAAACTGCTCAACATAATTCATCATCGGGGAAATGCAAGTCAAAATCACAATAAGATACAACCTTATCCCAGTCAGAATAGCTACTACCAAAAGGCAAAAAATAAATGCTGGCAAGGATGTGGAGAAAGGAGAAGTCTTATACACTGTTGGTGGGAATGTCAATTAGTACAGCTACTATAGAAAACAGCATGGAGGTTCATCAAAAAGTTAGAAATAGAACTACCATATAATCCACAATCCCACTAGTGGATACATATCCAAAGGAAATAAAATCAGTATGACAAAGAGCTAACTGCACTCTCATGCTTATTACAGCACTATTCATAATAGCCAAGATGTAAAATCAACCTAAGTGTCCATCAATGGATGTATTAGTCTGTTCTCACACTGCTAATAAAGACATACCCAGGACTGGGTAATTTATAAAGAAAAAGAGGTTTAATGGACTCATAGTTCCACGTGGCTGGGGAGGACTCACAATCATGGCAGAAGGTGAAAGGCACATCTTACACGGTGGCAGGCAAGAGAGAGCTTGTGCAGGGGAGCTCCTCTTTATAAAACCATCTGATCTTGTGAGACTTATTCACTATCACAAGAACAGCACGGGAAAGATTTGCCCTCATGATTCAATGACTTCCTACCAGGTCTCTCCCACAACACATGGGAATTATGGGAGCTACAATTTGAGATTTGGGTGGGGACATGGCCAAACCATATCAATGGAAAAATAAATCTTAAAAATATACACAATGGAACCCTATTCAGCCATAAAAAAGAATGAGATCCTGTCATTTGCAATAACATGAATGGACCTAGAGGACATTATGTTAAGTGAAATAAGCTATGAACAGAAGGACAAATACTGGATGACCTCAGACATATCCACATATGAATCTAAAGAAGTTCATCCTGTAGAGGTAAAGAGTAGAACAGTGGTTATCTGAGGCTGGAGAGAGGAGAGGGAGATGGGAGAGGTTGGTCCAGCTAGATAGAATGAATAAGTTCTGCTGTTCTATTGCACACTATGGTGATTATAGCAAACAATGATGCATATTTCAAAATAGCTAGAAGAGGATTTCGAATATTCTTAACACAAAGAAATGATAAATGTTTGAGGTGATGGATATGCTAATTACCCTGATTTGATCATTACACAATATATACATGTATTGAAACATCACATTGTACCCTATAAATATGTACAATTATGTGTTAATTGAAAAAATTTTTTTGAAGAGCCAACTTTTTTTTTCAGACTCAACTTTGTCAAGATTTGACCCAGCATAAATGAGCTAGAAATACAGTATGCTAAAGTCAAAAAGGCACTGGCCTGGGTTCTAATCTTGACCTAACCATGGCTGTGTTGTGCAGAACACAACTTTTGTGGGTCTCAGTTTCCTCATCTATAAAGTAAGAGTATATCTGCCAGGGTTTTCTTTGTAAACAGTAGGAACTGGTGCTGGCTGAATTAAGGATTTTTGGAAAAAGATTTATTAAGCAATATAGGATCTCTCAACAAACTTCTGAGAAGGCTATAGAACTAGGTCTGGAACTTCAGAGTCAGGAACACCACCAAAAACCATACACCAAAATTGGACAAGTGAGAAAATCACTGCCACCTCAGCTGCTCAGGGCTGGATGTCCCTGCAGCTCCAGAAGCTCACCTTATTGGGACTGAGAAGATTCACACAGTCCCTGCTTCTTTTCAGCACCAGCTTCAGATTCAGACTCCAGCATGAGCATGTCTGATCAATGCAGCTGAGGTCACATGCTTAGGTGTAAGGTGCAAAGGCAGCTGGGAGTGAGAATATTTGCCATTTATAGGGCAGTGGGCTCAGCCAAATGAATGGCAAAAATCCAATAGAAAGGGGTTGGATATCTAGGTTCCTTTCTAAATCTGAGGCTTTGCATGCCACTGATTTTCAATAATTGCTGCATGTCTGCCAATGGATCACATGTGATGATTTTAGTTGGAACATACAAAAAACTTTACTTTGATAGCACTGCATTATTTCATGTATTTTAGGAAAATACAATTAAGATATCAAACTTGTGAATGACACAAAAGATTTGTACAAAGTGTGATAATTTAAAGAAGAGTCTTAATGATAGTTTAGATGATACTAAAAAAATCATATTATTCTTCAAATGACTGAGGTTTTGGAAACTGGTCTAGGTAAATGCGAATCTCTAAATTCCTTTTTGTGCCAAGTAATAGTAATACTGATGATGATAACAGTGATAACAAAAGTTTATACTTTTTAGCATTGTGGGCCAGATTTTCTTCTAAGCAGTTTACATGAGGTTTTTTTTTTTGTTTTTTTTTTAACATCACACCAATCTTATGAGATAGTTACTATTATTATCCCCACTTTACAAATGAGGAACCTGAGGCACAAAACAATTAACCAGAAGTTGCTCAGTACACAGTCAAATGGGGAGGTGAATTCAGGCCACTACTTTCTACCTGACGACGACATGAATAGATTGGACATGGGTTCCTGCACAATTATTGCACCTAATATCTTCAGCACCAATTGGGATTAGGGCGCAGAAGCATAAAGTGAATGCTTTTATGGTACATTTTCATGCCAAGTGGTTTGTCATCTAGAGTAGGGCTCTCATCCTTAGCTCTATTGACATTTTGGGGACTGTCCTATGCACTGTAGCAGAGCATCCCTGACCCCTATCCATCAGACGCCAGTAGCACCTTCTCCAGTTGTAACAACCAAACATGTCTCTGGACATAGCCAAATGTCCCCTGGGGACAAAACTGCCCCAAGTTGAGAACTACTGGTTTAGGGAGTACTGAAGTGTCTTAGTGAAGAGTCCACTAACAATCGTCAGCATGATGCAATGGTGTGACTAAGTTGCTCTGGTATGTTTGTGTATTCTCTCACAGTATCATGTCATTATCTGTTAACAGCAGGTGTGCTTAGCTTCTCATATCAGAAATAAATATATAGTACCAGCTTGTACCAACTATTGGTTTTCCATGCAATGTGTGGTGAATCTTTAACTTTATGGCTTGCTTATCAATGGAACAATAAGCTTCTTACTTCCCTTGAATACAGTGGCCACACACAGAGCAAGAAACTCTCTTTAAATATTTAAGCCAGTCCACATTTCTTTCCCTGACTTGGTGTTTTGTCATATTCGGAATTTTTTTTTGTTCTATGTAAACATAGGACAGATTATAAACTTGGTACACTCTCCATATTTAAATATGTTCATCAGGATTTTAAAGACAAAAATTAAAACAATGGTCATGATATAATAATATAAAACACTGAAGAGCTAAAAAATAAAAGGATAAATTATCACATAGGTGGAGCTTTCTGGTCATTAACACCAGAGTCTAGCAAGAACATCACTTTATTCTTTTTATTTTAGTGTACATTTTTGTTCCCTTATACTGCCCATATAGTCTCTGGCAGCCAAAACACCTTTTCCTCCAGTCCCTTCAGATCTATCCCATGTTAAAAACCCAGCATAAAAGCCACCTCTTTCATAATTGCTTCCAGAATCCTTAATGAGAAGCTCCCTTTCCTTCTACTAGCATCTTGTACCAGTCATTACTTTCTACTTTATATTCCATTGGGTTATATACCTGGATTTTCAACCCTACTATACTGTACATTATTTAAGGGTAAAGATCATGCCTTGTTCATCTCTGTGTTCCCAAATGCTTAATGTAGCACCTTGAACATAGAAACCATTCAGTCCTGAAATAAGGTATCCTTTTGTTAAATTAATCCTTCTCAGATTGATTTCAGATTTCTAGAATCAGAAATCAATATTTGGCAGCAAGGCATAATCAGTTGCAAACACTATTTCTGTTGTTGGACTCTGAGAATCAGGGTTATGGGGGGATCTCAGTGTCAACCTCACCATCCTCTTCCCTTATTTATAGAGTAAGAGATTTTCCTCTGGGATTTTTCTTTAGCCCTAAATATTTATTGAACTGCTTTCTGTCTCCTTCACACTTGAGAATTAATCACAATCTTTGGTATTCATTTCAGTGGTGGAGTCCATGAAGCAATCTTTATCCCTATACTCTTTTTAGCCTGGGTCAGAATTATCTGCCTCAAATAATCCCACCAAAACTTTGATCCTTTAAAAGATTCACAGTTCCCATCAGAGATAGGCTCTTCAGTAAGTCACAGTTTTAGTCTTCTTGGCTCTTTATCTTTCTGAGTGATCCGTGAAAGCCTGCTTTCCTTCACCTCATGACAGGCTCTGCTGTGTGACAGCCAGGGATGATAATGTGTGGATACTGATGCTATCTTAGCAGGCAGATAGCGAGGGATTATCACTCCAATTCAGTCTTGCTCCTTATCTCCCATGTGCAGAAAATAGGTCTGGCTTCAGACTAAAGCTGGTAGTTGTTTTGCGTTGAAAATGTTCGTATGTGACTAATCGTATACACAAAGAACATGCAGTTGCTTTATTTCCTGAGGTGGACCTAATCATTCTTACACTCCCACTCCACTGGCTAGTGGTGGGAGTTGGGGGAAGCTTAAATCTATCAATTGAAAGACTCGTATTTGGCCTCTTTCTGTTTAAATATAGTCATCTCACTGGGACTATGGTTTCTACTGGGAGATGCTCTCTCGAAGATTTCAACTTCCTACCCTGTTTCTCCCCAAGATATGCCAATGGGAGCTAAAAGAATTCAGAAAACCCTTTCTCAACAAAGCCTGGTTTTTAAGACTACTGTCTTGCTCAGACTCAAAAATCCTAGGTTGTATTTCAGAAGCTGAACTTTGACTTTCTCTTGGGCTTTCTTTGTAATAAGCCTTATTTTCTCAAAGGCAAATAGATGTCTCTGGCTTCTTGATTAATCTTTTTCTGACTTTTGTTTTCCTGGGCCTACTTTTACCAGGTACACAATTCAGCTAGCTTTCTATATCCCTAAAAAAAAAAAAAAGAGAAATAAAATATTGTCCATTAAGGCTATATCATTTCTAAAAACATGTGGTAATTAATAACTTCGTTAAATCTAAAAGAAAGAGAAGTCAACATTTCTGTTCTTCAGAGAGAACAAATGCTTACATAGACCTGGCCAAGAAATAGCCAATTTATATTTTTCCAGGATTAGTTGTAGCTGTAGCCAAGAAAGTGTCCTATCTCTCACTCACATCTTGTTTATAGAGGCCACGAAACAATCCTACTCTACTTGAACTTAATCCCTAATCACAGTTTAAGCTAGTAGACAAATTTGTATTTCTTGTTAGACAGTTAAGAGATTACGTGTTACTAAAGGTGTAAAGTTTGAATGGTGTAATGTAGAAGGAAACAAAAACAATTTCATTTTAGCCAAGTTCCAAGGCATTGTAACAATATACCCAAATAAGCTAAAAAGATCCAAGGTGGCCCAGGGCCATCTGTGTAACACATACTCAGATAATTTCCATATTGGTCCAATAGTGTGTAATTCTTTATTTATCTCCCAGTTTTCCTGATTGTTATCAAGGGGTAGAGAAATTATGTCCTTGGTCTACATAAATGTTGAATAGATGGCTGCTTATTTCTCACACTAAAAGCTTAGACTGGGTAATTGTTTTGCATATGCAAAACTTATTATATACGATCATGGAATTACTGAGTCGTACAGTTAGGATTAGACATTAGAAGTTATCCTTGTTCAGTCTCCTCATTTTACGAATTCATTTTAGCAAATGCTTATTGAGTACCTGAGGCCCAAAGAGGCCTGATAAATGGTGGTCAACTTTTGTTGTTCATTGGAATTACCTGGGGATATTTTTTTAAAATGCAGCACCCAGCTCATCCCTTGGAAAGGTTTCACTCTGTCACCCGAACTGGAGCCCTTTGAGGCTCATTACAGTCTCAAACTCCTGAGCGCAAGTGAACCTCAGCCTCCCAGTGGTCTTTGTAGACAGCCTGATGGAGTCTCATGGCAGAGAAGACTAATTAAACAATGTCTTCCAATTTTAATAAATTTCTGCAATCCCCCCCAGCAAAAAAATGCAGCACCTAGACTTTAACCCCAGAAACTCTGACATAGTTGATCTTCTCTGAGACCTAGACATTTGTAGTTTAAACAACTTTTCAGGCAATTCTTACGCTCCTAGTACTACCTTCACCCTTTAAAAAAACTGGCATTCAAGTTATTCATTCTGTATCTTATCCCTTCAAGATTACCCATATACTTACATTAACTAATTTGAGGAAGAAATGTAAAAAAATATGAGAACTCTCCAGAAGGCATTCACTTCCACTGGGCTTCATCATCTTATGCCTTTTGCCTCTGTTTTTCCAGCTAGTCCAACCTTTTCTAAAAAATGACGTGAGCCGGGTGCGGGGGCTCACACCTGTAATTCCAGCACTTTGGGAGGCTGATGCGGGCAGATCACGAGGTCAGGAGTTTGAGACTAGCCTGGCCAACATGGTGAAACCCTGTATCTACTAAAAATACAAAATATTAGTCAGGCGTGGTGGCAGGCGCCTGTAATCCCAGCTACTTCGGAGGCTGAGGCAGGAGAATCACTTGAACCTGGGAGGCGGAGGTTGCAGTGAGCCAAGATCGTGCCATTGCACTCCAGCGTGGGCTACGGGGTGAGACTCCGTTTCAAAAATAAATAAATTGATAATAAAAATAAAATAAAACAGAGTACCAATGTGGAATACCTCCCTATTCACTAAAAATGTGATTTTACTCCTTGTCATGGATACTGTGACAATATTTTCAATTAAGGATAAATCATGCTTTGTAGTTGACCAACTTATCCCATCTACCTGAGCTACGAAGGGGCACAAATGGTGACCTTGAGATTGTACAAACCTCAATTGGACCACTTCACAGTGGGCGGGCCTAAGTACAACAAGGATTATTAGATACTGTAGACAAATTAGAAAATGAATTTCATGGACTTTAAAGCCTGAGGGAATGGCTTGGGTTAAAGTCAACAGTTAGATACGGGAAAGTGGAATTTGCAGGTTTTAAATATAGAATTGTTGTGTGAGATCAGCCCCTGGTGGTCACCTTAACTATTACAATTGTTCGGCGTTTGTGTAGAGGTGGTGGGGCTTGATACTGGAATGTTCATTTCCACCAACTCAGAGCACAAATGTCCTAAACACAAAATGATTTCAAATGGCAGAAATATAACGTTCTCTATAGTATACATGGATACGGAATGTTAATCTTTCAAAAGGCTCTGTGGCAGGGCATCTCTCTGACTCTCTAAAACAAGCTTGTAGTTTTTCAGTTGTTTTCCATCAATTGCAAAATAAAGTTCTAGAAACTCTTTAGCATAAAGAAAAATGTCTCTGCATTTTCTTGCCCCTTCCAATCTCTGCATCCTCACATCTCGATTCTTCAGAATTCTACTCAGTGTCCAGATGAAAAGTTTTCCAGGTAAAGAAGGAGGGATAAGCATTCCAGAAACTGGTATTCTATATGCAGAGATTCAAAGGGATTAAACTGTAGGGCAAGTTTGGGGGGGATTGCAAATATCTTAGTCTTTCTGAAGTGTGTGAGTCAAGAGACAATGGATACCTGAACTTTCCAGCCTAGCTAAAAAGCTTTCTTTACTTTCCACGAAGACAAGGCTACAAAATTATTTTTCACTCCAAAATAAAGAAAACATAACTGACAGCTTCCATGAAAGGGAGGCAGTAGGGAGTAGTGGGGAATATGGCCCTTGGGAAAGCCTGGGTCCTAAGCGAGGCAGCCTCTTCTCAGCTTCACTGTCTGGTATGAAGGAGGGCGATGCTGCAGGACTTTCTAAAGTTTCAAGAGAATTCCCAAATCTGGACTTTTATGAAAATCTGCTCCTATGCAACATTTATTGTTTATTTGATATTACTGAGTGCCTACTATGTGCTGACCTAAGCCTGAGGACACAGCAGAGAACAAAACAGGCAAAAGCCCCTATCGTTTGGAAGCTTCCTGTCTGATGGGAGAGACAATTTTAAAGATTAGGTCATTTACTGACTATATTAGATGGTAATAAGTGCCATCTCCATTTTATGGAGAAAAATAACGCAGGGGAGGAGGATGCAGACGGTTGGAGATATGTTACGATTTTGAATAAGGTGGTCAGGAAAGGCTTAACTGAGAAGTAGCACTTCAGAGCTCAGATATCATATAACTAGTTCATTCATTCAATACAATCAATGGTATTTATTGAGCACTTATTATATACGATGCATGATTCTAGGTCCTAGAGATATACTGATGAACAAGAAAAAGTCCTTCCTTTCATGCAGAGACAGACAACAGGCAAGGAACCAAACAGGATAATGTTGGACAGTAATTCCTTGCAATGAAGGACATTAACAAGGTAATGACAGCGGTAATGAGGTTAGAGGGAGGTTGGGGGGAGAAGTGGCTAGGGTGGACAAGGTAGTTGGAGAAGGCCACTCTAAGTGACAGCGGGTGGACTGAAAGGAACCTGCTGTGCAAAGGTCTGGGGAAAGGCATTCAAGGTGGAGGGGATTAGAAGGGTAAAAACTGGGAGGTGGAAACAAGCGAGGCTAAGGCGTCTGGCATGGAGATAAAATGGTTCATGGAACAGAGCAAAGCATATATGGTATGGAAACCCACGACTAAGGTTGGACTCAGGCAAAATTGTGAAATAGAAAAATGTTACAGTGACTCCCTTTCCCTTCTTTTTTCTGGACACCATTTCCTCCCCTACAGGTGCTTCCCTAGCCTCATTTCATCCCTGAGCTCTCTCTCTTTCAAACTTGCTCTCAGAAAAGGATGTGACAGCTCATGTATACTTAAAAAATAATAAGGCTTAAAAGGAATTGTTCCTCCTAAGGGCATTTACATTTGAATCACAATGACTTTAATTATAACATTTGATGCACCAGCTATTTGAGTGTTGGAATATTTTATTGTTGGGGAGTATATTAATTTCCTATTGCTGATGTAACAAATTACTACAAATTTAGTGCCTTAAAATCACACACAGTTATTATCTTACATTTCAGGAAATCAGAAGCTCAAAATGGCTCAGCAGGGCTGTGCTCCTTTTGGAGAATCCATTTCTTCTTCCAGCTCCTAGAAGCTGTTCACATTCCTTGGCCTGTGGCCCTGCATCACTCTGATTTTTGCTTCTGCTGTCACATCACCTTCTCTAACTCTGACCCCCTACCTCCCCCTAATAAGGACCTCGTGATTACCTTGAACCCACTTGGATAATTCAGGATTATCTTCCCATGTCACGATCCTTAACTGCATCTGCAAAGTCCTTTTTACCATATAAGGGGCAAATTCACAAGTTCTAGGAATTAGGATGTGAACATCTTTGGGGGCTATTATTATTCCTACCACAGGGCATGGCATTCTTGAGTCTATGAGTGGGGTCACTAGATGACTCTCTATTTTCAGGTAGTTTCTGCTCATTATTTCTGTTGGAATTTTGGGAATGAAATAGTTTTATAGTCTTTCTAAAGGGCCAATTGCCTAAGTTAGTTGGACAGTTTTCCTCAATCTGACCTGGTAAAGCCAGATAACACTGAATTTCATTGTACTTGTTTGTGCTTTTGAACACTTTTTTTTTCCTTTAACCCACAGGGTTAATTCGAATGGCAGCTTCTGGGATGGAGCTTCTAACACTCTGCAGTTTCTGAACTCTGTGGAATTTGAAAAGCCAAAGGTCTAGCAAAGTAAACATTAGTAGGAGCCTCAGTCAAGGACGTAAGGGAAGGACATTATTGCTAAATGAAAAGATGAGGTGCTGTAATGAGTGTTACACGTAGAGTCAGTCCAGTGAGCTGCTGTTTTCAGCTTTCTGGTGCTTGGGGAAGCAGTCTTGTTTCTGAACTTCCCAGCAGAGGGGGTCATGGAGCCCTGTGGGTTAACTTACCGTCTTTGAACTGCTATCCTCTCAAAGACTGTTCCTTGGTGGGAAATGAGGCAGATCAGTATTTTAATAAGACTGTGTATTAAGCCAAAGTCCATTACTGGTTCCTACTCATAAAGGCTTGTTATTTGAATTCTTCCCATCCACATAGCTTTGACTCATTCCCATTTCCTCCTTCATGTGTCTGCTTTTCTCAGCTACTTGCTGAGTGAGAACCTTTTCTAGTTACAGGGTCGCATTTTCAAAGGTCTGTTTGCCTTATTAATTTAATGGGTGTAAGTTCACCTCTGCTTATCCCGTGTCCACTTTTATAGTTTTTAATGCATCCATTAAACTCAATATAGTGAGTTTATCAGGCATTCACCTGCTGAACTGCTATCATTAGCTAAAATAATAGTTTACAGGGATTTTTAAAACTAAGTTGACTTTAATTTTCATTGTTACTTATATTGCATTAGATCTAAGTTAGACTTCGGAAGAATATGGGTTCTTCCACACTTAGAACTGTAAAGCGTTATTTTAGAGGACGTTTATGTTGTTGACTTTGAATGAACATTGTCTAAATTGGAACAGGAGGTAGAAGAGTTCAGGGAGTGAGAGCCTGAGTTGGGGAACTGAAAGGATGGCTCTGGAGTAAGGATAGCCTTGGGCTCCAGTTTGGCTCTGTCAGTACTACCTTTGTGATCTTGCGAGCAAGTCACGAAGCCCTGCCAAGCCTCAGTCTCCTCCTCTATCAAACTGGGATAGTAACAGTGGTTACTGTTGTAGGAATATCAGGGTTGTGAGGAATAACAATCCATTGCCAAGTCAAGGGCTTAATACATGGCGGGCAGGTAATCAATATTTGTTGAATAAATGTCTCGCGGTTACAGTTCAGTTAACTTTAGCTATGCTGATGAGGGTCTGTAAACATGAGATTCAAAGCACTTATCTTTGGGCTATTATAGTTGGATAATAGGAGACCAAAACATCTAAACAACGGCAGTGTGTACTTGTCACCTTTGTTTCATCAGACATAATGGTGTTTCTGCTAAGCATCAGACTTGCTAGCTCCTGAGGTGTGAGCTAGGTATCTTACAAAAAGGTCTAAGTATACATCTCCTAGTGTATAATAAAACATTATTTAAAACCATTGTTAAAAACTGAAAAACAGTTGCAGAAACACTGAACTTGTCTCTGGTTGCTACCAGGAATAATGGTCATGGGTTTGCTAAGGCAGCGTAACAACTTCTGGAAGAAATTACTCCCAAAGGCCTTATCACTACATCTGAAATTAAGACATGCTGGATTTCTGCTTTTAAAAAGTGACTGGAGGCATTTGTGTGGAGCAGAAGAAAGCAGACACCGACAGGCTGCATGACAAAGGTTGGCAAGGGTCTCTCTCTGTCTCCTTGGTTGCCTGTGGGCTGCCTCCACCTGTCAGCACCACTGTTTAAAGTTTCAGCTCCCTGAATCTCTGCATTGTAAGAATTTGTATCTTCTTGGGAAGTGGAGCCCAGTGGCGCGCAGCACACCGTGGAAGGGAAGAGGGCTTACCAGACCTTTGCTCTCCCACTGCCCATGCTTCTCGCTCAACCCGGTGCAAGATCTGACTTAGAGATTCCTTCTTTCCCCCAGGGCCCTGGACCGGTCCCCCGCACCCCCACGCCTCGTCTCACTGGCTCGGGTTCGGGGCTGGCCTGTGGAGAACCCCCGCGAGCTCACGGCACTCCAATGTAAAGCCAGCCATTGCCGGCCCGCTTCCCAGGTCGCTTTTCTCTGAAAACCGACCCCAGTGCCTCCGGCTTCACAATTTGAGGAAACTGGGTCATCAGCAACGGCAACGCAAACCCAAGCGACCATCTCCGTTCATTCAGACTGAAGCCGCGAGACGAAGCGCGCGGGCGTGACGCGAGGCGCCCACCCGCGCACCTCCGGGTACCTCATCGTCGCCCCGCCCGCAGCCTGTAGAGGGCGTGGATGGAGGGCGTGGCTAGAGGCCAGTCCGCGACCCGCCCCTCCGGCCGCGCGCCAGCGGACGGAAGTGACGTGTGCCCAGAGCCATTTCCGGCGGGCCGAAACTAGGAAGAAACTTGTAGCTGTTCAAGCGACCCAGCCTCCCCATCGCTGCTGCTGTTGTGTTCTGTTGGCCCGGGCTGCACAGAACGGTCGGGAGCCTAGGCCATGGGGCAGCCTGGGCCTTCTGCAGTGTGAGGCACGGGGCCTTCCGCGGCGCTCCGCTGACAGGCTGCGGGCGGGCAGGCGGGAGGCGTAGTGGGGGTCGCGGTCGCGGCCCCCGCCGCCGGCCCTGGCCGCGGCATCATGAACATAGACGTGGAGTTCCACATCCGGCACAACTACCCCTGGAACAAGTTGCCGGCCAACGTGAGACAGGTACGGCCGGAACCTGGGACTGGGCCCCTGACTGGTTCGGCCCGCCCAGCGGTCACCTGCTTGCCTTGCTCGTGGGGCCCGAGCGGGCTGCTCCCGGCTGACTCCCTCCCTTTACCCCTCCGTGGTCTTGGGGAGACAGACCCTCAGCCCAGGGCGAGGAGGGGACGGCTGTGGGACCACAGGGCCAGGACTGGGCCGTTGCTAAATGGGATAGCATGGTGTCCACAGGACTCGACTGGCGCCTTTGCCTGCAGCCTCCATTCAGCCGGGCACCTACGATAGTGATTTTAAACACGGTCCTTGACCTGCAGAATTTCAGGGTGGTGGAAAAGGGATGGGAAACAAACGAATACGATACAGGGTGATAGCAGCTCATACACACCTCCGTTGTAGTATATGTGAGAGCAAAGGGAGGGAGAAATTATCCTGGGAGAGTTGGAAGGATTTGTAAGGCAGACACTTAAATTGGGCCTTGGAGGACAAATAAGAGTTAAATAAGAGGGAATAAAGATTTTTCCAGTGGGGAGGGAAAGTCATTTTACAAAGTTTGGATGAGTGAAAGAACATGTCTCATGAGTAGCAAGTGACTGTATCACCAGAGTTTGGATTGATATGTTTGGAGTTGAAGTTTTTTGAGTGCGCGGGGTTGGTAGCAGATGAGCCTGGGAAAGTGGTCAGGGCCAGATTTTGAAGGGGCTCGTGTGCGTTGTTTTGTTGGACTTTATCCTCCAGACAAGATGGGTTTATCAGAGATGTTTCAACAAGAGTAACACGAGGTTTTTGAAAGTTAATGCTCGATTTTTTTAGTCTATTTTACTCAGTTGTTTAATAGATATTTGTTGAGCACCTTCTAGGTGCTGTGTGTTGCTCTAGGTGCAGGCAATTTGCAACAGTCAACAAGACAAAGACTGCCTTCATGGAGCTTACATTTTACTAAAGAAAGATAGACGTAAACAAATAAATGAATAAATACGTAACATAGCAGATGGTTTTAAGTCTTACAAAAGTAGTGATATGGGCTACAGATAAGGCACTGCTGCTCTGGTCATAGATTGACCTTCACATTATACGTGGTCGAGAGTGAAATTCAGTTTTCTGTTGGCGCTCGGCAGTGGCATTTTTGGGAAGTTTGGAATGGTGGTGGTGATGGTATATAAAGATTATTTATTTATTTATATTTATTATTATTATTTTTTTGAGACAGAGTCTCCTTCTGTTGCCCAGGCTGCAGTGCAGTGGTGTGATCTCCGCTCACTGCAAACTCTGCATCTCCGGTTCAAGCGATTCTCCTGCCTCAGCCTCCCGAGTAGCTGGTACTACAGGTGCGCGCCACCACGCCCAGCTAATTTTTGTATTTTTAGTGGAGACGGAGTTTCACCATGTTGGCCAGGCTGGTCTCAATATCTTGACCTCATGATCCGCCACGGCCTTCCAAAGTGCTGGGATTACAGGCGTGAGCCACGGTGCCAAGCTGGTATAAGGATTATTGTAGTTTAGTTTACTTTGCTCCCTTCCTCTCTTGGGGGTTTAGTGCCAGGAAGTGAATATTAAGGTTCTGGTCATGCATCATGTGGCCAAGAAAATGCTTTCACTTTAATATAGCAAAAAGCAAGAAAGATAAATTTAAAGAACTTGAATTCTTGGGTGTCAGTGGCTGCCCGTGTGGCTTTTATCTTTAACTGGGAGAACAAAGCTCTAAGCCTGAAGGAATAAATATCTTTTGTTAATCTTGAATAAAGGCTTTAAAGGACACTTTTGTACTTTAGGGTTTTGTGGCAAATCCAAAGACACAAGAAGAACAAACAATTCTTCTTTTCCTTGTTTCTGTTTTTTCTGTACTCTTTTCATCAGAATAAATGTAGCATACTGGAAGGAAGGTGAGTGATGAGGTTATATCCAACATGAATATTTGACTTTAATTAGTATTGGCAAAAGAGTTTCTAAAACGTAGTCATGACTATTTAAAAATAATCACAAGACAGTTAAAATTAGGTCTAAATGTGAAATTAAGTATGTTTTTGTTTTTAAGGTCACTTGAAACAGTGGCTATTTTAGCTTAGGATAAGATTGGCTGTTTGTAGATGTTGCAAAACCCGTCTGTACAAGTTTACTTCCAAGGACCTTCTCTAGCCTAATCACTGTTTCCCTAGGCTGAGCTCCATCTGAGATTACTTTATCAGCCTTCTCTTTGGTCTCTTGCTCTTAGAATAGGACTTTCTTCTGCATTCTTCATGCTATTCTAGGGTTGAGGCTTCTGAAATGCAAACCCAACCTTATTACTGCCTGTCTCCTTTATATTGCTTGTATTAATAGCTTATTTTGATTCTCAGATACTGCTCCTGGGAGGTTTCCCTGACCTAAATCTGTGGTGGTTGCCCCTAGGCTATCTTACCATTGCATTGTATTCCTCACCCATCATAGAGCTTACCCCACTGTGGTGCATTTTCTGGTTACAATACTGGCTTTGCTTTTGTACCTTGGGCACCTCTCACATACTTGGCTTTTAGTAAGTATTTGTGGCTGAGCACCTAAAGCTCAGTCTGTTTAAACTTGGGCAATATTCCTTGTATGGAAAGAATTTGTCTTTTGGCATTATAGATTTTTATAATGCCAAAGTATCTAAACTTTTGGCATTTTAGATACTTTGATGTCGTTTCCAGTAAGTTTTGATGGGTTTACTTTGGAAATGACTCATTTTCCAGTTCTGTAAGCTGGGGACAGGTGATTTAGATTTTTAAAAAATGTATTTTAAGCTAATTCATTTTTATGTGGATGAGAGGACATTTAAAAAAATGTGGTATGGGTCATGATAGACTTTTAAAAAATATAGTAAAAATTGTGGATGGGGCCATTATATCAGGATTTTTCTGTAGTTTACCAATGTCTTGTATTCTTTATTCAAAATAATTAATAGTCCTTTTATTTTAAGGGAAATCTTGTGATAAGATTCTGTATCATCCAAGAAGGGTCAGTTTAAAAAATTTTTTGATAGGGCTCGGGGGTGTACTTGGGGATGTATATGCTGGGATTGGAGTCTGTAGGAGCACAGGTTTCAGAAAATCTTTGTGCTTTTAGCATAATCTGTGATGGGCGCTTTAGAGCTAGTGTCTTATTCTTACATTGCAGTTTCATCTGATGTAGTTCCTTTTATATGCAGCCCAGCTTCATTTGTCAGACCTGGTCAGTATTTCTGCAGGGCTAGATTTGTCTCGGGGTAAGATGACTTTTTTTTTTTCCTTCCTTTTAAAAAGTTACCTTCTCTAGTGGCAACAGTGTTTTAAAATTTGAATGGGGGGAGATGTGGGGTAGGAGTAGGAGGGGAGCCCAAGAATCTCAGAATAAAGCAATTTATATTACATACTTGGCTAGTGAAGAATAAAGCCAACTTTTAATGTGGGTTTTAGAAATTTGTGTTCACTCGTGTATTAATTGATACGTTCAGGATCAGTCATTGCTTAATGCTGAGAGCCAAAGCTTACAAATTTGATAGGTAGTGTATTAAGAGACTTATTTTGAAACAGAAGAGCAAAACCTCCAGTTAGATTTTAGCAAAATTGTGTGCTTGTGTGAGTATGCATGTGCATTTGTGCTCCCTGAGAAAGAGATTTTCATTTAGCAGTAGAGACAGAGAAAACCTTTAAAAGTGTGCTATTTTGAATCCTCTAAATATTGTCAGTACAACGATCCTGGCATTGATGCTACAAAGAAGATGGTAGAGTGGTTTCTCTACAATGAGATCTACTCTTAACCCCTTATAATGTTAAGACAGATGAAAATAAGATAAGCACATACATTCTGGTTCTACTGTGAGTTCTGGCTTAGCCTGTGATAAACTAAGCTAGATGCAGGAAGAAAGCTCACCCTTGAACAACATGGGGTTAGGGGTGCTGCACCCCTGTGCAGTTGAAAATCCATGTATAACTTTTGACTTTCCCAAAACTTTACTACTAATAGCCTATACTGTTGACTGGAAGCCTCAGCCATAACACAGTTGATGAACACATATTTTGTATGTTGTATATATTGTTAATATATGCTCTATTGTAATAAAATACGCTAGAGAAAAGAAAAGGCTGTTATGAAAATCATAATATTTTCTAGTCATTAAGAGGAGATGGCTCATCATGGAGGTCTTCATCCTTGTCTTCACATCAAGTAGGCTGAGGAGGAGGAAATACAGGAAGTATTGGTCTTGCTGTTCAGGGTGGCAGAGGAGGAAGAAAATCCCAGTGTAAGTGGACCTATGCAGTTCAAACCCATGTTGTCCAAGGGCCAACCGCACATAATTGTACAGTTAAAATGTGACACATCGTGTTCCATTTTTCTTAAAATATTACCTACAAATGGGTCCAGTTATGGGTCAGTTTACTTAGATGTGAATTTCATCTGTCTTATTGTGAAGATTGCCTTAAGTGAAAGATGTAGGGACTTTTCTTTGGTTTTGGCTTACCTATGAGTAAGAAATATGACGAACTAAATCCTCTGATCTTTCTGTCATTACTTTTTACTAAGATGTCTAATTTCACTTTATAGCATGTTGGAAAGACCATACCTAGAAATTAGAAGGGTGATAGCAGTCATATATTAAATTAAGTTTATGGTCTCACAATGAATAGTACATATACACGGTGAATAATACACAGTGAATAATAATGTTAACTATAATCAGGCAAACTTGTTTGCTTTCATGAACACTGCAACAAAACACTAAGTGCATAACTAGAAAGACTTTAGCTTATTAAAAATAGATCAGAATTCTGAAATTGTCTGAATGCTTTCTAATGAGGCCAGAGGACGTTGCATTTTTAAGAAACAATCTTATGTACATTTAAATGTAAATTCTCCAGAAATCCTGATCTTTAATAATTATAACCCTCAGTTACAAACAATTAGCAAAGAGGGATGTATCTGTCCTTAGTTGCCATTCTTAAATTTAAATAAATGTAGGGGCAGGAAACCATCTATCTGTCCACTTAACGTAGCAGTCCGGAAGGAAATCTTTGTAAGCAGAACTTAGCTCTGTGTTAACTAAAGTGAAGTTATACTCACCTACTGGTTTTTATTTGATATTAAATACTTAGGATAATTTTAGTAAACTCTTGAAGGCAGACTGAAAATACGTTAAATTTTTGCTCTGAATACCGTAGCAGGAAAGGTAGTATAATAATATTTAAGAAAATATTTTTTATTTAATTCTGGAAATTAGAGATGCCAGGATAAAACTGGGGGTCCTGGTTTTAAAGTGCTATAGGAATAATAGTACTATTGTTCAGTTTGGAAGTTGTTTAAAATCTTTCTGAAATTTCTTCTAGAGTCTTGGAAATTCACAGAGAGAATATGAAAAGCAGGTTGTCCTGTACAGTATCCGCAATCAGTTACGATATAGAAATAACTTAGGTAAGTAGAGGCATGTTTATATTGGGATGGAACTGACCATTGCTTTATCACATTCGTAAATCTTTCTTTTCAATACACATTTTGTAATACTGAAATTATTCCATGTACGGACTTTAAGAAACTCTACACTGATCCATTCCACCTAACAACAATTTGTAATAGCAAGTAGATTTTTCATTCTAATTCTGATAAAAATTATTTTTAGAGTACTGTTTAAAGACTCATTTTATCTATAAAATAATCCTAATTCAAATGTCCTCTTTTTGCCTGAGGCAAGAAAATATGCCATAAAAGAAAAAGTATACTAGTTTTTAGTAATTTTTGACTTTGAGTTGTCTTCATAAATTTTCCAAATAATGTGAAAAACTCTTTCCATAATAATTGGGACACATTTTAAACATAGTTCATTCCATGGTTTTTTTTTCTTCTTTCTAAAAAAAAATTGTTTATCAGATTATTTTGGTTAGTCTATTCTATTGCCCTGGTAGTCTTTCACTCCTGTTTGTTACTCTTATTTTAAGCATAATATTTCTGACATTGTTTTTTTTTTCCTGAACATTTTCCATGAAAGTCAAGGGCTTTTTACATTTAAAAACTAAAAAAACAGCACATAATTTTAAAAAATAGATTTGACTTCATTGAAAACTAGCATTCAGTTTGGCTCTCTTGTAAAGTAATAGAATACAATTCAATAAACCTCTGTTTTGTACCTTTTTGGGGGAGCATGCTGGTAGTTCCCTGCTTGTTTTCTCGTTTGGCAAGAATTATTCTCTACTAATTGCCCTATTATACATTTGACTTCTATACTCTAAAATCTATTTCATGTGATATAATTGTTTCTTTGTTCCAACTTAGAATGTTTTGTTTGTTCTCTTGTAACTTACATACTTTTCTTTTAAATTACTGTTGGTTTGTAAAGTATTTATAGTTAATATATAACTGTAAGAAACCTGAAAAAAAACTGGACAATTTCCCCCTTTTGTGCAGTTAAACATGTCAAGAAAGATGAACGCAGATACTATGAGGAACTGCTAAAGTACAGCCGAGATCATCTCATGCTGTACCCTTACCATCTATCGGATATTATGGTGAAGGGCTTGAGGATAACACCATTTTCATATTATACTGGGATTATGGAGGTGAGTTTATAGTGTGGGTGAGCCATTGGGAATGGGATGGGACTACATGTCTGGGACTTTTTCAGGTGTTCATCAACTCTTCAGCTGTCATCTGCGGTGGACACTTTTTCTGAACTATAAGTGTAAAAAGGACTGTTGGTGGCAAGTTAACTGTTTGAGCCACACTGTACAAGTACTTATGCTTATTGATGTTTTTACATTGGGAAGGTGTCTATTTCTATTCTGGTTCTTGAAGGTGCTGTTGACCCTTTGTGCTGTTGTAGCACTGATCAGTCATTTATATTAGCAGAATCTGTAAATTTTACTGCTTTTTAAAACGTGATTAAGGTTGAAAATGTGGGTGACAGAATTGAACATTAGGCTCTGAGAAAATTAATGTATTTAGGCCGGGTGCAGTGGCTCAAGCCTGTAATCCCAGCACTTTGGGAGGCCAAGGTGGGTGGATTACAAGGTCAGGAGATCAAGACCACCTGGCCAACATGGTGAAACCTCATCTCTACTAAAAGTACAAAAATTAGCCAGCCGTGGTGGTGTGCACCTGTAATCCCAGCTACTTGGGAGGCTGAGGTGGGAGAATCGCTTGAACCTAGGAGATGGAGGTTGCAGTGAGCCGAGATAGCACCACTGCACTCCATCCTGGGCGACAGAGCGAGACTCTGTCTCAAAAAAAAAAAAAAAAGAAAAGAAAATTAATATATTTACATATTCACTAACTGTCTAACAAATAAATGATGACATAGATCCAACATTATATAATACAGGTATCAGAAAAGAGAAATATGTTAGTAGTCTTGGCTGTTAATCTCTTTCTATAATTATTAACACTTAGTTTTTAGCCTTTTTCCAAAGACAGCTTTTAGGCTTGTATTGGATAACTTTAATACTAGTTGTATACTGTTTTCAAGTGAGCTTTATGAAAGATTGGCAATATTTATTTAGTATTCATTTGCTCTTTATTTATGTTTGAGTGCTCCTGTTTGGGGCTCACTAGCCACTTGAAGAGCAGAGAGGAGCCTAGAACTAAAGGAGTTGGGAACCTATGGTAACATGAGGTTAGCCCCGCTTATGATGTGTCCTTTGCTGTTCGCTCCCTTCGCTTATCTACAAAAGCCCCTCCTTTGTGGGCTTCTTCTGCAGTCCCATGCATCCCTTGTTCCTCTTTTGGAGGAAATACCAGAGGAAAGCGAGAGGCCCGATAGCCCAGGTACCTTAGTGAAGAACCAGGGTAGCACAATGAAGGTGGCAGCTAATCAGGAAGTAGAATAGTTACTGCTGTCTCTGTATTTTTCTAGTGTAGTCCACACATTTGCGAGCTAAAATAGGTGGAGTTTTTGTTTCATTTGCCAGCTTTCATTTCAGTTACATCCACATGGTTGCTGCATTCTGGTTTCTGTTCTTACATCATTGGGTATAGTTCCTGGGTTGAAAATGGGCCTTGTGCCCCCAGGAAGCAGTGGGTTTGTTATTGGAAAAACAGATTGGGGTAGAAAAAGCTGGATACGAAGTTTAAGTCTTCTACGAATTGGGACTTATAGGATCAAAGGCCACTAAGTGGTTACAGTCTTTATTGGTAGTGCATGTTGACGGAGCTGTGGCACATTATTTGTTTCTCTCTCATGGTGTGGATCTAGGATCAGGTATGAAATGTGGAGAGGCTGGAACCCTGAGCTCTAGTAGAGGCATTACTTACATAGCTTCCACAGGGCAGAAGTTATGGGGCAGCTGTCTGGGATTCGTAGAGAGCCTCGTAAGAAACCCAGACCTGAAAATCTGCCCTTTAATTACCAGGTTGGGAACATGTGTGGGAAGTGCCACAGGGTGACATGTATGCTCTAGGTAGCCAAACTATGATCTCACTGCTTCCTGTAATAATCATTGTTATTGGCTGTAATAATATTGTAGTCATACACATTTTTATTTAAGGACATTTTAGATTTCAAATTAAAAATTTTTTTCTTTTTAAAAGGATATTATGAACAGTGAGAAAAGTTATGATTCATTGCCCAATTTTACTGCTGCTGACTGTAAGTATTTAATTGTGCTGAAGAAGGTAATGTTTAGATTGTGTCTGTGCATCCTGTCATCTGTTAATATTGTAATGTGTGTTTTTAACCTGAAATATGTGAAAAATGAAAACAGCAACATAATTAGTGGGAATTTTATCAGATGATACCAGACGCATGTATAAGATTTACTCTAAATGTCTAAGAGAGGAATATTTGAGAGGGGTGGAATCAGAAGAATAGGACTAATCTATATATTTCCAGAGAATGAAGTTCTTTCTGATACTTGGGCTGTGTGTGTATTAAATGTGGGAGGAAAACTTGTACACAGTATTTTTGCAGGTCAGTTTTTAGTAACTTGCTGCTGTTTTATTATGCTTACATTGGCAAAGTGTGTATTTTGAATGTGTCATAATTCTGTTGTTTCAGAAGCTTTCGCTGAGAATTACATTTTGACTTCCTAAAATTGGCAGGAGTTCTGCTTTTTAAAAATGTTTTTATTTGTTAGAAGTGTCAGCTTGATTTCATCTCTCCCAAAGTTTAGCTTTTATGTTTTGTTTGAAGACTTCCTTTTAATTTGATATTGATATTTGATTAGTAATTGAAAGATGAACATAAACTCAGGCTTTTCCTACAATCACTTGTGAGTGTATTGAGATTTCAAGATATATTAAATGTTTTTAAAGGAAAGACTTTTTTTCAGGTCTAAGACTTCTTGGCATAGGAAGAAACCAGTATATTGATCTTATGAATCAATGTAGATCATCAAAAGTAAGTTAGTACTTTCCCTTTCTTTTTCATTGTTTTGGCCTCATCACACAGTTTGATTAGTTTTTTTAAGCGGTAGAAATAATGAATTGTTTGTCTGTGACCAAATAAAATGTACTTAACACAGAAACAATACAAAAAGAACTCCTCGGTATTCTCTAGGTTATAGCTTAAATGATTATTTAAAATGTTTAATGCATAAAACATTTACTTTTAAAAATTATTTTTGTTCTCTTAGTCTTTTTATTTGCTCATTCTACTTGTAGAGTTCACTTAATGGGTGAAATAAGTGTTCGCATTTTCAAATGCAGTTTTTACTGCTTGGGTTTCACTTGAGTTTCTGGAAGTAAATCTGGATTTAACAATTAGTGTTTTGAAATAATTTATTTTGAAACAATTTAAGAATGACTTTCTTCATGCAATATGTTAATATCTAGAATAATTAAGATTTTAAAACATGAAGGTTTAAGAAGATACTTATTTAGTCCGTTACAAACAATCTTATGATATGATTGATGAAAGAAGAAAGTGATAATTTTAGATTGCAAATTCTCAAGTGTTTGTACCATTGCAGAAATTCTTCAGAAGGAAAACAGCCCGTGATCTTCTACCAATAAAGCCAGTGGAAATTGCCATAGAGGCGTGGTGGGTGGTGCAGGCTGGATATATCACAGAAGATGACATCAAGGTAGAAATCTTTAAAAGTGAAACATAGAATTTTTGTTTTTTAGTTTATTTTACAATTTTTAATTATAGCTTATACTTTTTAAAAAAGTAACATTATTTTGTTTTCCTGAAGAAAATGAAACTTAAACTTGAATTTTAAAATGATCTTAGTAGACTAGAATATTGGTGAGTTTCAGAGATACTTTTTAATGGTGAGGGAGACCTGACTTGGTTCAAGTACAGTTAGTTATCTGGGGATGTTAATTAGGTGGAAACTTCATGTAAAGTAACATATGATGCCACAGCTACCACTAACAATAATATTGGCTAACACTTTTGAACATCTGCTGTGTGCTAGATGTGCCAGGCTCTATTGCAAGTGCTTTTTATATTGTCTTACTTAATATGTATTATTTGCACCCCCATTTCACAGATAAGGAAAGTGAGCCCAGAACAATTAAGTAACACCTCAAATCTTAGCAGTAGTAAAGGTCCAGGATTTTTTGGCAGTTTGCCATGAAACTTGTACTCTTAATCACCGCGAAGAACTGTTGTACTGAGGCAGTAGGTGCTTTTATGGGGCGATAGTGTCAAGATCAAGAGAGTTGATATTCCCAGTGGTCAGACCACATCTTGGAAGGGATATTGATTTAGAGGAAAGGGGTGGAGTAATGAGGGCACCTAGAGACCAGGTTGTATTTATGTGTAGCTGAAGCAATGTAAATGAGTATGTAGGCTTCTTTTTAGTCTGCATTTAATTTTCTCCAGAGTACGTACTAAATCCAATGAGCGGAAGGCTTAGAAATTTTACTTCAGTCTAAAGTACCTCCTAATGGAGCTCTCAAATAAGCTAGTGAACTTTCCTTTTACTGACAATGTTGGCAGATGGATCTAATTCCAATTCAGTGACAAGGAACAAATATTACTCACCAGCAAATGTTGGTACTTACAGTAAGTTTGTTCTCTACATTCTGTTGGTATGTTGCATATTTTGGCACCTTAATTGATGGCTATGTGCATAGTTTTTTGTTTGAATTATAGAGTGATAAATATGTAGTTCATTGAGCTAATAACATGTAATCACTGGTTTCAACATAAATAAATTTCAGGAGACTTGTAAATTAGTTAATTTGGACAGAACTTAATTAAAAATATTTTGCTTTTCTTAGATATGCACTTTGCCTGAGAAATGCGCTATTGATAAGATCATCGATTCAGGCCCTCAACTCTCTGGATCACTAGATTACAATGTAGTACATAGTAAGTGGTTAGTAGAAATGGTCTTTTGTCAACATAAAAACTTGTTTTAAACCATCAATAATTACTAGCAATTACTTATCAAGTAGGTACAAATAGTGCTATTTTCTAAGGCATGTTATTGTTTGAAATGTGACCTTAGTCTTTTGTTTTCCAGTGTGGCTATAATTAGTCACATACACTAGAAATTTATGCAACTGAATGGTAAGAAAAATTTTGTACTTCTAAGCATATGCAGGAAACCGAGATTTAAAAACTTTAATTCTTTTTCTCTTCTATTTTACTTCTTCCTTCGTCACATAGCATTCATTTGTTAGAATCTTTACAGAAAGCCAGGAATCAGTTTTTTTTAAAAGAAAAATCACTGTTGTGTAGTGTTCCATCTAAAACAAGGTGCTTTTGTTTCTTTAGGTTTATATAACAAAGGATTTATTTATCTGGATGTACCAATATCTGATGACAGTTGTATAGCAGGTAAGTCTGTGCTAACATTTTTCACTGTGTTTTGAATGGATATCAGGTACTAAGCACTGCATATCATCCATTCTAGGATCTTAGATGTTAGGATATTTCAAGAAAAATATTTCTTCTTTGTTACATTTTAACACAGTACGATGGTTTTACTTAAATTCCTTATTCTCATTTTTGTATTTGGTGTACACACTGTACTAAAGTAATAGAAACCCAAGGTAAATTTCTAACAATCCCAAATCAAATCAATATTTTTATAAATTTGTGTTACCTTTTAATCCTTGTTCATTGTGTAGCTGTTTTTACATGTGTTCGGTAATCTCATAGAATTGTATGTTCTCACTTTCCCTTAACGTACTAGTGCATTATTTTTTCATGTTACTGTAGTCTTTTTGTCTATTTCCTTTTCCCTTCTTCCTTTACCTGCTTCTCCGAGTTAAACCAATATTAAGAGCCTTGTATATTTGTCATACACTTTATGGATGTATCAGTTTATTAAACCATTTTGTATTTCTGGTAATTTAGATTATTTCCAGTTTTTTGCCACTACAATACTGATATGTTCAATATCCTTGAACACAGAGTGGTGCTTTTTTTTCTATAGGTTATATTTCTTACCAATTTATAGAAGCACTTACTGTGTTCAGGTTAGATGTTACAAGTATGTCTTGTGGCATATCTTTTAACTATTGTTCTTGTGTTTTATCATACTTAGATGTTGAATATTTGTGTAATCAAATATAAAGTGTCACAAAAATTTCAGAGAATGACCCTAATATTAACAAAGTAGTGGTGATAGGGTTTATTGCAGAAATACTTCTTTATATCGGTGTTGAATCTTGACAAGATATCATGCTGTAGCATGTCCAGACCTTTGGGTTGGCATATGTTTGTGATTCTTTAATAACACATTTTAAACCTTGTGCATATGTGAATTCTTTTTTCTTTTTCTTTTTCTTTTTTTTTTTTTTTTTTTTTTGAGACGGAGTATAACTCTGTTACCCAGGCTGGAGTGCAGTGGCATGATTTTGGCTCATTGCAACCTCTGCCTCCTGGGTTCAAGCGATTCTCCTGCCTCAGTCTCCTGAGTAGCTGGGATTATAGGCACCCACCACCGCACCTGGCTAATTTACTCTACAGGTAAAACCCATAGAGACAGGGTTTCACCATTTTGGCCAGGCCAGTCTTGAACTCCTGACCTCCAGCGATCTGCCCACCTCGGCCTCCCAAAGTGCTGGGATTACAGGTGTGACCCACCATGCCCGGCCTGCATCCTATTTTAAGCTTGGAAAGACTCCTTAAAAAGTAAAGGAAATACTAATTTGGGTTTGTATAGTTGATTCTATAACAAAATACTAGTTTTAAAATGAGAAAGATTTTGACAAGGAAATGATTTCTGAAGACAGAGGTGGTCGTGGTTTCCTGTCACAGTTGGAAAATATGTAAGTATTACTCTAGTGCCTACTCTGATCAGATAAGCTGACGTTGATTCATTTGAGATCCACCTTTTAATAAAAAGATTAGTCTTTGACTAGTTCGTTTCAGTCCAGTTTGACTGTCAGTTTGAACACTGACTCACATTAGAGTAACTTTTAATATTACTTATGGCTAAACTAAATTCATTTGAAGAAAGCAGTCAGAGAAGGGCCAGATGGATGGTGCCCCATTACGTTGATGTGTTCTACCGTACTTCACTTAGTAGCTGCTGGCATTTGGTGGTACACACAGACCCATGGGATGCTAATTGCCAAACTTACCCTTGTCACCATGTTACCTCTTTGGCTATTCCGCACATTAGAATAAACACATAAAAGCAGTTTGACAATGTGGAAGGCATCAAATTCAGTACAAATAATACCTCAAGGTGATTTCAAAAGAGGCATTTCAGATACGTTTCAACGACAAAAGAAACAAGCACTATGGTTGGTGATACAAATATAAATGGAGGTTAGAAATACTTTTAAGGGAGTAATCATGAAAGGCTCTTTTATTAAATAAATTTATTCCATTATTCATCAGATTTTCTAACTGTATTTTGTGTGTCTTTTATAGCTTCCTAATTTCTGTTATGTTTGAATGGAATACCCGTAGAATATAGAAATAGTCTGAAAATCTTGAGAACTTTCGTTGTATATATTTAAATTTGTAGTTTGTTTGGAACTTATTTTCGTATTTGATGTGGAGTAAGGGTTCAACTTATTTTTCTTCTCTTTGAATAACCAATAGTATTTGGACAAATGCTAGCACTGTTTTTTCGATAACTCATTACTGCTGAATGGAGGCATAACTTTTGTTGTATACTAAATTCCACTGTATATTGGATCTAATTTTGGTACCCCTTTTTCTTCTGCTGATACAATATTGTTTTTTGTTTGTTTGTTTTTTCCTCTGAGACTGTGTCCTGCTTTGTCGCCCAAGCTGGAGTGCAGTGGTGCGATCTCGGCTCACTGCAACCTCCGCCTCCCGGGTTCAAGTGATTCTCCAGCCTCACCCTCCCGAGTAGCTGGGACTACAGGTGCCTGCCACTGTGCCCGGCTAATTTTTGTATTTTTTGTAGAAACAGGGTTTCTCCATGTTGGCTAGGTTGGTCTCGAACTCCTCACCTCAGGTGATCTGCCCACCTTGGCCTCCCAAAGTGCTGGGATTAACAGGTGTGAGCCACTGTGCCCAGCTTACAATATTGTTTTGATTATTGTAACTTAGAGTAACTTTTAATATTAGTTATGGCTAAACTTTCCTTGTAAGTCTTTTTTTAGTAACTTTCTTGGCTATTCCAAGACATTTATGTATGTGTGTGTGTGTATGTGTGTGTATATATACATATATATATTATTTATATTATGTATATTATACTTGTGTGCATTTATGGGATACAATGTGATGTTTTGATGTATGTGTATAATGTGACATGATTAAATCAAACTAATTGACATATTCATCACCTCACCTGTCTTTTTTTTTTTTTTTTTTTTTTTTTTGAGACGGAGTCTCACTCTGTCGCCCAGGCTGGAGTACAGTGGCCGGATCTCAGCTCACTGCAAGCTCCGCCTCCCGGGTTTATGCCATTCTCCTGCCTCAGTCTCCCGAGTAGCTGGGACTATAGGCGCCCGCCACCTCGCCCGGCTAGTTTTTTGTATTTTTTAGTAGAGACGGGGTTTCACCGTGTTAGCCACCTGTCATTTTTTTAATGGTGAGACAACTGAAATTTATTCTGAAATACTTAATACATTTTTATTGACTGTAGTCACTGTGGTGTGCAATAAATCTCAAAACTGATTCCATCTGTCTGAAACTTAATATGCTTAACAGCTGCCCATTCCTCTGTCTGAAACTGTACCCTTTTATCAATAACTCCCCATTCCCTCCTTCTCTACTCCCCCAGCCTTAGTCATCTTCCTACTCTGCTTCTGTGAGTTCAACTTTATTAGGTTCCACATATAAGGGAGGTCATGCAGTATTTGCCTTTCTGTGCCTGGCTTATTTCACTTAGCATAATTTCCTCCAGTATTATTCATGTCGTTGCAAATGACAGGATTTCTCTTTTTTTATGGCTGAATAGTATTCCATTGTGTATATATACCACATTTTAATCTATTTGTCTGTCGATGGACACTTAGGTTGTTTCCATGTCTTGGCTGTTGTGACTTATGCTGCAGTGAATGTGGAAATGCACATATCCCTTTGAGACGCTGATTTCAGTTCCTTTGGATATATACTCAGAAGTGGGATTACTGGGTCATACGATAGTTCTATTTTTAGTTTTTTTAGGAACCTTCAAATCATTTTTTTATAATTAATTTATTAATATATTTTTCAGTAGGCAATAATTATGATACAAAATTCTAAATTTACACAGGGGTATTAAAAAGTCTGCCTTCCACTTCTGTGCTTAGCTACCCAATTCTCTTTCAGCAGCCACTGTTAAGTTTCTTCTGTTTCCTTCTAGAAGTATCATATATGTATATATTCTTTTTTGTGTGTGGTTGTATTTTTACACAGATGGTGTACTCTAGACTTTTAAAAGAAATTTAATATGAATTAGAGACTATTTCAGATTTCTTCATGTAGAGTCACCTTACTCTTTTTGCTTAGATATAAATTTTGACCTAGGAAAATTTCTAATCGCATAGTGCCTTGGTTTCTTTATCTCTCCAAATGGGGTAACTGGCCAAGCACAGTGACTCACACCTGTAATCCCAGTACTTTGGGAAGCCAAGGCATGGGATCGCTTGAGCCCCGGAGTTGGAGACCAGCCTGGGCAATATAAAGGGACTCCTTCTCTACAAAAATAAAAATAAAAATAATTAGTCATGCATGCTGGCTTGTGACTGTAGTGCCAGCTACTTGGGGGATTGGGGCAAGAGGATTGCTTGAGCCTGGGAGATTAAAGCTGTTGTAAGCCACGATCCCCCCACTGCACTCCAGCCTGGGTGACAGAGTGAGACCCTGTCTCAATAAATAAATAAATAAGCAAATGAATGAATGAATAAATACATTTAGAAATAGGGGTAATTATACTACCGTATAACTCATGGAGTTAGGAGGATTAAATGAAAATGTATATATAAAGTACTTGGTAATAGCCTAGCACTTAGTAAGCATTCAATAAATGCTATTATTATTTACATAGCTGATAGTGTAGGGAAATAATTAATGTTGTCAAATATGGGATTTCTAAAATATTTCTAAAAAGAAACCATTGATCATTAAAAGTACCTAGATGACTAGAAATATAGGTAGTGCTAAATTAGAAAATGACATGAGCCAGATCTGTAAAGTGAATAACCTATCCTCCAATGTATGCACATTGTAGTTTTTCAGTGTCTTAATTTTGACCATTTGAATTTTGTCTTATTTTTCACTGTTAGGAATAATTTAAGTTTTCGGTTACAATTAGATGATATTAGGGCCAGGGGACATAAGGATACCCAAATGCTACTATGGCCAAGACATTCCTCCTTCTCAGGATATTTTCAGGGTAAATGTATCCACAGGGGAGAATGGCAAAGGAAAGCATAGAGCTTGTTTTTTATTGGCTGGGCAGAGCACTTTGGTAAATCAGATTAGAACATTTGGACCAAAGAGATAGAAGTGAGTATGAATGAACATTCGAGTGGAGAGTGATGGTTGGGCTGCCCACTGTGCTCGAGGGGATCTTGACCCTGTTCCCACTGAGGCCCACTGGGAAGGATACCAGAATAGAAAGCCCCAAAGAACAAGGTAGCCCAGTGACTCCTGGTAAACGTGACGGTCATGCAGATGAATTTCCCTTTTTCGGGTGGAGGAGGGATGATGGGCAGACAGAGCCAATACTTTGCATCCACCTGGTTTTCGTATAGCATAGCAACTCTTTCTTGGAGTCATTTGCTTTTCAGCTTTGGCCCACTCACCCCTGCTGCCTATGAGGCATCAAAAACAATGTATTAGAAACCCTTTGCAGGCTCCCCCTTTCTGAAGCAGCCCCTGTTCCCTTGCCCTTCTACCAAGTCCATGTCATCCAGCGTTTCTGAGTTACCTGTCTCAGTAACTCTGAGAGTTTCGTGGTGAATTAAATGAACTCTGTGGATTTTGTGTCTACCTTCAGAGTCTTCTCTGTGTAGGTATTGTTGTAGAGTTTCAGAAAACTGCTGTGGAGTGGATAAATAAATCAAAAGCTGCATTCAGTCCTTAAGTTAGAGGTTTCTTTTTTTAATTAGATATGTAAATTATACTTTCTTGTTTTATAAAATTGTATCACTGAGAAAAATCTCTTCTGTTTTAGTTCCACCTCTTGAAGGTTTTGTAATGAATCGAGTGCAAGGTGATTATTTTGAAACTCTACTCTATAAGATCTTTGTTTCAATAGATGAGCACACAAATGTTGCAGAGGTAAGTTTGACGACATCTCATGAAAATATAATCTCAAGATTGTAAGTTTGTGTAAAGCAAGTAAAATTATTTAATATGGTAATATGTTTTTAAAATCTCCAGGTGGGGAGATTATACCATTATTACACTTAAATGTCATTATTCTTATGTTAATTCTTATAAATGTATATTAAAATTTAAGTTAATAATTTATAATTTGGTTAACTTTCTATATGACTTTTTATACTTAAGTATTGTAGACTATATTGATCTATCCAGGAATTTTATTTTAAATGAGACAAAATTAAAGAGTAAGGAATCTTAAATTGTTATGGTCACTGCCTGGATTTGTACTATAAGGATCTTAGAGATAGGGAAAGAAGAAAGTTCTGAATTCAAAATTTATTCAGGTCTTCTAATTCATAATTTTAAAATTTTGCTAATTATGATTATATTGGTCTATTACAACTGTGTAATGTGCTGTTGATTCTAATAATGTAAAAATAAATTTTAATTTTATCTTCCAGCTTGCAAATGTCCTTGAGATTGATTTATCCCTGGTTAAGGTATATTATTTTTGTGCTGATTTATTTGTGATGTGATAACTGAGTGGATTTTACTAGTAGATTTTTATCTTGATAAGCTACTGAGAAACGAAGGCATTGAGATTGTTGTTAGCTGTCTGAGAGAGTGTGCACAGTAAAGGGGCACTTGTAAAGAGCAGGATAAGGGGCCCTGAATTGGGATTCAAACACATGGACTGAAAAGAGAGCACTCATGCAAGCAGCAGCCCAAACAGTATCTTGTAGTGAGGTCCATTAAAGCAACAACTCCTGCTTCATTAGGGGTAGATGTAGGGAGGGCAAGGCCAGAGAGGTGGAAACATTTCCTCCTATACATTTAGGAAGACCTTAAGGGAGGAGCAGGTCTACTGAAAATAGTTTCTAGTTACGGGCTGAAAATGTTTGAGAATCACTATTAGTCTATTACACTATTTTTTTCTCTACAAATATTCTGATGTCTAGTTTATTTTAAATGCTAATTAGTTTCCTTTGTATTCCTTTCAGAATGCTGTTTCAATGTATTGCCGATTGGGCTTTGCCCATAAGAAGGGACAAGTAATAAATTTGGATCAACTTCATTCATCATGGAAGAATGTTCCATCCGTAAACAGATTAAAGTAACTTATTTATTCAGTATGAGATATTAGAGTTTCCTTTTGAAAAGACATTTAATTTTACATACAGAAATTTGTTTATTTGTTTATTTATTTATTGAGAGAAAGTCTCGCTCTTGTCGCCCAGGCTGGAGTGCGATGGCGCGATCTTGGCTTACTGCAACTTGCACCTTCCCGTTTCATGCGATTTTTTTTTTTTTTTTTTTGAGACGGAGTCTCCCTCTGTGCCCAGGCTGGAGTGCAGTGGCCGGATCTCAGCTCACTGCAAGCTCCACCTCCGGGGTTTACGCCATTGTCCTGACTCAGCCTCCCGAGTAGCTGGGACTACAGGTACCCGCCACCTCGCCCGGCTAGTTTTTTGTATTTTTTAGTAGAGACGGGGTTTCACCGTGTTAGCCAGGATGGTCTCGATCTCCTGACCTCGTGATCCGCCCATCTCGGCCTCCCAAAGTGCTGGGATTACAGGTTTGAGCCACCGCGCCCGGCCTCAAGCGATATTCATGCCTCAGCCTCCTGAGTAGTTGGGACTATAGGCGTGCACCACCATGCCCATGTGATTTTTGTATTTCTGGTAGAGGTGGGGTTTCACCATGTTGGCCAGGCTGGTCTCGAACTCCTGGCCCCAACAGATCCACCGGCCTTGGCCTCCCAAAGTGTTGGGATTACAGGTGTGAGCCGCTGCGCCTGGCCCAGAAATTTTATTTATTCAACCTGTCAGTTGAGGTGAGCCCTATATATTAGTGATTTTTGATCTTGTGTGTATTATGGATCTTTTTTGGAATCTTATGAAAACTAAGAAGCCTTTTCCCAGAAAAAAAACAAATACATATTTTACATAAAATCTTGAAGGGTTCTTGAATTTTTTGAAGCCTATCTGTGGATCTTAGTTAGGAACACTTGTATGTAGGCAGAGCATTTTTGGGCTGTGTCTTAATTTTGGGCTTGAATATGAGACTGGATTTTGATGGATTGTTCATCATTTAAGTCTTCAGTAGATATTTTAATGTAAGGTCATTTATATGATTTTTAAAAACCAAATGCATTCTCCATTAATAGGAGTACCTTAGATCCACAGAAGATGCTCTTGTCATGGGATGGAGGGGAAAGTAGGAGTCCTGTACAAGAAGCTTCATCGGCAACTGACACCGATACAAATAGTCAAGAAGATCCAGGTTAGCAGTAACTCAGTTTAACATAGAGCCTGTCTGTAGGTACGGCACATGTCCGGGCATGTATTCTTATAGTTGTCTTCTAGTTTTGTTTTAGATTTTATTCAATACACAGTCTTCGAGTGTTTCACTGTGTTTTGGGCACTGTGCTAAGTCCTGGGTGTCTACAATTGACAAGAATATGGTACCTTTCTTCTAAGCATTAAATCTAAGGAGAGAGAAGAGAGTGTGACCAAACAAATTACAACAACACGGGCACCAATTGTGATGCTTGTAGGGTGCAAAGAGGAAGAGACCCTTAATTGGCTAGAGAGGTTTGGGAAGCCTTCACAGAGAAGATATTATTTGAGCTAAGAATGAAGAAGAGCCTGCCAGCTGGTCAGGGAAGGAAAGCCATTTCAGCCCGAGGGAATAGTGAGGCTAAGCCCAAAGGGAAACAGCATAGTGGACAAGGCCTAGGGTTAAATGCTTTTTAATATTCTTTGCACTTCAAAATAGGTATGGCTGGAACCTTTTATGACTATGCTAGTGCCTTTTTAAAATTACGTACTTTCTGGTTATGAAATAAAGCTGAAATTAAATACTTTCACTCCAAATGGTAAGCAAAGAGTAATTTCCATTTACTTGATTTTAAATTACGGTGTTTTTCAGCTGACACAGCCAGTGTAAGCAGCCTGAGTCTGTCTACAGGACACACGAAGCGCATCGCATTCCTGTTTGACTCCACTCTTACTGCCTTCTTAATGATGGGAAATCTTTCACCAGTAAGCCCAATTCTTGTTTAAATATGAAGGTGTTTAAAGTAAATATTAGATATAAAATAATTTAATGCTTTTATATCTTTTTTAAAGTACTACATTTATTCCTGAAGCACAACTGACTTAGAGGAGTATGATAACTTTCGGGAGGGTCCTTTTGTAATTGGAAGAATTAGCCCCTCACCCCACTGATCGTTAAGTTTAAATATATTTGAAAGGATAATATAAATATTATATATTATGATTAGCATAAAAATGGAGAGGTAAAGCTTTAATATTTTGTTTCTTTTTTTCAGAACTTGAAAAGTCATGCAGTCACAATGTTTGAAGTAGGCAAACTCTCAGATGAGTCTCTGGACAGCTTTCTCATAGAACTAGAGAAGGTAAATCTAGGTTGCATGTTAGGGGATGTTAGGGCATTTGGAATCTTGCTTGACAGAATGCCAGTTATGCAGTCTATTGATTTGAATGGGCTTTTGGTGTATTCTTGCTCGTTCCTACCTCATTCCCCAACTTAGTACTCTGACAGTCATTTAGACTTAAACATACTGAGTGGGTGAATTGATTTTGTGATTTTTAAAGTGATATGTCTACCTCATCTAATTCTTAACATAATTTGATATAATGAAGAAATGGGGTATGGAAATTTTAGTCTGTAATTTTTTAAATTGAATTTTTTCTAAAATAGCTTTTCAATTTTTTTTCTGGTATGACTCTCTAAGATCACCTCTTAAGCAGTTTGATTTGAAGTTTTTGTTCCATTTACCTTGAATCTGGAACAATGTCCCTGGGTATCATATTTATGTCCGCTCTCACTATCCCTTTTAGCATCTTGAAGACTTCAGCCATATTTGCTCTTAACCACCTTTTTCCCCGTGAGTACAGCCCTAGTTTTCCTTAGCTCTAAATAAATCTGATTGCCCTTTATTGGTGTTTTTCATTCTTTGGATATTTTATTCTGTCCTCTTTGTATTCAGATAGTTTGTGTGCCTAATCTGTTCCTTGACTAATAATTTTGGTGCCTTTTGTGCTTTAGTGATGAACTTTGTATATTAAATGTGCTGTTTAGAGAATTTGTGATGATTCTGTAACTCCTTTATATCTTACAAAAAAAAAACACAGTAACATTTTTCACTGCTCCTCCTCTGTAGGATTTTTACTTTTATAAGTGTAGAAATATGTGTGAGATAATCCTTTCCTATTAATTGGTCTCTTTTACTTTTACCTTTATACTGCCATTTATTTCTTCATGCTTCTTTATTTGTTAATCCCATTTCTTATTGTATATTATCTTTTACTAATAAATTTCTTACTATGTTACTGCACATTTCAAGTCCTGGTTTCCTGATTTTTATCTTTTTTTCACCTCAGCTAGTCTTTTATCAAATGTAGCAAATTGTAAGATCACTTCTGCTCTTATACTCACTCATAAATTTATGTTCTTTTTCATCACAAAGTCATTCTTGAGAAAGCCTTTCAGTCTGAGGCTTAGTTTTTAAAGTGGATTCTTGGCTATTTTTTAAGTAGTCTGATCTTGATTAAGATTGATTTTTTTAAATTTATGCAAATCTAATTTAGTTATTTTCCCATTGATAGACCTATTATTCCATTTTCTGTGTTGTTTCTGGGATATATGTGTCTCTACATATTAAAAGGTGACTTACTCAGAAAAGCATGCATTGAACTATAAGGCCAGCAAAGGCAGGGGTTTTGTCCATTACTCTATCCTTATCTCCTAGGGAGGTCATCGTCCATAGGAGGCACTAAGTAAATCTTTGTTGAGTGAATTTAAGCTGTGTGTTCAGCAATGGTGAACAGCTTTGTTGAATCACAGACTCCAGTGTCCCTAGTAACTGGTAATGCAGAATTGTGAACACAGTGATGAGAATTATAGGTAAAACTGGTGACCTTGGATTGGGGTACTTTCCTAGATGGAGTAGAATATGGGTTTTAGAGTTGTTCAAGCACTCTATTTGAATCCTACGTGGAACATGTAACATATAATGCTATAACTTAGCATTATTCAATTGCTAAAATTGTTAGTCTTAATTGAAGTAATTTCTATCCTCATAGATGCAGTAAAATTGGGAACTCAACCAAAACTGAGGTTAATAACTTGTTTCAGTATTGCCTGGGCAAATTTTTGATATACTACTTTTGAATAATGTCTTATATCTCTATTATATGATTATTAGAGTTAATGGCATAAAAGTGGTATTTTTGTTGCAGAATCTGTTTTCTCTTGGTTTAGGTTCAGAGCACTGGTGAAGGAGAAGCACAGAGATATTTTGATCATGCGCTTACTCTGAGAAACACAATACTGTTTCTGCGTCATAACAAAGACCTAGTTGCGCAAACTGCACAGCCAGACCAACCCAATTATGGTATGATAAATATATTTAATTTTGAAGACATGATCATATGAAACCTTTTTCTAAGAAATTAAACAGATCATGCTCACTTACATAATCATCACTTATATATCTTGTATAGATAACATATTGAATTTAAAACTAGAGACCTGTTTTGTGAATTTCTTGCGTGTTAACTATTTCTTAACCTTATTTTAGTTTTTCTTTTCTCATGTGCCACTAACATTTGTAGTATTTAAATCTGTTCAATACCTACAAAAGTGTTAGAATGTTAATTTATGTAAGTAGCTGGATGGAATTTAGAACAGGCATCAGCTCTGAGGGGTGAACAAGGGCACACATTTAGTTAATGTAGGAAGCATAAAATTTCAAGAATGAAAGATTCCATCATAGTGAAAAGAATAAAGAGGAGCCTTCTGCTCAAATGCTACTACAATACTTACCAAAAGATTTTACTTTTAAAAAGGAAATAGATAATTCTTTTTAAAGAGTAAAAGAAGTAGTGGCAATTTTAAGGTGTTGATGAACTTTAATGGAGCTGTTGCCTTACTGGGCACTCTCGGTTTTGTGATAGTTGGGGGTTCCCAAGCTTTACTTGAATTGATGGTGTCAGAATTTCCACCCAGATGGGGATTTGGATTCAGTCGGTTTTGAGATGTGGCGTGTCCCCCAGGAATTTGTGTTTTTGAAAGATGATTCCAGTGCTCAGCTAGGCTTGGGCACCACCGCATGAGCACTTGGCCCAAGTTCTTAGGAGTTCACAAGAGTTGTTGTGTCTTGGGGCTTCATGGGTCCTCAATACCACTGTAACATTTAATTTTGCTTAGTTTCATTTACCTAAAGGCTATTTTTCTAGCCAAGAACATCAGTTTCTTAATCATCTCCATTTTCATTTATTCTCTCACTAGCATCTGGCTTTCTTTTCAGCTCAGTTTTTAATATTGAGGGAGGATTCAGCTGTTACTTCACAAGCTGTCACATAGTTTTTGATTTACTACTTTTGAATAATGTCTTATATCTCTTATATGATTATTAGAGTGAATGGCATAAAAGTGGTATTTTTGTTGCAAAGTCTATTTTCTCTTGGTTTAGGTTCAGAGCACTGCTGAAGGAGAAGCACATGCTGGGTAGTTTACTTGAGTGAGGCTAGACTCACTTAGTACCAAGTGATACACTTCTGCAGCCTTAATATGCCTTATCTGAAGAATTACAAATTGTTGCATCCTGGGGCTCTTTTTGAGATCATTCATAAATAGTTTAAACTGAGAATATTAAATCACCAAATGCCAAGAGTCTGAAGCACTTACGAGTAGGCATTTGTTGGTGGATAACCATTTTTGTGTTAATAAATACTAAATAATGTGATGAAGCAGTGGTGAGTGGCACAGTCTTGAAGATGTCTTTGGATATAAAACTCCTGGAATTTCTGGGACTTTTTAGTGCTTTATGGAGGTAATGCGTTAGATGATTTGAAATATTCTGTTAAAGCTGTCTTGAAATACATTGTCCTTTCCTGCCTGTCCCAGAATCTGAGAATGTTAGAGAGTACTGGTGAGCCGTGAAGTGTAACTCCTATTATAGATAAAGAAATTGGAGTTTATATTAGCTAAATCTTCTGCTTGTTTTTAGTCATCAAAGCCCATATTATTAGTAAATGGAAGAGCCAGGAATGGAAGACTTGAATCCATGTCTGTTGAATTTTTTTCCATTGCCCTGTCCCTTGTATTACCTTCTCTTGAACGCTAAGCTTTGTATTGATTTACTCATAAACATTTGTTGCTTGGTAATCTGGGCTAAACTTTTTCCCCATGAATAGTCAGTGTACCATGAAGTAAGTTAAATGGTAAATCTAAACCTATTCTCTATGAAAATAGTCCCGTGCAATCCTAACCTTTAAGGTGAGTTTAATGTTAGACTGCTCCTGACACTAGTTGGAGATTTAATTGCTTAGAATAATTGCTGGGTCTCCAAAGTTAAATTTGATGAATGCCTCCCCTTAAGACCAAACCTGCAATTATTTATGAAATTTCATTTTTGCTACTAGCACTTCTTAGCTGAGCTCCTCATCTGAATTGCAGAACATGGAAACTGATTGGCATGACTGTTTCTCAGTTTTTCTCATGATGGTGTACATTAGTACCATTCTCAATGCATAGTTCCATATAGAGGTTATCTTAGGGCATTAAGGCTTCACGCTTGCCCTGTTGAGAAATGTTGCTTTCTGCAGGTACTAGGCTTGATAACTGAACCTTACTCTTTTTTTAGAAAAGAAATTCTCTGCCGGGCGTGGTGGTTCATGCCTGTAATACCAGCACTTCGGGAGCTCGAGGTGGGCAGATCACTTGAGGTTAGGAGTTTGAGACCAGACTGACCAACATGGTGAAACCCCTCTTTACTAAAGATACAAAAATTAGCCAAGTGTGGTGGCAGCCACCTGTAATCCCAGCTATTCGGGAGGCTGAGGCAGGAGAATTGCTTGAACCTGGGAGGCTGAGGTTGCAGTGAGCTGAGATGGCGCCACTGCACTCCAGCCTGGGCAACAGACTGAGACTCCGTCTCAGAAGAAAAAAAGAAATCCTCTAGTGTTGGTGTTTTAAGCATCTTGTTTGAGTAAAAAGAATTTTATTTTTATGTTACTAATAATTTATACTTTGAGTATATCATGTAATACTTGTTATCCATTATAAAACAAAAGCGTTGTGATATTATACAAGCAAACTCTGTTATACATGGAACTAGTTTCTTAGTCCTAAGAGTCCTTAATCCTTTGATTTCAAATAGCATGGGGCACTGCTTGTACATAAAAGTGATGTTTGGTCTATTTTTTTCTCATTTTATAAGCATGATTTTCCCCCCAGGTATCTTTGTCTTTAAAAAGACATTGTTTAACTGTGATTAGTATAAGTCAGACATAAAAACCACTGTTTATAATTTGGCAGCCTAGTACTGTGGAAATGTTTAGGAATTAAACGACGTTTGTAGGAAAGCAATCACAGTTGTAAAGCTATTAGAAATGTGTTCTAACCACCATGAAATCTTTGGACTTCTTACTTTCCCTGTTTTAGTATATATTAAGTATTATCTATACTTGACATTGATAATGTTGAATTTTGCCTGAAGGTTAAGACATCCCCTCACCCTTCTGTGTTTTGGGAAGGGGCTTAGTGCAAGGACACACTTTTTCTCCATATGACTTAAATGAGATTCAAAGGTGAATTCTCCGCTCCTTTCTGTTCACCTGTGACAAGGTCAGAAACAGATCCTCCACATTCCCTTGCTTTGCCTCATAAGCAGTGGGCCGAACTGCCTGTTCTGAATTATCAATCAGAACAAAATGCTTGTTAGCCAAAGCTTGTTTAAGCTTCTGTCCTTCTAGCTCCGTGAACTTTGTCTCACCCTCAACCTGAGCAAGGTGTATCCCTTGCTTTAGGACCCCTCCCAGAAAATATGCTGACCTTATGGTTAAACATTCTGTGATCTGCTATCCAGTACCTCACCCTGTCATCCCCCTTCCTCACACCCAGTGCTTTCCATCTACCCTTCATTGGTGATGTTAATTTTGATCACCCAGTTAATGGATTGTCTGATTTTTCCACTGTATAGTCAACTATTTTTTTTCCCTCACAACTGATAAGCAATCTGTGGGAAGATACTTTGAGGCCCTGCAGATATCCCACTCCTCATCAGTGTTTCCTCCTAGATTTAGAATCCATTGGTGGTTCTTGCCTGAACCATTCTGTATTTCGATGGTTGGAGATTGGTAATTTTTCCCCCACTTTAGCACTTCTGCCGTATTTAACAGTTGTGACCAGGCATTCTCTCGTATTCTCTGTATGAATTTAGGAATTCTTATTTTTTTAGTAGTCTGTGATTAGTCATTGTTGCCTCTCAATTATTTTTGTGCCCCAGTTTTCTCAGATTTTGCCGTGAGAATTTCCTTTGAGCTTGCTCCTGTCTCCTTTCTCCTTATGACATGCCTCCAGTTTTCTCCCCTAAGCAATTCTTTACTTTCTGGCCAAGCAATAAGATCTTATTGTGTGTTTATTCTGCCTCAGTCCTGGAATCAGCCGTTTTTCCTAGAAGCCTAATTTCTTTTACTGGGGATTGCTATTAGAGACCAAGATACTGGTGTTAGTTGTGCTCATTGCTTCTAGGCATTTTCAGGAGGCCATTATGTATATATATATATCTGTATTTTTAGATATATTCTTGCTTGAAGGAGGAGATAGCTACCTTGATCTTCGGAAGTTTCTTTTAACGTTAAATATCTCTTTTTAGAGAGCAATAGGATTTGGTATTTTTCAAAAGGATTAAGAATAAGAATGCTGAAAATCTGTTGTATGTTGAGTGAGTTCATGCTTTATGGACCGGAAATCTAGGATACACGTTTCCAAATGAGGAGCTCTTGCCCCTATACTAAAATGAGGACTTGGCCATGATTCTCTTTGTAGAGATCGGAAACTGGAGGAGAGAAGCACATAGCTTCTCCTGGGACTTAGGCTTTCGTAATACAGTTGACAAGTGAACAACATGGCTATGAATTGCACACATCCACTTATGGGCTGATTTTTATGAGTAAACGTATTAGAACATTTTTTGGAAATTTGTGATGATTTGAAAAAACTTGCAGGCAAACCAGATGTCGAAGAAGTTAAGGAAAAGTTAGATGTGTCATGTATGTATAAAATACATCTAGATACTAGTCTATTTTGTCATTTATTACCATAAAATATATACAGATCCATTATAAAACATTCAAACATATCAGAACTTAATGCACACATTTACAGATTGCACAGCGACATTGCAGTTGAGAGAAATGTAAATAAATGGAAACATATAGTATTAAGCCATAACTGCATAAAATTACCTGTAGTACATATTATACTACTGTAATAATTTTGTAGGTATCTCTTGTTGCTCTTGTGATGAGCTCAAGTGTTGTATCTACTTGAGTACCTGCTTAAAATACTCTGTGACACTGATTATCTTTGGGTGAGCAATGTGTCTTTACGTTAAATTGCCCATTACAGTTAAAAGTGATCTCTCGTGGTTCTCTCATATTTTTCATTGATTTAGTGCAGTACCATAAACCTTGAATAACACTAGGGGAGCCATACAGAGAGCCACTAGTGATGCTGGAAATTCTCCCAAGAAGCAGAGAAAAGTCGTAACATTACAAGAAAAAGTTGAATTGCATGGTATGTACTGCAGATTGAGCTCTGCAGCTGCAGTTGCCCATCATTTCAGGATAGGTAAATCAGTGTAAAAGACGATTGTTAAATAAGAGAAGGAAATTTATGAAGCTGTTTGTACCTCTATGCCAACAGGCATGAAAACATTGCACTTTTTGCAAAATACTTTCTTTTTCTCATATTGAAAATGCAGCTTTTATGTCAGTGCAGGATTGCTATAAGAAGGGCATACCTATAGACTCTAATATGATTCAAGAAAAAGCAAAGTCATTATGACAAAGCAAATGAAAGATAATTAATATTCTCTTAAGCTGGAGAATTTAATGCTAGCAAAGGATGGTTTAATAATTTCAAGAGGTTTGGCTTAAAAACTGTTAAGATAGCAGGAGAAGAAATTTCTGTTGACCGAGAGGCAGCAGATGAGTTCCCAGATGCTAGTATGTTTTGATGTGTGTCCCCACCCAAATCTCATGTCTAATTGTAATCCCCAGTGTTGGAGGTGGGGCTTGGTGGGAGGTTATTGGATCATGGGGGCAGTTTCTCATGGTTTAACACCCCCTCCTCTCCCCCGCCCACCAAAGCTGTCATCACAATAGTGAGTTCTCACGAGATCTGGTTGTTTAAAAGTGTGTGCACCCTCCCCATCTCTCTCTTCCTCCTGCTCTGGCCATGTTAAGATGTGCCTGCTTCCCTTTCACCTTCTGCCATGATTATCAGCTTCCTAAGGCCTCCTCAGAAGCAGAGGCCATTCCGCTTCCTGTACAGCCTGCTGAACTATGAACCAATTAAACCTATTTTCTTCATAAATTACCCAGTCTGAGGTATTTCTTTATAGCAATGCAAGAACGGAGTAATACAGATACCATTAAGAAAATCATTGAGGAGAAGGGATATCTGCCTGAAGAGGTCTTTAATGCATGCAAAAGTGTCCTGTTCTGGAAGAAAATGGCATAAAGGACATTTATTAATAAGGAAGAGAAATGAGCACCAGGATTTAAGGCAGGAAGGGACAGGCTGACTACTGTTTTGTGCAAATGTAGTCAGGTTTCTGGTCAGGACTGCCCTTATCTATAAAGCTGCTGAGCCTTGAAGGGAAAAGATAGATGCCAGCTGCCAGTCTTTTGGCTGTACAGCAGAAGGGCCTGGGCAATAAGAACCCTTTCTCTGGACTAGTTCCTTTGATGTTTTGTCCCTGAAATCAGGAAGTACCTTGCCAGTAAGGGACTGCCTTTAAAGTTCTTTTGGTACTGGACAGTGGTCCTGGTGAACCCACGCAGAACCCGCATGAGTTCAACACTGAAGACATTGAAGTGATCTACTTGCCCCAAACACAGTGTCTCTGATCTTTAAGGCTCTTTACCCACAGTACTCTATAGAAAGGATTGTCTGCACTATGGAAGAGAACTCTAATAGAACCTCATGAAAGTCTGGAAGAATTACACCCCTGAAGATGCCATCATTGTTTTAGAAAAAGCTGTGAAAGCCATCAAGCCTAAAATAATAAATTTCTGCTGGAGAAAACTGTCTAGATGTTGTACCTGACTTCACAGGGTTTCCAACAGAGCTAATCTAGGAAATAATGAAAGAGATTTTGGATATGGCTAAAAGGTGGGGAGTGAAGGACTTTTTTTTTTTTTTTTGGAGTTGGAGTCTCGCTCTGTTATCCAGGTTGGAGTGCAGTGGCACAATCTTGGCTCACTGCGACCTCTGCCTTCCGGGTCAACCTATTCCCCTGCCTCAGCCTCCCGAGTAGCTGGGACGACGGGTATGTGCTACCACACCCTGCTAATTTTTTGTATTTTAGTAAAGATAGGGTTTCACCATGCTGACCAGGATGGTCTCGATCTCCTGACCTCATGATGCGCCTGCCTCGGCCTCCCAGAGTGCTGGGATTACAGGCATGAGTCACTGCGCCCAGCCTGAAGCGTTTTAAGATACCGGTCTTGGCTGGGCATGGTGGCTCATGCCTGTAATCCCAACATTTTGGGAGGCCGAGGCGGGCAGATGGTGAGGTCAGGAGATAGAGACCATCCTGGCCAACATAGTAAAACCCTGTCTTTACTAAAAATACAAAAATTACCTGGGCGTGGTGGTGGTGCCTGTAGTCCCAGCTACTTGGGAGACTGAGGCAGGAGAATCACTTGAACCTGGGAGGCAGAGGTTGCAGTGAGCTGAAATGGTGCCACTGCACTCCAGCCTGGCGTCAGAGGGACTCCGTCTCAAAAAAAAAAAAAAAAAAAAAAAAAAAAGATATGGGTCTTGAAATTCAAGAGCTAATAGGTAGGCACCTTGATGGAGATGGGTGCTTCCAAATGAGTGCCAGACAGTGAGGAAACATAGAAAAAGCAGTGCCAGAAAACAAATCGACATTATAGCGTCTGGCAGGGTTCTGATTATTCAAGACTGCTTTTGACTTCTGTGCACTCTTCTATGATACAGACACTGAAACTAAAGCAGATAGCAGAAGAAGAATTGGTACTGTATAGAGACATTTTTAGATACATTAAGAAACAAGAAGGTTAGAGGGAACTTACAGTGTGTTTCCGTAAAGTTACGCCGAGCATGCCTGCGTCTCCTGCCTCCCCTTCCAGCTCTTCTGCCTCTGTCACCTCGGAGACAACAAGCCCAGCCCTTCCTCTTCTTCCTCCTCTTCAACCTATTTACTGTGAAGACGAGGATAAAGACCTTTATGATGATCCACTTCCACTTAATAGTAATATATTTTTTCTTCTTTATGATTTTTTTCTAGCTTCATTGTAAGAATATAGCATATAGTACATATAATATATAAAATATGTATTAATCAACTGTTCATGTTATTAGTAAGGCTTCCAGTCAGCAGTAGGCTATTAGTAGTTAAGTCATTGGGAAGCCTGAAGTTATATACAGATTTTTGACTGTGCCAGGGGTCAGCATCTGTAACTCCTCTGTTCGAGGGTCAGTGGTGTGCCGCTGTTGTAAAACAAGTACATCTTGTTGCAGTAAAAAGTAACCTGAAGTAGATGATTGTCTAGACCAAAGAATAAAACGTTTTAGCTTTGCATCTTAAAGTATCTTGGTGGTCTCCTAGGAAATTTGGTACTTCTTAACAGAGTTACTCTACCTTAAAAAGAAAATTTAAAATCTTAAGTCAGTTATCAATATTGCATCTTCAATATTTTTGTTTCACACTGTCAGTCTTTTATTCTCTGTGTGTGCTTGATCATAACTCAGGTTTTCCTCTGGATCTCTTACGCTGTGAAAGCCTTCTTGGTCTGGACCCTGCAACTTGCAGCAGAGTTCTAAACAAGAATTACACGCTGCTTGTTTCCATGGCTCCCCTCACCAATGAAATCCGGCCTGTCAGCAGCTGCACGCCTCAGGTAAAGACCTACTTGGAGGATCCACTTGGTAGTGTCATGGGTCCCGTCAGTTTTGTTTTCTTCTCTATCTGCAGATACCAACTATTAATAATCACTGAATCATAGAAAGCAATTTTGTATTTTATGCCTTTGTAAGATGATATGTTCAATTTGTGGAGTGTAATTGGTATATTTTATGTATGTATCACCTAGTGACTTGTGACACATTAGATTAAAATTGATTCATTTACAGAATATTTTAAAGAGAATGTTTTAGGATGCTCCAAAAAGGAAGCTGGCATCATTTTGAGGGATCAGATAAATTTAATTAGGAAAAGTTAAATGTCTTCGAAGTGGGGCTGTGATTCTGAATAAGCTGAAAAGAAAAGATGGTGCTTGAAAGCTAGAACTCTGGTTAACTGTATAATTTATATGTGAAAATTCCTTCTGGACTTTTACTTAAGAAAAAAAAAAATATATGTATCAGTTGCATTCATTTGTATACTTAACAAGGAAGTTGTGGCCTGTGCCATTTTCAGAGTGGAGATTATATTGCTGTTCTTCAGTGCTGCATCTTACCTGGTTTCCTAGATAATGCAGGGTTCAATGATGTAGCAGAAAGGAAGGGATTCTTGTACACAGTTAATTTGCCTATGTTCTAGCTGCCTCAGTGAGGATCCTGTCTTCACACCAATTTTGTCTTTAATATTCAACAAGAGATTTGCATCTAACCTTTTTAAAATATTTCTTTGTGCACACCCCCCAACCTCCTCCTATTCTTTAATACAACCTCCAGACATGGTAGGAATCCATGAACTGCTGAATAAATGGTAAAATGGATGGAAGGGTAGGTGATTCCTTTTGTGAAAATTGTATGTGATTAATGATAATAATAGCTAACACTTTAATATCAAGTTTATTATATTCCAGGTACTATTTTTAAGCTTTTTCAACAACCTTACAACATCCTCTTGAGGTAGATTCTTTATTGCTATTTTATAGATTGAGCAAAATGAGGCACAGAGAGCTTAAGTAATCTTCTTAAGGTGATACGGCTGGATGGATAAAACCAAGATTCCAAACTAGGCAGTCTTCTCCAGAGTCCGTTCTCTTAATTGAAGTGACAAGACATACTTTCTTAATTCCAGTATAAAATTGAAACTATTTTAATGAAACATTTAAAATTTATTTTCATGAGGATAATTACAGTTAACATTTATGTGAAGGAATTTGCTGTTTGTAAGACTATTCTCGGTCATTATGTAACACTTTATTATAACTTTATCTTAACTGTTCTATGATTGTAGCATATTGGACCAGCTATCCCAGAAGTCAGCTCTGTCTGGTTTAAACTGTACATTTATCATATCACTGGACAAGGACCACCATCCCTTTTATTGTCCAAAGGTACAAGACTTCGAAAACTGCCAGATATATTTCAGGTATGTGTGTGAGGTTTGGATGGTTTTTTTGTGTGTGTGTGTGAGCAGTACACTAGGTAACTTCTTAATATTTTCCTTATTTCTGAATGCCATTTTACCTGTTAATTTCTTTTCAATAGAGTTATGATCGATTGCTAATAACATCTTGGGGTCATGATCCTGGAGTAGTTCCTACCTCAAATGTGCTTACAATGTTGAATGATGCTTTAACACATTCTGCAGTTTTAATTCAGGTACATTTATCTTATTTGAAATAATCCATTTTGAGTTTTTATTATAAAGATGATAATTTTTCTAGCTTTCTATATTGAGTTGTAATAAAATGTTAGTCATTTGAAATTTATAAAGTTGAATGTAAAAAATCAGAGATGTGGATTTTAGTCCTGGCCCTTTGGCAGTGTGGGAGTGGCAGAAATAACATGAACTTTGAGGTTAGACCCAAGTTTGCATTGCAGCCTATCTTCTGCTAGCTGTGTGACAACAATTTTTTTTTTTTAATAATAGCTTTACAGTAGTTTCCCCATCTGTGGAGGATATGTTCCAGGACCCCCAGGGGATGCCTGAAACCACCAATAGTAACCCTATATATAGTATGTGTTTTCCTATACATGCATACCTATGATAAAGTTTCATTTATAAATCAGACACAGTAAGAGATTAACAATTACTAATAAGAAAATAGCATACTGTAATACAAGTTTTATGAATGTGGTCTCTCTCAAAATATCTTGTTATACTATACTCAACTATTTTCAGACCTTGGTTGACCACAGATAATAACTAAAACCATGGAAAGCAAAACCTCAGATAAAAGGGGACTACTGTATTGAATATATAATTCACATACTGCACAACTCACCAATTTAAATTGTGCAGTTTAGTGGGTTTTAGTGTGTTCACAGATATGTACAGCCATCACCACACTCAATTTTAGCACATTTCATTACCTTAAAAAGAAACCCTGCATCCTTTCGTGATCACTCTTCTATTTTCTCCCCGCTACTCCCCTCCTTCCCCCTAGTCTTAACACTAATCTACTTGTTGTCTCTACAGATTTTCCTAATCTGGGCATTTATATGCATGGAATCATATATAACATGTGGTCTTTTGTGACTGGCTTCCTTCATTTAACATAATGTTTTCAAGGTTCATCGTGTTGTTGTATCAATACTTCATTCCTTTTTATGGCCAAATAATGTTCCATTGTATGGATATGCCACGTTTTGTTTATTCCTCCATCAGTTGATGGACATGTGGGTTGTTTTCACCTTTTGGCCATTATGAAGAATGCTGTCATAAACATTTGTGTACAAGTTTTTCTGTGGACATACGTTTTCATTTCTCTTGGCTATATATATATAGGGATGGAATTACTGGGTCATATGGTAATTCTATGTTTAAGCATTTAAGGAGCTGCCAGACTGTCTTGCAAAGTGGCTGCATCATTTTACATTCCCACAGACACTTGATATTATGTGGCTTTTGGATGATAACCACCCTAGGGGGTGTAGAGTGGTATCTCATTATAGTTTTGATTTACATTTTCCCTATGGCTACTGATGTTGAGCCTCTGTGTGTGCTTATTGGGCTGTGTGGCATTTTTGTGATAAACCTTACAGTTTATTTCCCACCTATAACATGGAGATGCCAATATCTATTGTATAATAACAAACACTTATAATAATAGCCGCTAATGGTAAGGTAGGCAGTTTATGCTCATAGAATGAAATGAAAATGTACTTATCAAATGTGTAACACACTTTCTGGCACATAATAGGTTATCTGTAAAGATTTTGTCAGTTCATCCATCTTAACAATTGAATGTGCTTATTTTGTGCTAATTAATGTGAATATGCAAATAAGACAGGGCCCACCATCTTCAAGGAATTTAAGGATGGTGGGAAAAGGCGCATAAGCACTCAGTTTCAGTTTATCGAATAGAATTACATATAGTGGAAGACTTAAAAAGAAGTATCCAGTCCAGCCTTGGGGCAAGGAGAAGGGCTTAGGGGAGGTTCCTTAGAGAAAAGTGAGACCCAGGCTGAATACGAGAGGAGGGGTCAGGATGATTAAATCTCTGGGCAAGGATTTTTTTTTTTTTTTTTTAATTTGCTGCTATTTTTCTAGTGCCCAGCACAGTGCTCAGGTCATTAGTAGTTGTCCAGTTAGTGTTTGTGGAATAAATAAATAAGAATATGAAGTGACATAGCATGCCAGGGCCAATAGCTGTTCGGTGTTTTTGAGGTGTGAATTGGAGTGTGAGGGAGTTGTGGTCAGAGATGAGTCTGAAGAAGTAGGTGGGCCCTGCAGTGCCACGTGCCTTGAGTGTTCTGCTGTGGAGCTGAGACGTTGACCTGTAGATTCATGGTAGCAATTACAGGGGGGTAACTGGGATTAACATGGTCAAATGTGTTTCAGGAATCAACCTTGGGATGATATTGAGAATGGAAGGGAGTGGGGAGACACCTGCAACAAGAAGACCAGTTAGGACTGTGTGTAGTAGTTTAGATAAGAGATAAAGATAGCCTGGATCAAGGACATGGTAATAAGAATTGAAAGGAAAAATGGATTTAAGAACTACTACAAATATACAATTAATAGAATTGATCAGATATCTGAGAAAGAGATGGGAAGAGGGAAGAAAGATTCTGAGGTATTTGGCTTGTGAAGGTAGAAGGGTGGTGATACCACTACTCTAGGGAACACAGGAGGTGGTGATACCACTGCTCTAGGGAACACGGGAGGAGGTGATATCGCGGGAGGTGGTGATACCACTACTCTAGGGAACACGGGAGGAGGTGATATCGTGGGAGGTGGTGATACCACTACTCTAGGGAACACGGGAGGAGGTGATATCACGGGAGGTGGTGATACCATGATACCACTACTCTAGGGAACACGGGAGGAAGTGATATCACGGGAGGTGGTGATACCACTACTCTAGGGAACACGGGAGGAGGTGATATCGTGGGAGGTGGTGATACCACTACTCTAGGGAACACGGGAGGAGGAGCACATTTATGGGGCAGTTGATGCATTGTGTTTATGTGGTGCCTGTGGTAATTGGAAATATTCTGAAATTCAAATGAGAGGTTAGACAAGAGTGATTAAGTGTGTCAGCATCAGCTGGTAGATGGTAGTTGAAACCATGAGAGGATGAAATTAGCCAGGGAAAATATGTAGTATGGGGTAGTCATGGGAGATAGCATCGTAGAATGGGCTAGACATGGACTTCAGTCAGACTGCCTAAACTCAGATCTTGGTTCCATCATTTGCTAGTAATCTTGGGCAAGTTAAATACCTTTTGTGTCTTTACCTATAAACTGGAGATAAAGTTCCTATCTTTTTAAGGTTTTTGAAAAGAATGACTTGAGCACTGTGTTTAGCACATGGGAAGATCTCAGAAAATGTTACTGTGTTGGTAGTGGCAGTAGAAGTAGAGTAAAGGAACAATGGGTGATTCTATGAGCTTCAGTTTTCCTTACCTTTAAAATGAAGAGTGGCTGGGTGCAGTGGCTCACACCTGTAATTCCAGCACTTCGGAAGGCTGAGGTGAATTGCTTGAGTCCAAAAGTTGGAGACCAACTTGGTTAACATAGTGAAACCCTGTCTTAATTTATGGTAACAAATCTTTTTTTGAATAAAGTAAAATGAGAGTGGTGGTTGCCAAGGTCATTTCTGTAGGTGGTACTCTGTAGGTCAAGCTAAATTAGGTGTTTTTTTTTTTTTTTTTTTTGGGTGGGGGCTAATGCAAAATATGGATAGAAAAGCAACCAAATCAGCAGACAGTACCTGTTTTTATTTATTTATTTTTTTGAGACACGGTCTCACTTTGTCACCTAGGCTGAAGTCAGTGGCATGATCACAGCTCACTGCAGCCTTGACTTCCCCAGGCTCAAGAGATCCTCCTGCCTTAGCCTCTGTAACAGCTGGGACTGCAATCTCACGCCACCATGCCTGGCTAATTTTTTATAGAGACAGGGTTTCACCATGTTGCCCAGGCTGGTCTCGAGCTCCTGGGCTCAAGTGATCCACCTGCCTTGACCTCCAGAAGTGCTGGGCTTACAGGTGTGAGCCACCACACCAGGCTGACAGTACTGTTTTTAAAGTGTGTATTAAGGACTTTTGCTTTTGCTAAAGAAAAATGCCTTTTTAATTAAATTTGATGGAAATAAATTTACCTTATTAGAATTTTAAACGTGTTACAAATTAAGATTTTTAGTTAAAACCATAATTTATTGCAGCCATCTGGTTTAGGGAATCAAAGAGAGCTCTGAGAAATATATTTAAATTGTTATATGAAACAACGGAAAGAGTATGCTTTCCTTCAGATATATTAGGGTTTTTTGAACTTGAATAGTGTATGGGTCTCTCTTAAAGGGAAACATTTATAGATCCTCAGTATTAAATTTCTATTATAACAGTTCTAAATACATGTAGACATTAAGTTCAATTCTTCATGCTTGTTGTTTTTACACAACTACAAATTCAAATCAAATTTTGGAATTAAATATAAGCAAAGCTTTAAAACAAAACTCAAATGAACAATATTAATTGAATGTGATACGTGAAACTGAATTACCATTTGCAACATGAGAGTAAAGTGGGTAGACTCAGATTTTTTAAATTTAATTTTTGAACGAATAGTACATTCACATGATTCAAAAATAAAATATTATTAAAAGGTATAGAGCCTAGGTGCAGTGGCTCACACCTGTAATCCCAGTACTTTGGGAGGCTGAGACAGGTGGATCACCTGAAGTCAAGAGTTTGAGATCAGCCTGGTCAACATGAACAAACCCAGTCTCTACTAAAAATACAAAAAAAAAGTTAGCCGGGTGTGGTGGCGGGTGCCTGTAATCTTAGCTACTCAGGAGGCTGAGGCAGGATAATTGCTTGAACCTGGGAGGTGGAGGTTGCAGTGAGCCAAAATTGTGCCATTGCACTCCAGCCTGGGTAGCAGAGCAAGACTCTATCTTAAAAAAACAAACAAACAAAAATGTATATAGAGAAAAGTATTACTCCCCTGCTAACCCTGTCTACCAAGTTTCCACTCCCCATCTCTCTTCCAAATCAGATAATTTCATCTGTTCATTTCTCCTGTATCCTTCCAGAGTGTCTTTATGCATATGCAAGTATCTGCACACAGATATGCTCCTTACCTTTTCCATTTAGCAACTGGAGATCTTTCCATTGCAGGTCATAGCTTTCTTATGCACCTCCACTGAAGTTATGTCTCCTAATTTAATTAACCAGTCCCCTGTTGGTGGACATTTTGGTTGGTTCCAATTATATGTAATTACAATATTGTAGCAAGTAATTCTGAATATATTTTATTTCAGGGCAGGTTTTTGAGTTTTGCACTCTTAACCTGTGGTATGCTATGTGATTATGGGGATTCTTCTGCCACTTTTCCTTCTCAGAACTCTAGCTAACCTTTGTGTGAATAAACTTGGCCTCATTCACTCTTCATTTGGCTAACACCCGATTTACCTGTTAAATTAGCCTCCTTTTTTTGCATTGGCCTATACATTCAATTTGAGAAACATTGTGTTATAGGTTATTACACACGTAAGATTATCACTGCTTGCTGTAGAAAAATAGAAAATTGTTGAAAGAATTTTGATGAGGTATTAATATGGAATATACTATTATGTGACACAATCTTACTTACTTTTGAATATCAGTGATTGGAAGTGAAGGTTTCTTGTATACCTTTTGACTTCTGTTTATGTTTAGGGGCATGGTTTGCATGGGATAGGAGAAACTGTCCATGTCCCATTTCCATTTGATGAAACAGAACTACAAGGAGGTACCTTTTGAATTGTATCTATTGACTTTTTTTTTTTTTTTTTTTTTTTTTTTAATTATTACTCATGTCAACAGTTTGGTGGAAAACATGGCAGGGAATCTTAAAATTTTTAGGTTCTAGGTTCTTTGCTATTAAAGAGTGTTGGCAAAAGGTAGTTTTTTGTCGTGTGCTTTGCCATCCACAAAGAACTGTTAGAATAAGACCCATTTAGGATTTTTGAAAGACTACTAGTCTGTCTTGGGAATAAAGAGAGTAAGTGGGTATCTGCCTAGACGGAAGACTTTTCTCTATTTCTCCTTTTATCATTCACACAACTGGCTAATACTTCATAAAGTCTAAGGGAAAAAAAAATTGTTTACCTGGAGATGCAGATAGTGACAACAGGATCTAAAAATTTATAAAATCTCAAAAACTGCTTAGTAGATCCTTTGCCATGGGGGATTATTGTGTGAATTATACAAAAGAGGTTTCTTTATATTTGAATATAGAGCATTTTTCTTTTTTGTAAGTTCACATATTTATGAGAACTTGAGTTAAGATATAAATAATTTAGGCATGTGATTTCAAGTACATTGTTAGCTTTAGTTTCAGTAAGAATAACAACTTTATATACTTCTTTATTGGAATCAATTATGATGTATTAAAGTGTAAAAGTAGTTCTAAGAGTTGTTTAATAAAGTATGTTTAAGCTGTTGGCGTTGTGTTATTAGAAACTGTTCACTAATGTGATGTCCATTCTGTTTGTAGAGTTCACTCATGTCAATATGGGTGTTCATAAAGCATTGCAGATACTAAGGAACAGAGTGGACTTACAGCATCTCTGTGGATATGTCACCATGTTGAATGCTTCCAGCCAACTTGCAAATAGAAAACTCAGTGATGCTTCTGATGAGAGAGGTTAGCCAATAGTTGGATTCTTTGAATTAAGATAATTGGTTTTGAGTTTAACCCAGTGTTATATGAAAAGCTGCAGACCTTTGTGGGGATGCTGAGTTATTGAATACTCAATATTCTTTCACTGAAGCATGAGGAAACATTTTAGAACATCATTTGGACAAATATCAGTTGTTCAAATGAAGAAAATAGGATTGGGGTACAGAATGGTTTGGGGTTTTTGGGCGCTTTACTGTCATATCTGTGTTTATAAGGCTTTGCATTAAGTTAGCTTTATAGGGTGATGGTTTCAAAACTCTAGTCTCTTTATACAAATGTTTCCAAAATTGACTTAATAGTTTTTCCCTTTCAACTTTTTCTGTCAAAAGGCACCATTGTCTTAATTATCTAGGTCTAAAATCTTACTTTTGTCTCATTCTTTCCTTTTTTCCACTATGTTCAGTTAGTTTCCAAGTTCTGTGGATTAGGCTTTAGATAAGTCTGTCATGTCCATTTCTTCCCCTTTCTCTTCATTTTAAATTCTCTGTGACTGCTCTTCTTGTCTGGGTCTTGAAGTTTAAACCTTAAACGTTTGCTGTTGCAACCGTTCCCTGCTTAGCCTTTCTGGCCTCTCCTTTCTATCTCCAATCTGTCCTACATATTGACAATAGCTAATTTTTCTTAGATACCACTTACTTTTTTTTTTTTTTTTAATTTGAAAATCCATTTTCAAGTCACCTTCTCATGCTTACTGGTTGTTTCTGCTCTGGCATAATATTGGCATATAAGTGGTTCTGTTGCCATGGTGCCAGTTCTTGTCCATTGACTTTGGGAGATCTTTCATTATCTCCCATTGATTGACAGTATTTCATGAGCCTCTTAGTTTGAAATTCTGAGGAAATGTGATGGATTACTTGCCATCCAGTAGATTGGATTGGCTCCCATCGAGATAGGTACTTACCCCTATCTCACTTGTCTTTGGCCAAATAGTTGACTGCCAAATATTATAGGGGCATTTTCTAGAGAAGAGGGCTATTAATTAAGCAGTCATTTCAAAGTATGTCTACTACAGCTGTCCTTTTTTATGTCATTCATTCCACAAACATTTATGGAATACCTGCTTAGGTGCTGGAGCAATTTAATAAGACCAGGCCAGGTATGGCCAGGTACAGGCTCACGCCTGTAATCCCAGTCCTCTGGGAGGGCCAAAGCAGGAGTATTGCTTGAGTCTAGGAGTTTGAGACCAGCCCGAGCAATATAGCAAGACCCTGCCTCTACAAACACACACAAAAAAAGAAATAAAAAAGACAATGTTGTTCCAAGGATTAAAACCCTGGAGAGGAGATGCATGAGTCAGTATACAGTGTGGTGTTATTGACTATGATGGGGTCTGCATAAAGCGCTAACACAGCACAGAGGAGGCCTCTTAGAGAAGGTGAAGTTTGAGTTTTGAAAATTGAAGAGTTAGGTAGACAAAAGATAATGTGTTTTTAGAGGATGGCAGCCTTTCAGGCAGAGGGAATTAGGAAACAGTAGTTCATTGTGGCCAAAAGAAAGAATTTGTTGGACAGTAGTAGAAGATCAGAGTAGAGAAATAGGTAAGGTCTGAGGGGTCTTGGAGAATCTTCTGTGCTAAAGATAATGAGTCAGAAAAGAACTTTGAAGAGTAATAACATAATCAGGCTGTGTATTTCCACAGGGGTGCAAATGGCTTCAGTAACTTGTGTCCTTCTTTTGAATTTGGTTTCTTTAGGCTGGGGTTTCTCAACCTCAGCACTATGTGCAGTTTGAGCTGGATAATTTTTTGTGGAGGATTGTCCTGTATATGGTCAGATGTTTAGTGTTCATTGAATAGCATCCGTGTCTTCATTCATGTCCCTTGGGGATCAAAATTGCTCCCCTGTTTAAAACCACTTCTTTAAGCCAAGGATTATGCATTTTCTTTCTGTCATCATTACTATTGTCTGAAGTCTTTTCCATGTTAGGACTGATTTATTGGCAGCTTCTGCTAACTGCTAGAATCCTAATAGTGTGTGTGTACTTTAATTATAAGGAGAACCTGATTTGGCTTCTGGCTCAGATGTAAATGGGAGTACAGAGTCATTTGAAATGGTCATTGAGGAAGCAACTATAGAGTCAACAACAAAGCAAACCTCTGGTATGGTGCTAAAACTTTTTGCAATTTTATTAGACTAATTTCTGAGGTTTAACTTTTATGTTAAGATATTTGCATGCCATTTGTCTGTTCTTATTATTCATAATAGACTTTTATGTTTTTTTTTTTTTTTTTTTTGAGACGGAGTCTCGCTCTGTCGCCCGGGCTGGAGTGCAGTGGCCGGATCTCAGCTCACTGCAAGCTCCGCCTCCCGGGTTCCCGCCATTCTCCTGCCTCAGCCTCCCGAGTAGCTGGGACTACAGGCGCCCGCCACCTCGCCCAGCTAATTTTTTTTTATTTTTTAGTAGAGACGGGGTTTCACCGTGTTAGCCAGGATGGTCTCGATCTCCTGACCTCGTGATCCGCCCGTCTCGGCCTCCCAAAGTGCTGGGATTACAGGCTTGAGCCACCGCGCCCGGCCTATAATAGACTTTTAAATAAGAGTTTTCTAGGAAGCCTTTTTACATCCTTAGAAAAATAATTCAAGTATTATAAAATTATGACTTGAAAATAACTTATTAATAACCTTATTCCTGTGGTAAATGTTTTGATTCATTCTCTCATCTTACAAATGTCTTGCAATACTCTTTTTTTGGGCAAATGACTACTTTGAACATTGGATGAAAGCTGTGTACCTTCTCAGACACGTTTATACCCAAAATATGCCTGTCCTGTTTAGAGATTAACTGGCCCCCTCCAATTTCTTCCTCCCCTGTCAAGCCCACTGGTGGATATCAGTGGCACAGGAGTAATCTATGAACCTCAGGTTAAGAAACCCTTGTCAGTTATATATAATATATATAAGTAGATATATATGATAAAGTAAATTTATGTATCCTTTCTTAGGTGCCACAACGGAAGCAGATTGGGTTCCTCTTGAGCTGTGCTTTGGAATTCCACTGTTCAGTTCTGAATTAAACCAGAAAGTTTGTAGGAAAATTGCTACACATGGCCTTTGCAGAAAAGAGAGGTGAGGGTTTATATTCACTGTCATATTTTCATATCGATTTTTAAGTTGTCAGGGAATAGTCACTATATCTTACTTTCTTTTATTCCACACATGAACACAGTAATTGTTCTGTATATATTTGTTGATTGAATAGAGATCGCTAGTTTAAGGGTTTTGCTGTATTTTTCAAAATTAAATTTCACTAGATCAGAAATTAGTCACAGGCAAACATTTTGGGCACACGTTTTGATTATATTTATTTAGTAATCTAGGTGAGGTGAGGGTGTGGTGGAATGGGCATGCCAATATGGAGTATGAACCTAGGTTTTAAAAAATGTATGTCTGCAGAAAATGTCTGCATTTGTCTCACTCCTAACATACACACACTCATGTTATATTCTGTTAATAGTGATTGGTTTTTGTGGTGGAATTATGGTAACTTTACAAAATTTGCTTCACTTTCTACATTTTCTAAAATGAGTATGTATTCTTCCTTAAAGATGACATGTAGGTTTTATCTTACGTGCCAGCACAGATCCGTTGTGAGTAGCTGCTAAGAGGCAATGTTGTAAAAGTTCTGAGGCAAACTGGGTTAGCAGGAAAGAATATAATTGAATCTAATTGTCACGATAGGTGGCTTGGAGAGGTGAAATCCACAAGTCAAGATCTTCTTGACTTATTTCAGAAAGTGAAGTTGGACAATAATTCATTTAAGTGGCGTAATGTAGCTTTTACCAGAAAATGAAGAATACTCAGTTGACAATTTCAACATCTATTCTCTGAAAACAAAATAATATACATAAATAAAAAATGGAAATACTATAGAACTTTAAAGATTACCACTATAATTTTTACTGACTTACATATTTGAAAAAAGGTGGGTTGGTATGTGTTTAATCTGTTATCAGGTTATCTTTTGCAATTACTTTGGTTGTTTGAAGGTTATGTCGTAGTTGTCATTCCTCAGAGTGCCTAAGTCTTCATTTGAAAAGTTTTCTTTCATTTAGTAGTTAGGTTTACTAATAGTTGAATTTTTTTGAAACGATAACTTTGATTTTAGTTGCATTATGTATTTTATTTCAAATGGACTTTTTTTTTTTTGGGTCGGAGTGTCGCTGTCACCCAGGCTGGAGCGCAGTGGTGCAATCTCGGCTCACTGCAACCTCCGCCTCCCAGGTTCAAGCAATTCTGCTGCCTCAGCCTCCTGAGTAGCTGGGATTACAGGCGTGCACCCCCACACCCGGCTAATTTTTATATTTTTTTTAGTAGAGACGGGGTTTCACCATGTTGGTCAGGCTGGTCTCGAACTCCTGACCTCGTGATTCACCCACCTCGACCTCCCAGAGTGCTGGGATTAAAGGCATGAGCCACTGTGCCCGGCTCAAAATGGACTTTTGATGCATGACTACTCCCTATTGTTAAAACAAACAAAAATTTCATTGATAAGAAACATTGAAATTGTTTTTTAAAATGTTTTGTGATTGGCCCCGATGTATAGATGCATTTAAATTGCTAAAAATTAAACTCTTATGAGAAACTCATTCTTGCCTTTATGTTTAAACTTTTTCTTGTCTTTTTTTTTCCAGCCTTCAAAACCTCTTACATTCCAGTAGAAAACTCTCTCTGCAAGTCCTTAACTTTGTTCACTCATTCCAGGTAACAAAAACCAAAAAGTCCAAATGGTACTTGTACAGAGCTTTAAGTATGCACAACACTTATGTTTGTTTTTGATCACCACAGCAGCAAGATATGAAATAAACATTAATTTTATTGTACAAATGAAGACATTGAGATTCAAGAAGTTAATCTACTTGCACATTTCACTGGCCAGGTCTTTGGAGACCAAAGCTTGATCTGTTTGTTCTGTGCTGGTGCTTTATTCAACAGAAATGTGTTAAGTGTCTGTTATGGGCCGTGTACCGTGCTAGGTGCCAGTTTTTGGTTATAGTGCACTTCCCAATAACTAAAGCGATTCTCCGCTGCCAGGATGGGCTGTCTGTTGTGGCAGCAAAGGCCAATGCTCTGGACTTTTTGTCTTCCCCCGGCCCCAAGGAAAGAAAGAATATTCTAGATTTGATTTATAGGTAAACTTTTAGAATAGAATGTTTCTATTCAGAATATCTAATTCAACATTATGAAATCAATATTTTGGAGTTTTACTTCATTCATTCAGTTGCTAAATGCTTGACCCTGACCTATGCCAGACTCTTTGCTGAGTGCTGTGGAAACAGTGATGTGTAAAATACTAATGGAACTTAGAGTGTTGTGGAAGACAGTAATCAGATAAATATTAAGATACGTAAGTTCTAAAAGATTTTAATAAGTACTTTGAAGGAGCCAACTAAGATGAAATCTGCAGGTAGAACTAATTTCAGTAGGTGCAGGATAATATATAAGCTGAATGCAAAAAGTTGGAAAAGAATATTCCGGCAGAACTTAGGTCTGTATGTCCTGTGTCTGGGAAATGTCCAGTGAACAATGAAACAAATGAAGGCCAGTGTGGCAGAAACCTCATGAAAGAGGGGTAGAAGCAAGAGGTGAAGTTGAAGAAGAGGGCCAGGGCACGGTGTGCAGGGCCTTCTGGCATATGTTAGAGAACTTGTATTTTACACTGAGTGCAAAGAGAAGTGATTGAAGACTTTTAAACAGGGGAGAGATGTTATTTCTGATGGACTATTTTATAAAAATAGGCAAAAATGGAAATTTTATAAGGATGCAATAAATTGAAAAATTTCAAAATTCTGTCAATACTGGGCTGTCTGTTGTGGCAGTGAAGGCCTTGGCCATAGTGAATTAATAAAGTAAACTAATTTGGATATATTTTGGAGATAGGTTGATAAAACTTGATGATGAATTAAATGTGAGGAAAAGATGAGGGCTGTGAAGGGAAGGAAGGGGAGGGATCATGAATGATTCTTGTGTTTCTTGATTAGCTGGGTATGTGAATAGAGAAGACTGGGGAGGAAGAGGTGAGGGAAAATTTGAGAGTTCAATGATGGGCATGCTAAGTATAGAGTGCATGGGGAAGCATCTGAAACGAAATGTCAGATAGGTGGATGTTTGAGCCTGGAGTCCTAGGGAGAGATCTGTGCAGAGTATATGAATCTGAGAAGCGTGGAGTAGATGGATTATTCTGGTGCTTAGTGTCTTGTAAGGTTTTTTTGTTTGTTTGTTTTATTTTTTCCCCAAGATGACGTCTGACAGTGTTACCCAGGCTAGAGTGCAGTGGCACGATCTCGGCTCACTGCAACCTTTGCTTCCTGGGTTCAAGCCATTCTCCTGCCTCAGCCTCTCGAGTAACTGGTATCACAGGCATCTGCCACCACGCCCAGCTATTGTTTTTGTATTTTTAGTAGGAAGGGGTTCACTATGTTGGCCAGGCTGGTCTTGAACTCCTGACCTCAAGTGATTCACCCGCCTCAGCCTCCCAAAGTGCTGGGATTACAGGCACACAAGCCACTGCACCTGGCCTTTGTAAGTTTTTTTTTTTTTTTTTAAAGATTTTTCTCCTGTTAGGTAATACTTTGGGGTAGGTCAGGTCTTCTAAAAATGAACTTTTGCTTTTTCCACAGTCTCATAGCCTCTTATTTCTATTTAAAAAGACTTACTACGGTTTTACTTTGCTAGTCATTTTTGCACATATTCATACCCATCATTGATTGCTTTGGGCTCACAGTGTAGATCTTTGCATCTCCTGGACTGCTTTGCAATCCATTAACACTTCTCAGGTAATCAAGGTCTCTCTCATGAGTTAAGTGGTTTTGGTAAAGTATTAAATATCATTTCTCTTGTTTCTTGATCTTTTAGGAAGGTGCTTCAACACTGGATATTCACACAGAGCCCGGTTTTTCAAGTTTGCTTTCACAGTCATCGTATGCTGACATGGGTGTTCCACTTCCTGCGAAAAACTTAATATTTAAAGATGGTGTCTTATCAGAATGGAGTGGACGGTCACCTTCCTCACTTCTTATTGCTAATCTCCATTTGCAATAATTTGGTTACACCATTTGTTGCTCACACTTTCTGCCTTTTTTCTTTCTAACGTTAGCTTTATAGTGTCAGCCACTAAAAAGCATCCTGCTGCTGCAGTGCAATTCTTGCTTAACTAATATTAAAAAGTTTGGGGGACATATTCATGTTTTCTGAAGTTTTGCTCATTATTGCACATCTTATTGCAACAAAGTGCTTTTTAGCAGCCAGCACTATGTTTTTTACCTTGAGACAATCTGCATTTCTTTTATAAAACTAAGTATATTCTTTATAGGCTTTATGATGACTGTTATGTTTATAAGCAGTCACTATGAAAATTGCAATGGTAATTTTATATGTTAGTTTATCAAACATAAATCTTGTTTAATTTTATATTTTGTTACCTATACATTGGGGGATCAAGGGAAGAGATGGAACTCTTCCTCTGAAAAGGCTTCTTAGTACTTAAAGTAGTAAAACTATAAAACAATAAACATCCAGTATTGAGAGATGATATGATAGGGCATTATGAATTCCTGTGGGTGTCTGTAAATTATGTATGTCAGTTGGACATTGTAGAAGGTATGTAAATCAGCATAGTTAGGTATAACTTCACCTTGATTTTTAAGGTCTTAACTCAGATTATGACTATTCATTGACATCTCATGAGACGCTTTAGAAAACTTTCTATTTTTAAACACCATTTATATGTGGGCTTCTGTTGTCACTGACTTTGGGCTTTATATTTTCATAGAGTCTTTATGGAAAAAATAGAGTTTATTTTCCACTCTTGTAGCTATAGCTGCTGCACATTTTCACCCTGATTTATTTTTTCGTTTCTTAGCTTCGATGTTTTCAAACCAAGGATTGTGATTTTAGGTTAGAATGACATATTGGAAGCATTAAGACTATGTCTTTGGATCAGAATGCTTTAGTGATAAACCTACTTTGAAGACATACTCTTAAGCAATCTGGATCTTAAATTTATGTGAGTACTTTTTTAGAAAATGATAAAGAAAAATGGAATTATTTCAAAGTGTTTCTTGAGTCACTGATTCTTTTAGCATCTCAAATGTTAGTTAGAATAATTGGAATCACTTTTTAGACTTTTCAAGTTACCTTCCTTGGGAAGTTTGTGCAGTGTTATAGTTTAGTTTAGCTCCTCTTATAGGGTAATGGTTTGCTAGTTTAAAACTGTAACCAAACGAACTGGTCAGACAACATATATCTAAAACACTTAAAATGTTAGGAAGTTTGGGAATGTTATAACCTAAACATTTTTGCTGATAACTTTTTGTTATTTATAGATATTTGTGTATTTAACATACTTACTTCTGGAAATATATGCCTTTCCTAAAACTTAACCATGCATTCAATACCATGGCCTATCTATAGAATTGAATATTTTGGACCATGTTATCTGTGGCACAGTCAGTGCTGTGTTTGAGGTAAATGCAGTAACGGTTTTTCTACTTTGTCTTATAGAAGGTAGAAACCATGTGTATGTTATGTTTGTCTATAAAAGAAAAAATACTAATATTAAATAATTTCTTATGACTCTGAGTCACTCACTTATTTTTCCAATAATTGATATTGTACATTCCTAGTGCCATTAGGTATGTATGTATGTAACCTTTACAGTTTTTCAGCTGAAAGTTGTAAGTATTTTTTTTTTTTGATCAGGGCTCTTTAATCTCATTTTAATTTCCTTTGTTTGAATGAACTGTAGTTATTTTATTTATTCCTATATTAACCATCTAAACCAACTGTAATGACATGTACACTAATAAACAATTGAACATTTGTAGTTGTTGGCAGTGAACCCAGTTGTTTGTGAATTTAAAGCTTAAAATATGGGAGTGTTTTGCTGCTATATTTCCTTTGAGAGATAAAGGAGGAAGAAATAGAACCTAATAGTGATCATGAATTTTAGGGAAAGTACTGAAAAACCATGGGGTCCCCTCTGGTTTCTTGTGTTGAATGAGGCAAGAGCAGTCATCTGATTCCGAGCTGAAGACCTCTCGTACTCTTAAGGAGGGAGAGTGCATTTTTAGAGCTTTTAGCAAAATGTGAAAAACTGAAGTTTGCGCTTTGCTTTGTGAATTTGGCTTTGTTTTACTTATACATTAACTCATGTAATCTCTTAAATCTTACAAGTGTTGATCCATTTCAACAAAAAGGTAAATTGAAAATGCAGATTTTGTTATTTACCAAAGAAATTTCATGAAAAATTTATATCCAATTATTTAAATAGTTAATTTCATTTGACTTTTTATCACGTTCCTTCCTTTCTTTCCCCACTTCTTTAATGTAATTCAAACCCTGGCAAACATTCTTTAGAAACCAAGAGAAAAAAAAGAACAAATATAAAAAAAGACATATAATTTAATATGGTACAATTTCACGTCTAAAATGGGTTTGAAGAAATGCAACTTTATATCATTAAAAAATATCTGATTTCCTTTTATTTCTTTTTTAAATTGTGTAATCAGATGATTTTATATTTTTTGCGGGGGGACGGAATCTTGGTTTCTTTTACTTGATGTTTTCAGTTTTCTCTGCCATTCATGTTTCTTTTTTGTGTTCAGTGTTTCAAATACAATTTGTATTTAAGGATTTTAAAATACCAAACTGTAACTTGAGTACAGTGGATCATTTTCTGTTAGGATGTTAATATTATACAATGAAATCTATAAAGTGTTGTCAATTTGATTATTGACACATATAACATGTTTACAAATAAACTGTGGTGTTGATCAAGTTACTATGAAAATGTGTTTAATTTTCTGAAAGTTCCTGTCTTAATTTTAAATACAACCATGGTTTGGTGCTGTGGCTTTCCTGTACTTAAAAAAACCCAAAACAAACAACCCACAAAAAACTTAATTATTTTGTAGTAATTTCAGATTTACAGAAAGTGGTAAAGATAGATGTTCCCTGTACCCGTCACTGAGCTTCGCCTAATGTGGACACCTTCTGTAAACTGTGGCAGGTCTGTGAAAACTCAGAAATTAACACTGGTACTAGTATTTTTCTAAACTGTATACTTGATTTGGCTTTTACTAGTTTTCCCGCTGATGTCTTTTTGTTGTCAAGACCCAGTCCAGGATACCACATCGCATGAATTTAGTCATCAGTGCCTCATTAATCTTCTCCAATATATGCAACAGTTTCTCAGTCTTTCATGACCTTGACGTTAGAAACGGTACTGGTCAGTTATTTTGTAAGATGTCCTTCAGTGCGGGTTTGTCTGATGTTTCCGTGTGATCAGATTGAGGCTATGTTTTATCAGAAAGGATACTACAAAGGTGATGTGCCCTTCCCACCAGTACAACATATCATAGGGTACATGATGTCAATATCACTGGTGATGTTTCTTTATTGGGTAAGATGGTGTTTACTAGGTTTTTCCACTGTAAGATCCTCCCATTTCTATTGCTGAGCCTGTGTATTGCGGCTATGGAGAATACCTGGAGAGGCAGCACCATTTGCCGGTCACTGATTCAAAGCATATACCGTATAATAGCTCTAAGATAGATCCCCAGATATACACATGTGTGAGACTTGGAGCTGAGAGAGCTATAAGTTGTTATTGCTGGTGAGTTATAAGTTGGTTCAAGCTCTATAGAAAACAGTTTGGCACAATCTTGTAAAGTTGAGCATTTGCATATCATGAGGTCCAGCAGTTCTAATCCTAAGAAAGTCTTAAGAGGCAAGTAGCAGCATCATGTGTAATTGTAGCAAAACGTTGGAAACAATCCAAAAGTCAATAGAAAGGAGACCGGGTATGATGGCATGCACCTGTAGTCCCAGCTACTCAGGAGGCTGAAGATAGAACTCCTTTGTGCCCAGGAGTTTGAGGTTACCCTGGGCAATATAGCGAGACCTCAGCTCTAAAAAATCAATTAAAAATTTAGAACATAAAATAGAAGAATGAACAAATGATTGTGTTACATTTATATGTAGATATTTAGATACACTTCAGAAGTGAAAACATTGAAGCTATACCTGTGTTCTTTTTAAATTATAACTTCAATTTAATGGATGGTTACAGTATTTTCTAGTTTCTGGTGCTTCCAGCTGTTATGATCTGCAGGTGTTACATGGGTCCAGGCAATGTCTGTAATAACAGTATAATGCGGGATATTTGTGCTGTTCCTAGGCTAAGGGAGACATCAAGGAGGAAGCCTTTGACTTCCTTTTCCAGGCATTCTAAGTACAGCTACAAAATTCTGGGATCCGGGGAGGGAAATGAAGTCTCCGCAGTCTGTACCCAAGCCTACATGTCAGTAAGGAGCACTCCCAGCACAGCTGGGAGCACTAGAAACTAGAAAATACTGTAACCATCCATTAAATGGATGTTATAATTTAAATTTAACATGTTATATTTTAATTATATATATATTTTAAACATTATATACATATGTATATATATAAAACATGTTACAATTTAAAAAGAACACAGGTATAGCTTCAGTGTTTTCACTTTCCAGTCCTGTGCCTCACTCCATTTCAGCCTCCCTGGTTCAGCTTTCCCTTAGTATCCTAGCTGGATGAGGAAGAGGTGGGATTTAGGGAATTAAATGCTCTTAATAATGAACTCTTATTTTCTGCTAAATTCCTCTTCCTCTGCTCTGCAAAGCCATCTTCCAGTTCCAGGTATCTGCTTTCCGTCTTCATGTCCTGTGGTTTGGGTTACAAACCCCTCGTAGTTTTATCAGTGATTGTTTCTGTTTATCATTCTCCTTGTGGTTTTAGTGGGTGGTTGCCAAGAGGAGAAGAGCAGAAAGTTCTTAAACATTTTCAAAGCAGAAATCCTCCCAGCCTCATTATGTTTTTATTTCCTTTTATTAAGGAACAAATGAAGGGAGAATAGTGAAGCTTCATGCATCCATCACGCAGTTTCCACAGTGATTCATGTTTAGCCCCTCATTTCATATATACAAAACAGAGACTACTTATATGTGTATCTATGTTTGTGTATAAACATACACACAAACAATACTATTTCCCCAACCACTAGATGATTTTAAGGCAAAATTTGGATACCACATAGTTTATTCTATAAACAATTCAGAATCATTTAAAACTCTGAATTTCTGGAAGCAGTAGTCTCCCAGGACATAAAAGCACAAGTATCCCCACCAAACCATTACTAAGCATGTAACATTGGAATTAGTAGCTGATGAAATTAGGCAAAAGAATAAAATAAGAGGTAGTCACATTTAAAAGGTTGGGGAAAAATTACAATTTTATGCAAAAGTTATCTGAAACATTAGAAACAGAGACTTCAGTAAGTAGCTTTCTTATCTGTAATCCACAACCAGTTATATTGTTGATATAATGAAAGAAAAGAGCTACCTTAATAGCAAAAATTATGTATTTAAAGAAAGAAAAAGATCTTAATAGTAAGAACAAAAATCTCAATAAATATGTACCCATGCATAAATATAAAATAAAGTGAAATACTGGATGTCTTAGTTTGTTCAGTTTAGTTCAGGTAGACAAAAGTCCACAGTTGCTTAGAAGCAACAAACATTTCTCTCTCACAGTTCTGGAGGCTAGGAAGTCCCTGGTCAAGGCTCTGGCAGAGTCAGGGTCTGGTGAGGGTCCTCTTTCCCAGTTCATAGATGGCCATCTCCTCAATGTGTCCTCACGCGGTGGAAGGGTCAAATGAGCTCCCTCAAGCCTCTTTCGTAAGAGCACCAATCTCACTCATTAGAGCTCTGCCCTCATGACCTAATCACCTTCTGAAGGCCCCACCTCGTAATACCATCAAGTTGAGGGTTATGATTTCAATGTATGAATTTTGGGGGGGCACATTCAGATCACAGCACCTGACAAGAAGCTTAGTGAGAAATTTGCAAGATATCCTTGAGGAACACTTTAAAGCACTCCTGAAGGACAAAAAAGAAAACCTGAATGTATAGAAAATCATAACTGTTCTTGGAGAGGCAGCCTCAATATTGTCAAGTTATCAATGCCCCCTAAATATATTACGAATTAAGCACAATTTCCTTCAGAATACCAGTGGGTGGTTTTTTGTTTGTTTATTTTTGTCTTTCAACTTTGGAACTTGGCAAAGTGATTCTAAAGCTCAACCTGGAAGAAGAAACAGTGGAGACTTAAAAGAGAAATCTAAAAATATCTATCCCAGTAGGTGTAAGCCTAAAGTGATTAAACGGTATGGTACTAATTCAGATACAGACAGATTATTCAGATACAGGCAGAAAACTAAAAAACAGAACTAAATACACAAGAACCCGAATGTGGCATTTCAGATTAGTATCCAGGAATGTCTGGATCATTTAGTAACTGAGTTGGGGATAACTGGCAGATATTTGGAGAAAATATAGGGGGAATTCTGCCTCAATCCTTACACCAAAAACTTCAGAGGGATCAAGGTTTAAATATTTTAAAATGTTAACATAAAAGTGGAAACAGGTGTTTTTTTTTTTTCCATACATTTGGCATACAAAAAGACTTGTTAAAGGATGACACCAACCCCAGAAGATTTAAAAAGAAAACTGGTAATGACTACTAAATAAAAATGAAATCTCCTGCCTGCCAGAACTCTATAAATTGAGTCAGAAGAAAATCTTCAACCTGAGATAAAATATTTTCTGGATACGACATGGACTAATTTTCTTCCTGTCACAGGTCGAGTTCTCCAGGAAGCAGATGTTGAGACACAGTTAAGAGTGCGGGAGGTTTGCTGGGGAGTAGCACCTGGGAAGGGAGAGGGAAGGAGCAGAGTCTGCATGGAGAGCCGTGGGACCAGGATGTGGACCTCCCACACCAATAAACTTCCTACTAGGACGGCCTGTGAGGGCAGTCCTGTCCTGGACACTCAGGGCTCCCTAAGGAAAGCACAGGCTTGCCACCTTCCCTGTTTCCTCGGGGGACAGCAGTTCCACTCTCAGAGGAAGCCACTGGCACTGGGGTGGTGGATGTGCTGGATGGAGCCTCGGGAATCAGAGGGTTGGCATGCCTGTGGGATGGCATGCCTGTGGGCTGTCTCTACCTTCCACTTGGCCATCTCTGCCTTCTGCTTGGACGTAGAGTGCCCATCTCATTCCTACTCTCTTTGGATCCTTTTTCCTCTGGCTCAGTCACTGGCTGGGAACTACCCTGAGAAGACTGGCCCAGGCTGGAAAGCTGAGGCCAATCCTGAAGGAATGAACAGTGGGAGGTTGCCAGATAACCACCCTTGTTGCTGCTGGATGGTGAATCTGGTCTTGAATAGAGTAAGTACTGAGAGATTTCATGGACACTAGCGTTGTTATCTCTGGGGAGGGTGTTTGATTCAGTTGGGAGGGCAAAGGATGTGGCTTTAATTTTATCAGATCACTTCGGTTTGGGTACCTTTTCCAACAATTAATTGTTATATATATGTATATACACATACATAATTATGAAAATTCGTTTGAAACACAGCTGTGATGGCCATTAGGACTAGTTGCCAACTATTTCCAGTTGTTGCCCTTCCTGAGCCATGGCAGGAGGTCCAGTCTTGTGTAGTTAGATGTGGCCAAGTAACTCCTGTGGTCATTGGTGAGTAGAAGTAATGGTGTCATTTCTGCACAAAATATTTAATTACCAATATGAGATCCTCTAGAACTCTCCTCTCCCTCTAGGGACGTGACTGGCAACATTTAAGATGATGGGTGCCTCATCAGCCTGGGTGCCCTGTGACTGCAGTGAGCAGACTTCCCTTCCACCCCACCTTTGGCCTGGGACAGACATGAATGTGTAGTGAACCTACAGTGGTGTAGTAAAAAAAGAATATCCGGCTGGGCGTGGTGGCTCACGCCTGTAATCTCAACACTTTGGGAGGCCAAAGTGGGTGGATCACCTGAGGCCATGAGTTCGAGACCACCCTGGCCAACGTGGTGAAACCCTGTCTCTACTAAAAATACAAAATTACTGAGAATGATGGTTTCCAGCTTCATCCGTGTCCCTGCAAAGGACATGAACTCATTCTTTTTCATGACTGTATAGTATACCATGTTGTATACATGCCACATTTTCTTTATCCAGCAAACTAACACAAGAACAGAAACCCAAACACCGCATGTTCAACTCATAAGTGGGAGTTGAACAATGAGGACACATGGACACAGGGAGGGGAACATCACACACCAGGACCTGTTGGAGGGTAGGTGACTCGGGGAGGGAGAGCATTAGGAGAAATACCTAATGTGGGTGACAGGTTGATGGGTACAGCAAACCACCGTGGCATGTGTATACCTATGTAACAAAACTGCATGTTCTGCACATGTACCCCAGAACTTAAAGTATAATTTTAAAAAATTCCAAAATTAGCTGGATGTGGTGGCACATGCCTGTAATCCCAGCTACTTGGGAGGCTGAGGCAGGGGAATCGCTGTAACCCAGGAGGCAGAGGTTGCAGTGAGCCGGGATTGCACCATTGCACTGCAGCCTGGGCAACAGGAGCAAAACTCAGAAAAAAAAAAGAGAGAGAGAGGAAGGAAAGAAAGAGGAAGGAAGGAAGGAAGGGAGGAAGGAAGGAAGGAAGGAAGGAAAGAAGGGAGGGAGGGAGGGAGGGAGGAAGGAAGGAAGGAAGGAAGGAAGGAAGGAAGGAAGGAAGGAAGGTCCAGAGTTATCTGAAAGGGTTACTGAATTATTCCTCCCTTTTCCAAATACATATTTGTTATGAAGTCAGGTATTCTTCATATATGTCAATCAAAATCACATATCCCAACAGATGAAATGCAGAAGTGGATGAGAATCCCCCGTCTTCTAGTAAACCAAACATTAAAGAGATTTGCAAAGATGTAGAACAACGCTGTTCTTCTCGTGAAGTTACTTTTGCTTTGGAAAATATGGTTATTTTTCATAAAATATGTTGTTTAGGTAACGTGATGTAATGGGTTTATTGTAATTTTTAACTAAATTAAATATTTTAACACATTTTCTCAGTTTTAATTTCTAGTGCAGTAAATAACAATGGTTATAACTCACTCAAACAGAAGCTCTTTGGGATAATCAATAATTCGGAAGCTGGTAAAGGAATCCTGAGACCAAAATGTTTGAGAACTGCTTACCTTCAATTCTGGCTGTTTCAGCAATTAGGATTGTGCAAATACTTAAAAACTGCCATCAGCCATGGCCTATACAATTTAAGTTTTTTATTTTTAGAAAGCTTGTTAAGTTATAGAGTTCTTTTGACTGTGAAATAATTAGCATTCAGTATAGACAAATTGCAAAATGAAAAAAAAGGAAGAAAATATCAACCATAATTTTGCTACTCAGAGATAAACATTTTGGTACATTTCTATGCAGCACTTTTCACCCAGTGATCCCTACCCACACACAAACACAGAAATGCACAGGCACATGTCAACACCTGAAACAATTTAGAATACTCTATGTGAAGCTTGATCTCGGGCCTTTTCCACTTTACAGAAATAAAGTTAGAATTTAGTCAGGAAAATTAAGTTAGTTTTTAAAAATGTATCAAGTATTTTGTACTTTAAATGTTGGCAAATTTTTTTTTTATTAATATACCTTGTATTCTATGAGCTCCAGCCAAGTAAATTGTCTTAAAAGATCTTGAAGATTAGTGGCATCCTAATCCCAACAGAATAAAATAAAAGTTGTTCTATTTTAAAATAAAGTCTATGAATGAGTCACTCATTTTCTTAATACAAAAGTCTCCAGATTAAAGTATAATGAACTTTGGTCTGGATAAATCTTACGAGGCTCATTGTTTAGGCCTAAATCATCAAATGTGTGATTTTTCTTAGTGTCTGAGAAAAGGGACAAAGCTCTGTAAATTCTAAGTCTCTTTAAAGTGTTTTGTTGTTTTTGTCTGTTTTACCTAAGAGATAAACCAATGCACAGTTTTAGTTTTCCAAAAGGGCATCCACTTAATTCTAGGCAGAAATTTGAAATAGAAATGTATCTTTACATTATTGCTGCTCTCTGTTCTTCAAGCAACACCGTTGATTTACAATGGTGTTGTTAATCAACCAAGAGAAGTACCAAGACAGCACAATTACCCAATTAAACTTTTTAAAAAAATTTTATCTCTTATCGCTGGTTTAAAACATGTCACCGTCCAACTCCCTGGCCTGGTGGGGTGAGGACTCTGGCAAGGTGCCAATGTTTCTGTCGACAGCTTAGGATCTGGGGGTCATAGCAGCTTGGAAAGCCCTCATCTCTGTCCCTCCTTCCGTTTGCAGCCTTTTCTCTTCCAGTGGGTGGCAGTATTTCACTTTTTCTTTTCTTTTTTTTTTTTTGAGACAGTCTCACTCTGTTTCCAGGCTGGAGTGCAGTGGCGTGATCTCAGCTCACTGCAACCTCCACTTCCCGGATTCAAGCAATTCTCCTGCCTCAGCCTCCTGAGTAGCTGGGACTACAGGTGCCTGCCACCATGCCTGGCTAATTTTTTATATTTTTAATAGAGATGGGGTGTCACCGTGTTAGCCAGGATGGTCTCGATCTCCTGACCTTGTGATCTGCCCGCCTCGGCCTTCCAAAGTGCTGGGATTTACAGGTATGAACCCAGCCAGTATTTCACTTTTTAACCCTCATTTCTATCAGGGACTTCTCAATTTGCATGAGCCTAGCATAGATTTTTCTTAAGCAGAATTCATTTATATTCCCACTCCCTTCGCCTCCCTACCACTCCTTCCCTAGTCTTGTTAACCCATTGATGAGTTCACCTGGAAACTTGGAGAACATCAGGACTTAACAGGACAGGTTGATGGTGAACACACTTCCAGGGGAAAGTGCCCTATCCCAGGAGTATCTGTGTGTAGGATACCATGGGAACATTCTCGGAAAGTGACTTGAATGGATTTGGGTGGCATGATTAAGGTGGGCCATTTTGTTGGTCTACTCAGCATCCTCTGCCTCTTCTTTCTACCTGATTTATTCTGAAAATTATTTCTAATTTCAGATGGATGGAAGGTGTAGAGTCTTCCTTCTCCCTCGAATCCCCACAACTCTGCACAGCGTAACCCAGAGGAGTCTCTATTTTATTCACTTCCTTTCCAAAGGGATTGCCAGGCACCCACTCACTCAGAGTCTTGGCATTCCCTCTTCTCCCTGTCTAGAATACTCCCTCCCAGCTGATGCCATGATTGTTTCCTCACTTTGGGTCTTTACAAAATAAAATGTTGCAGTATTGGGGTAGAGTCATGTAACCCACCAGCCTGCCTCCACCTCCAGTTCATGCCCATCTGGAACCTCAGAATGTGACCTTATTTGGAAATAGGGTTTTTGCAGATGTCATTAGTTAAGACTGGAGTCGAGTGAGCTCTACATCCAATGACTGTGTTCTTATAGGAAAAGGAGAGGACTCGCAGGGACACAGGGAAGAAGGCTGTATACGACAGAGGCAGAGAGTGGAGTTGTGCTGCCAAGAGCCAAGGAACGCCAGGGATTTATGGGAACCTCGGAAGCTGCGAGAAAGGCTGATATGGTTAGGTGTTGCGTCCCCAGCCAAATCTCATCTTGAATTATAATCCCCATTACCCCTACGTGTCAAGGGAGAGACCAGGTGGAGGTAATTGAATTATGGGGGCAGTTTCCCCCATGCTGTTCTCGTGATAGTTAGTGAGTTCTCATGAGATCTGATAGTCTCATAAGAAGCTCTTCCCCCTTCATTTGGCACGTCTCCTTCTTGCTGCCTTGTGAAGAAGGTGTCTTGCTTCCCATGCCATGCTCGTAAGTTTTCTGAGGCCTCCTCAGCCATGCAGAACTGTGAGTCTGTTAAATCTCTTGTTTATAAATTACCGAGTCTTGGGCAGTTCTTTTTAGCAGTATGAAAATGGACTAACACAGAGGCATAGAGCAAATGGACTCTCCCCAGAGCCTCCAGAGGGAACCGACCCTGTTGACACCTTGATTTTAGTCTTTCGGCTTTCTGAACTCTTAGAGGACCAATTTCTGTTTGTGGCTCTTGGTTCCAGCAGCCCTAGGAAACTAGACAGCCGCTGACTGAAACCTCCCCTTGCAACTGCCCTGCCACTCCTGCTTAGCACTTGTCCCCGCCTGGCATGGCATGTGTTTCACGTCTGTGTCTTGCTGATTGTTAGCCTCCCCGCTTAGAATGTAAGCTCCAGAAGGTCAGCAGTTTCAATCGCTTTTCTCTCTGCTGCATCTTCACCATCTAGAACAGTATGTGGAAGTGGATGAATGAGTGATTTCAGTTGCTAATTTATTCCCTTTCCTTGAGAATACATGGAGTCCCTTTTTATGGGATTATTGGAATCTGCAGAAACCATCTTAGCACTCTGTCACTCAAACAGTAGTGATTTAAACTAAATAAGGCACTTGTTAAACCAGGGATATAATGTGCACCAGTAGAGATCTCCCTTTGCTTCCAGTGACATTGGCTGACTGCCAAGCTTTTATCCCTTCTTGCCAGTGTTTGATGGTCTCAGTCTCCAAAATGCAGCCAGGAAAGAAAACTCAGAGGCTGGTTCTTTGGCGGTCAAACCATAGATCCTGACCCTTTGGGTCCTACCAGCTTCTTTATTTAAGTTGCTCTTTCTTGTGACTTCCGCAGAACTGGATGGCAGTCACTAAAAATGGCCCTAGTCACTTATTCTTTGGAGAAGCACACGATACACAATTGCTTTGCCAAATGCCAACAATCTAGAAAAGGGCAGTCATTTCAGCTATGGTCTGGGCTTCAGGGAGCCATAAGGGCTCGGCATTGAAACAATAACTGGCATCTCAAACAAGCCCAATAGGGATGGCTGGTACCAGCGGAGGGAGGCCTGTGCCAGCCACCAGTGAGAAAAGCCAGCAGTAATGAGGACAGTCTCATTAACAAATGGCAGCGACCTACTCCAAAGGCCAGCTATGTCCAGTAGGGCAGCCATGAAGGCTGCGTGTGACAGGTAGAAAGGGGACTGGGAGAGAACTCCGGCTGACACAGGGCACGTTGAGTGTCTTAGGATCACTGATTGGGGACCGTCCCTCAAAACTTACAGGTGAGGGGCTGGAGGCCCAGAGAGTGAATGTGAAGCCAAGCAGAGCAGGGTCAGGGAAGGGAGAGAAGAGGAGGGGAGAGGGGAGAAGGAAGAGGAGGAGAGAGTGCATCGTGACATCCTGGCCATGATTTTTGTTACCAGTTCTTGTCCCTGAGGTCACTGGACTTGCCCTCCTGGTTCCTGCAGCTCTTCTCCAATTCTCTGAGATAATCCAGCATCCTTCTGATGAAGCCCCATTTTGACTTAAGCTTTTGAATTGAGTGGAAATCTCCGGGAACTGAGAGGGTCCTGGTGAATACTCTAGCAGTGTGGAGAGAAAAGGAAAAGAGAAAACACACTCTCCTAGGCTACCAGCATCCTGCCCCTAGCACCACCCTAGTTCAGCAGACGTTCCTTTGAACCCAGATGCGTTTCATCAGAATCCTTCTTAATACAGTGCTCCAGACGTTGGAATCAGCAATAACGGAAACATGTTTGTCATCCCTGAGGTAGAGTCCATACTTAGGTTACCAAATTAATCCTTGAAACAACCCTATGAAGGTGACGCCCTCATTCCAATAAAGAGAAAACTGTTGCCAAAGTGGGTCAGTGGCTCAGCTGGTACATGCTTAAAACTAGTCCATGTGATCACTAAACCCAAGCTGTTGCCACTAGGCCCCATGAAGTCATGTGGAGCAGCCGGGAGCCAGGGCTTCAGTGAGACTTCAGAGCCACAACCAGAGTGGAACTCTACTTCCGCCTCAGTGAATGTGGTTATTCTGAAGAAAGTAGCTCTACAATCCAACTGTTAAAAAATCCCAGTCTGATGATGGTTGAGAAAGACAATCTGAGATTGGTCCACAAAAAGCTGTACGGTGGGTATATCTGTCGTAGAAACCTTGGCCACAAATGCAATCTGCCTGTTTGCAATATCTTTGTAGAAAGAAGGTTACTAAAGAATTCTCAATTCCCTAGAGGTACATGGTGAGATACCTGTGAGATGTGTATATCCCTGGCATTATTTATCTCATATATCTTTAACTACATTTGGTTACTTTTATTGTTAAAATTAAGGTGTTCTTTTTCATTTTGCCTTGAAACAGAACTACCTTGTAAGATTTAAACAGATGATTGAATTTTGCTTGGAAAATGCAAGCATGTCAAATAAATGTATTCTGAGCAGCCAATGTTGCTTTTTAAAATAGTAGTGAAAATTCAATCAAATGAATAGCTACAAAGTATAAATGACCTAAAATGACTTTGTATGACTTTGTATGGTTTGGTGGACGCGGGAGAAGTCAATTTTTTTTAAAGACTTATGCAACATATCCCTAATGGGCTGCTTTTAGAAAATAAGATGCATTAAAATCAGAGTTTGAGTGATGGTTAGACATTTGCGGCAATACATTAATGATTGTCACATCAGTCTAAGAACAAATGTGCGAGTCATTTAGTTAGGCCAATTTACATGTGGTGTGGCATGAAGGACCCAAATAATAGAATCTTCTTTATTCTGTATTTCTTTTGTCTCTAGAGGGTTAATTGACAATGAAAAGGAGAGAGCTGGGGAGAGAAGGAGAGAAAGGGAGAGTGGAGTCACGGGCAGTGGAGTAAAATTGTGGCTGGGTTCAAATTGTGGCTCCACCAAGTGGTAGTCATTAGGGCTGCCCACTAAGAGTTCTCCTCTTCTGGCACATGGTGGACTCTACTTCCCATCTCCTTGCAGTTAGACCTGGTCATGTGACTTGCTTTGGCCAATGAGATGTTAGTGAAAGTGATGATGTCATTTCCAGGGAGAAGTCTCTTAAAAGCCAGTACACAATTTGCTCATTCCCTTCATCTGTCACTCCCACAGATGAGGCTGCAATGGCAGAGGATCTATCAACCTGGGTCCCTGGTGAGGATGCTGTGGAGCAGAGCCCCCTGGCAACTTGCGATGAATGGAGGGTAGCATGAGTGAGAAAACTTTGTTGTTTTAATCACTGAGTGATATGGTTTGGCTGTGTCCCTTCCCAAATCTCATCTTGAATTCTCACATGTGGGAGGGATCTGGTGGGAGGTAATTGAATCATATTGACAGGTCTTTCCCTTGCTGTTCTCATGAGAGTGAATAAGTCTCACAAGATATGATGGCTTAGTAAGGTGGAATTTCCCTGCACCATCTCTCTTTTTTCTTTGTCTGCCACTATCCATGTAAGATGTGACTTGCTCCTCCTTGTCTTCCACCATGATTGTGAGGCCTTTCCAGCCATGTGGAACTGTAAGTCCATTAAACCTCTTTTTCTTCCGAGTCTTGGGTATGTCTTTGTCTGCAGTGTGAAACAGACTAATACATTGAGATTTTGAAAGTGTTTGTTACCAGTGCATACTCTAGGCTACCCTGAGCAACCCTCCATGTGACCTTGGGTAAAGTGCTCAACCTCTCATTTCTCAGTTTCTTCTTTTGGCAAATGGAGATCCTGACTCCTCTAAATTATTTTTAGAATTAAATGAAAAAATACATGGAACAAGTGTGCCTCGCATACAGCAAGTGCTCAATAAACATTAGCTGTTACTATTTTATATGTGGATACGTAGAAAGAATACTTCTCTATGTATTAAAAGCCTCCTTTCATATAATTGTGTAGGTATTTGTGTTGATGCATTAATATCTGTCTTTAGCCTGAGTCATGATGGAAGCTGAAAAGGATGTTGGGGGTGGGGGAAGACCTTTTCGCCTCTCGCTTGCTTTTTTGAGGTAGCTACTTGTTGAGGGTGGATGTGTCAACAGTGTGGCACAGAATAGAGGATGGCACAGTCAGTACCCAGCTTATAAGCCCGTGGCCCCACACCACTCATGCTTTTAAGTGGCCAGATTTTCCCACCCTCACCTTCCACTTACTGGGGCTGTCTGCATCTGTTGCCATGGAAATGTATTGAAGTTGATGCTATGTATCCATTTGGATTTTTAATCTCCAAAAAACAGAAATAAGTTTGGCTAAATTAAACAGTAAGAGGACTTAGAAAAAGCAAAACAAAAGAAAAATCCAAACATTGCAAAACTCACTGAGACCCCAGACAGGGCAGAGCCAGGCTTGAAGGCTACACAGTCAAGGACTCCATCCTAAATCATGCTTTAGACCTGGCCTGGAGAACTCATCAGTTCTAGGCATGGACACTTCAGATTGACCCACAAATGCCATGAATGCTGCTGGTAGAACCTCTGCCATGGTTGCTTCTGGAACTTAGTGCAGCTCCTGCCTGTCACTACCCTCACCAAATGGAGTTCATGTGGTCTCTGCTTTTTCCTGTCACCAGTTCCTATAGAGAAAGGGACTCTGCCTCAGATGGTAGTGAATTACCTCCTTTCCTTTCAAATTCCTAAACCAAATTTACAAGGTCCCTACCTTGCTGGGGGCCAGATCTAGCCCTTGGGATTCTACCACCTGCAAATTCCTTCAAATGTGTCCTGCAGACACTCTGAATGCACTGTGGTTTCCTGAGTGCATCATGATCCCTTGTTTCTGTCTCTTTTCACATATTGTTTGAACTCTCACCCTCCCTTCAGCTTCTGCATCTGTTATCACACAGATGCAGTGTGCTTGTCACCTGGCTTACTCCTCCAGGCAGTCCTCCAGATTGTGCAGGTCCGAGGCAGGAGCTCTACCTTTGTGGTCTCATAATACTTACCATACTGTAATGCATTTGCCTTTTTCCTTGTCTATTCTTACCAGAATGAGTTCCTTCAGGGCAGGCTATGTGTTTTGTTCCCCTTTGTGCCCCAAGTCCTACCACAGTGCCTGGTGCAGGCTAAGACTCAAGAAATAGTTGAGGAATAAATGAACAATGTTGAGGAAATCAAAAGAGTGCAGGCTTCCTCTTTATTTCATGCTCCTGGGAAAAGCCATCTGCCCGCTTGACTGCTTCTAGCAGGAGCACAATGGGATAGTCTGGAGAGAGAAGCCTCATTTGTCCCCCTGATGTCCCTATCACAAGTCTGAGACACCTTCGCACCTCAGAGCTTTTCTTTCATCACTGGGTTTGGTGCGTGATGACTCTTGTCATAATCAAAAGTCTTCCTAGAAACTGTTATTTTAGCTCACATTGCCTCTTGGTGTAACATGGTCTTCATATTAGTTTTGTGGGGCTGCTGTACCAAGTTAGCACAAACTGGTGACTAAAAACAACAGAAACTGATTCTCTCACAGCTCAGTGGGCTAGAAGTCCATGATCAAGGTGGTGGCAAATTCGGTTTCAGATGAGGACTCTCTTCCTGGCTTGGAGACGGCTACCTTCTTGCTGTGTCTTCACTTGACATTTCCTTTTGCAGTGGTGGGGGTGAGGGAGATGTCTCTAGTGTCCCCTCCTTTTCTTACAAGGACACCAATCCTGTCAAATTAATGCCCTACCCTTGTCACATCATTTATCCTTAATTACCACTTGTGATGGTTAATATTGAGTGTCAACTTGATTGGATTGAAAGATGCAAAGTATTGTTCCTGGGTGTATCTGTGAGGGTGTTGCCAATGGATGGGCACAGTCTAAACAGCTGCCAGTGCAGCCAGAATAAAAGCAGACAGATGAATGTGAAGAGACAAGACTGGCCTAGCCACCCAGCCTACATCTTTCTCCTGTGCTGGGATGTTTCCTGCCCTCAAACATCAGACTCCAAGTTCTTCAGTTTTGGGACTTGGACCAGCCTCCTTGCTCCTTGACTTGCAGACGGCCTATTGTGGGACCTCACCTTGTGATCACGTGAGTCAATACTCCTTAATAAACTCTGCGTTCTGTATACATTTAGCCTATTAGTTCTGTCCCTCTAGAGAACTCTAATACACCTCCCTAAGAATCCTTTTTCCAAATATAGTTGCATTGGGGTTTAGGACTTCAACATATAAATTTTGGGGTACCCAGAGCCTATAACTTGCTTTAACAAATATTTCCGCAAAATGGGGAAAAAAAGCGAGATCCATTATGTGAAAGTCAGACACTAAATAAAGATATTCTCATTACTGGGTGCATTTGCCATCACCCAATTTATTTTTTTCGGGAAGACTATACCTATACCCAAGCAACAATCAACACTTAGTCCATTTCTTTTTCATTCCAAGAGTTAGTGAATCGCTGCCTGTATAATTCACATTTTGTTAACTATAAGATAAACTAAACCTGGTTTTATTATTGAGGTATTGAGGTGATATTCACATAACATAAAACTAACCATTTTCAGTGGCATTTTGTACATTCACAACGTTGTGCAACGATCACTTTTGTCTAGTTCCAAAACATTTTAATCACCACCCCAAAAGACCCCATTCCCATTAAACTCTCACACCTTCTCTTCCCTCCCCTAACCTGTGGCCACCACTACTTTCTGTCTGTATAGGTTTTCCCATTTTGGATATTTCGTATAAATGGAATAATATAATATGTGGCCTTTTGTGTCTGACTTGTTTCAGTTAATGTATTGTTTTCAAGGCTGACCTACAGTTACAAGTATATTTGTTTTATTATTATTATTATTATACTTTTAAGTTCTAGGAGTATATGTGCATAATGGGTAATTTGAGCAGATACGTATACTTGTGCCATGTTGGTAAGGCACCCATCAACCTGCCAGTACCCATCAACCTACTTCATTTATTTTAGGTATAACTCCCAATGCCATCCTCCCCTCCCTCTCCCCCACAGTAGGCCCCAGTGTGATGTTCCCTTCCCGAGTCCAAGTGGATCTCATTTTGTTCAGTTCCTACCAAGGGGAGTGAGGAACATGCGTGCTCTTGGTTTTCTGTTCTGTGTGATAGCTTCTGCTAAGAATGATGGTTTCCAGCTGCATCCATGTCCCAAGCAAAGGACATAAACTCTGATCCTTTTATGGCTGCATAGTATTCCATGGTGTATATGTGCCATACTTTCTGAAATCCAGTCTATTGATGGACATTTAGTTGATTCCAAGTCTTTATGATGAATAGTGTGTGCCAATAAATATACGGTGCATGTGGTCTTTATAGTAGTAATGACGAGACCCCTTTTGGGTATATACCTAGCAATGGATGGCTACTAAGTAAGCAGGCATCTAGTTCTAGATCCTTAGAGGAACTATACTGTTTTCCCATAATGGTTGAACTAGTTTACAATCCTACCACAGTAAAAAAGTGTTCCTTATCTCTACATCCTCCAGCACCTGTTGTTTCCTTAATTCTTTTAAATGATTTCAAGTATTCTGAACTGTGAGGATGGTGCATCCTACTTCGGGTTTCGATTCGTACTCTCTGATGGCTAAGTGATGATGAGTGCATTTTTTTCATGTGTCTGCTGGCCAGCTGAATGTCTCTTTGAGAAATGTCTATTCACATCCTTTCGGTCACTTTTGATGGGGCTGTTTTTTCTCTTGTAAATTTGTTTGAGTTCCTTTGTAGGTTCTGGATAATAGCCCTTCTTTGTCAGATGAGTAGATTGCAAAAATTCTCCCAATTTGTAGGCTGCCTGTTCACTCTGATGGTACTCTTTTGCTGTGCAGAAGCTCTTTAGTTTAATGAGATCCCCATTTTATTAATTTTGGTTTCTTTGCTGCCGCTTGAGCTGGTGGGTTTTAGGATATGAAGTCTCTTGCCTATGCCTATGTCCCCAGAATGGTACTTACTCTTAGGGTTTCTAGGGTTTCCTTTGGTGGTATTAGGTCTACATTTTAAGTCTCCTAATCCATCTTGAATTAATTTTCGGGATATAAGGAGCCAGGGAAAGGATCCAGTTCTAGCTTTACTATGGCTAGCCAATTTTCTCTCTCAGTACTATTTATTAAATAGGGAATCTCATTCTTGTTTCCTCCTAGCTTTACAAAGATCAGATGGCTGTAGATGTGTGGTATTATTTCTGAGGGACTCTTGTCTCTGGTTCCTACTTGGTCTTACATTCCCTTGTTTTGGGTACTTCCAAAGTACTCATGCTTTTGGTTTTGGTTACTGTAGCCTTGTAGGTATAGCTCTGAAGTCAGGTGTTGGGGATGCCTCCAGCCTTTGTTCCTTTGACTTACGTATTGTCTTGTAGATGTGCGGGGCCTTTTGGTTCCCATATGAATCTGAAGCAGTTTTTCCAATTCTGTGAAGAAACTCATTGGTAGCTTCTGAGATGGGATGGCATTGAATCTATAAATAATCCTTTGGGTGCATACCATTTCTATGATATTGATTCTTCCCATCCATGAGCATGCTATGTTCTTCCATTTGTTTGTGTCCTCTTTATTTCACTTTGAGCAGTGGTTTGTAGTTCTTGAAGAGGTCCTTTACATCCCTTTGTAAGTTGGATTCTAGGTGCATTTGATTCTCTTTGAAGTACCTGTGAATGGAAGTTCATTCAAGGATTTGTAGCCTGTGTTTGTCTGTTACTGGTGTAGGTGAATGCTGTGATTTTTGTACATTAATTTTGTATCCTGAGACTCTATTGAAGTTTCTTATCAGCTTAAGGAGATTTTGTACTGAGATAATGGGGTTTCTAAATATAAGCAATCATGTCATCTGCAAGAGGGTAATTTGACTCTCTTTCTTCCTAACTGAATAATCTCTAATTCCCTTTCTACCCATTGCCCTAGCCAGAACTTCCCAACACTATGCTGAATAGGAATGGTGACAGAGAGGGCATCCCTGTCTTGTGCCAGTTTCTGTATGGAATCTTTCCACCCTGCCCATTCAGTATGATATTACTGTGGCTCTATATAAATAGCCTCATTATTTTGAAGCACGCTCCATCACTACCCTAATTTATTGAGCGCTTTTAGCATGAAGGGCTGCTTGAATCTCCATCAAAAGCCTTTCACCCATTGAGATAATCATGTGGTTCTTGTTCCTTTGGTTCTGTTTTATGCTGATTGCGTTTATTGACGGCAATGCTGGAACTAGCCTTGCATCCTAGGACAGCTTCCACTTGATCGCGGGTGGATAAGCTTTGATGTGCTGCTGAATCCGCTCTGCCAGTATTTTATTGAGATTTTGCATCATGTTCACCAGATATTAGCCTTAAAATTCTCTTCTTTCTTTTGCTGTGTCTCTGCTGTATTTTGTGCATTGTGGATTGATGTTGGCTCCTATAAAATGAGTTAGAGCATTCTTTTCATTGATTGGAATAGTTTCGTAGCTGAAATGGTACTAGCCCTCCTTGTACCTCTGTGCAGTCTTCAACTGTGGAATCCATCTGGTCCTGACTCTTTTGGTTGGTAGGCTATTAATTATTGCCCCACTCTTAGAGCTCCATGGCTTTGGTCTATTCAGGGATTCAAACTTCTTTCCTGGTTTTAGTCTTAAGAGGAAGTGTGTCCAGTGGAAATTATCCGTACTCTTCTAGGATTTTCTAGTTTATTTCCATGGAGTGTTTGTAGGCATTCTCTGATGGTAGTTTGTATTTCTGTGGGGTCGGGTGGTGATATCCCTTTTATCATTTTTGTATTTACCTATTTGATCTGTTCCCTTCTTTCTTTCTTTTTATTAGTCTTATGAAGTGGCCTTGCTGTTTTGTTGACTTTTCTAAAAACCAACTCCTGATCTACCTTGATTTTGAGGGTTTTTGTGTCTCTATCTCCTCTTAGTTCTGCTCTGATCTTAGTTATTTCTTGCCTTCTCTGCTAGTTTCTCAATGTGTTTTGTTCTTGCTTCCTCTCTAGTTCTTTTTGACCAGATGTTAGATATTAATTTTTAGTATCCTTTTCCTGCTTCTCTATGGGCATTTAGAAAGAAGTAAATTTCCCTCTACACACTGCTTTTTAAATGTGTCCTAGAGATTCTGTATGTTGTATCTTTGTTCCTCATTGGTTCTAAAGTAGGGATCTTTATTTCCTGGCTCTCTATTTCTGCTATGTACCCAGAAGCCATTCAGAGCAGGCTGTTCACTCCCATGTAGTTGAGCTGTAATTTTGATTTGAGGCTCTCTTAGTCCTGAGTTCCAGCTCTGATTTCGTGCACTGTGGTCTGAGAGAGACAGTTTGTTATAATTTCTGTTCTTGTACATTTGCTGAGGAGGCTTACTCCACTATGTGGCCAATTTTGGAATAAGTGCTGCATGTGGGTATTGAGGGAAGAATGTATATCTCCATTGATTCTAAAGGGAGAGTTCTATAGATGTCTATTAGGTCTGCTTGCATTGCAGCATATTTGAGTACTTCACTGCTTTTTTGTGAAATTATATTCTATTATATGGATGTAGCACATTTTGATTATTCATCTGTTGATAGACTCATGGATTGTTTCTGTCATTTGGTTATTGTAAATACTGCCATAATTTTTAACTTTCTCTCTTCAAGGCAAATTCCAGTTTAAACCTTGCTGCCACTGTGTAGTGGACATTCGGTTTCCTACTTGAGTGAATTTACTTTAGGGGATCCTTGGGCAGTACAGTTTATCCCTGACTAAACATCCTCATCATTTCCTCATCGTAGAACTGGCACCACGTCTCCAGGCAGGGGCTTGTTCTGTTAAGTCAGGCCGATCCCCTTCCCTGCTCGCATACCCTAAAGAAAATTCATTTTGCTAAAAGCCAACATTCCTTTACCATTCTGAATTGCCCAGGTTTTACCATAAAGAAAATAGAAAACATAGCAATAAACAATCTTGTTCTTAGTAAATGCTTCTTGTTTATTGCTTTGGGTAGAAAGGCAATGATATTTTATGAGGAAAGCAGATTTCTTTCTCGTTTTGGAAAGAGTTGCTCCATGTTTTCTATTTTCAGATACTAGGAATATTAGCTTCCAGCTTTCATTAACTGGGTGCTTATGCCTCCATCTCTGGTAATTAGAAACCTCAGTAAAATGTACTAGTCCTATGTTGTATCCTAGTAAATGGAAAAAAGTGAGTATGGATACAAATTTAACCCAAATATCTGTAGGATTGTGAAAATAATCGCGGGTAACTTGGAATATACAGAGAAGCATCAAGAAGAGAAAAGAAATCACACAGAAACCCACAACACAGGAATGAACACTATGTGCTAATGAGGATGTGAATCTGCTGTGGGCAGCAGATCCTGGGGGTAGCCTCTGAGCCCCTATCCATGCTACAGATTCCAGACACAGACAGTCTGCTGAGGCCAGCGCTTTTCCCCTTTTGAAGAAAGCATTTCGGCTACTCTATGAGTCAGCTGGGTGTATAGAACTTTACGAGAGCGACTAACAGCAATAAGACGGATAGAAGCTTTGAAGTCTAAGCCAAAGGCAGTTCATACTTTGCAGCCTTTTAAAAATGTCTTCATCTTTGCTTCTAAAACTGCTGTGAACACCAGAGCAATGGGAAGGAGCCAAGTTCAAGCTTCACAGTGCTAGAATGCATCAAATAACCCTGGGCAACAGGATTCTTTCTCACTTTCTTGGGAGTTCTTACTTAAATGGTAGTTTTTCACTTGATAATATAGCATCTTTCTCCTGCTTATAAAAATAAGGCTTTAAGAAAACAAGAAAAAGGAGATTTTTTTGATATGCGAATCAGAATGTTCTGAAACCTACAATTACAGCTATTCTCCAGCTTGAATGAACGACTTCAATCAATCAACCAGTCAATCATGTTGCCAATCATTTAGGTTCTCCTTGAACAGAAGACATTTTGTGTGTGTGTGTAAAAGAAGGGTTAGTGATGATGGGTAAGGAATCATTAGGTCTCTACTTTTTGGCAGCCTCCCCTCGTTTCTTCACCTTGCTTCCAATTCCCATCATTAATCCAAGGGTCAAGAAATTTGGCAGAGCTTCAAGAAGGCACGTTTATCCCAGGTCCAACCAAGTAGCAGGGCTATCCATTTTCCATTACACATTTAGTAAGCACATGTGTGAAAGGATGTTCAACATTGTTAGCCGTTACTAAGACAGTGAAGTCCACAATGAGATAGCACTCCACACTTACTAGAATGACAAGAATAAATAGTGACAACACCAAATGCTGGCAAGGGTGCAAGAAAATGATCATGCATGCAATGCTGATGGGAATTTATTTTTATTTTATTTTATTTTATATTTTATTTTTGAGACGGAGTCTCACTGTGTTGCCCAGGCTGGAGTGAAGTGGCATGATCTCGGCTTATAGCAACCTCTGCTTCCCGGGTTCAAGTGATTCTTGTCCCTCAGCCTCCCGAGTAGCTGGGATTACAGATGGCTCATTTTTGTATTTTTAGTTGAGACAGGGTTTCGTCATGTTGGCTAGGCTGGTCTCAAACTCCTAGCGTCATGTGATCTGCCCGCCTTGGCCTCCCAAAATTCTGGGATTACAGGCATGAGCCACCATGTCCGGCTGCTGGTGGGAATTTAAAGTGGTACAGCTGCTCTGGAAAAGAGTATGGCGGTGTCTTCCAACACTAAAGACACGCTTACCACATGATCCAGCAATTGCAATCTTGAGCATTTGTCCCAGAGAAATGAACGTCATGCCCACATAAAACCTTGTACGTTATTGTTTGTAGTAGCTTTATTCTTTATTCATCCAGAATGCCCCATTCTGGAAACAACTCAAATGTCCTTTAGTGGGTCAATAGTTAAACTGCCATATCCGTATCGTGGAATACTACACTGCTCCATTTATAGATAATATTCTCGAGGTGACAAAATTTTAAAAATGGAGAACAGATTAGTGGTTTTTAGGGGTTACAAGGGGGAAGAAGGATAGAGGGAGACGGAGGTTGTAAAAGGGTAGGGTGAGTGGTGAAGGCTTGAACTAGAGTAGTGGCCATGGGAACGAAGAGGAGGATGTGGCTGGAGAGGAGTTGGTGGGTAATATTTCTTGGGTGCTCAGGATGAGAGAAAGGTGAATTGGCCATATGCCCCGACCCTAATATAGCATCTCACCCTATCACCCCTGTCCTGCCTTGCAAGGGGCCTCCTGTCTCCTAGTCAACCCCATCTGTCCTTGCTGTTCTCCTTGAGTATTGCTTCATGAGGAGACGCCTCAACCACAAGCCTGCCATCCCCTCTCCTCTCACTCACCCCGTCCTGGACTCCTTGGAGCCTCCCATCTCCTCTACTCTGCATTGCTAAGGATGCTCTGCCTGTGGTCTCAGGAGGGAATGGTGACTGCATAACTTCAGAAACCTCTTACACTTTAACTTTGAGTCTCGAAGCTAAATTAGTAATAAAAATGGTCTGTGGTAGCTGAAATGGTTTGGCTCTGTGTCTCTATGCAAATATCACCTTTAATTGTAATCCATATAATCCCCACTTGTCAAGGGCAGGACCAGGTGGAGGCAATTGAATCTCGGGGATCGTTTCCCCATGGTGTTCTCGTGATAATGGGTGAATCTCACGAGACCTGATAGTGTTATAAGCGTCTGGCATTTCCCCTGCTCGAACGTATTTCGTCTTGCTGCCCCGTGAAGAAGGTGCCTGCTGCTTTGCCTTCTGCCATGAGCGTAGGTTTCCCGATGGCTCCCCAGCAGTGTGGAACTGTGAGTCAATTAAACCCCTTTCCTTCATAAATTACCCAGTCTCGGGTGTTTCTTCCTAGCTGTGTAACTAATACAAGTTGCATGTGCTGTTTCTTCTGCTGGCATTCTCTTCCACCCTTCTCCACCTGTCTGTCTCAGTGTACAAAAATAATATGCGTATCACTAAAATTTCAAACAAAACAGGAAACTAGAAAGAGAGGAAAGCCCCCTTAAATACCCAGCCCCATTCCCCAGAATTACATTGTAAACAATATTTTATGTCTCCCAAAATTCTGTTTGAGCACATAAAGTTGTTTTTTCCTTTGGTTTACTTTATAAATACTATTATGCTATATGCACTTGACTTTTTTTTTTCCCACTTAAAATCACATTATGAACATCTTCCTATGAGGTACACGTGGTTCAGCCTCATGCTACCATCTGCATCTCGTCACTGGGCTCTCCACTCCTGCCCCATCAGGTCTTTGCTAAGATGAGAGTCCTCAGCATTTGTATTCATTAGAATTCTTGATTGGTTGTAAGAGGAACCAGCTTGATTTCGCTCTTTACAAAGAGAGGGCATTTATTATAAGGACCCTGGGGTTCTGATGGAACTGGAGAACAGAGATTGAATTAAGCCTCAGAGACAACTAGGATCAGGATTCTCCAATCTTCCTCCTCTCTGTATGCCTGTTCCATTTTCCCTCCAAACTTGTTTCCTCTGCTTCCCCAACTACTCCCAAGGCTTACATGTTACAGGCTCATCTACCCAGAGAGAGCCTGATTTGTGTCTATCCTAATTCCCATATTCCTAGGGAAGGAGATTATGGTTATGCCACCAATTGTGGCTGGCCATGCTAGAAAAATTGGCTACTCCTGTAATAAACATGGAAGTGAGAGATGAAGAAAATCACCTTACGATGGGTGGGACCAGGTAGACAGGGCAAATGATGCTCAGGACACCTTCCTTAATCACTCCATTCTGAGTTGGGAGCCCTTCTCTGCAAGCTCAGAGCATTCTGTATATATACTATGAGAGCACTTATCACAATGAATTGCGAATACTCATTTGTTTGTACTTCTAGCTAAACGGTAAGCTCCATGAAGACAGGCACTGTTGTGTTTTTCAATGCTTACCCAGTGCCCAGTATGTTGTAGGCACTCAAATGTTTCTGTAATGACTGAATGAGCCCCACTAACTGGGACTCTTCTCATTTGTAGTTTTATCCAGAGAACCTGGAGGTATCCCTACATGAAGTGCCATCACTCTTGCCCATGAGTTCACTTTCTTATGTGGTTACATAAAAAGCTCCTCAAACCCTCTTTGGCAGAAGCTTGCTAAATGCTCCCTCAAACCCACTTCTTGCCGGGAAAATCACTAGATTTCCCAGCCTTTGTGCATCTGGATGAGGCCATGTTACCTATGAAATGTAAGAAGAGATGTGTGAGCAGAACTAGCCAAGGCAGCTAAGGGCAAGAAAGCCTTCTTGCTCCTTTTCCTGACTACCAGCCGGGTCCAGCAAGGACTCTGAGACTCTAAGGGGTAGTCAAGCCACTAGGTGAAGGAGCCTGAGGCACTGAATGACTGTATGGAGCAGAGTCTTTTGATTATGTACACTGGGCTGTGACTGTGCCACTGAGGTTCTGGGATTGCTTATCACAGCAGTTACTTCTAACCAAATATACCCTCCCATGTGATGACCCTGTGTCCCTTCCCAAGAATGATCTGCTTTGAGCCACTCTTACCTTTGTTTATTGATATATTATTTACTGCTGGAGGAATATGCATATCTATATTCACTTGACTTTGGGGACACAAGGGAACTGTGGATATATTTGGACCTCTGTTTATTATGGTAAAATATTGGCCTTTTGCTGCTCCTATTCTGCAGGGCTCTGATTGCTTTAGGTCTAATCCTCATCCAGGTACTTATGCTGGGCTGCTTTTCACCCCAAACCATTTGGGCTCTCGGGGCAAGGAGTAGTAGTAGCTCGATGTATTTTTGCTAAAGCTGCACTGATGGACAGTTGGGCCAGAGCTGGGCTGTCTCAGAAGAGCTTTCAAGGTGGCCTGGGGTCAAGGTGCATTTTAATTTCTCCACTCTTAAATTTCATGCCTTTGCTCAATACCTGTGATATTCCCTGCCCTTACAGTCAAAAATCAACTTTTCCTTTCTTCTTTCATTTCATCCTTCCCTGCTTCCTTCTCTTGTTTTTTTTTCCTTCCACAAATATTTCCTGCTGAACTCTAAGTTCTGTAACAACACAAACCAAGGCTTTTATTCATCACTATGTCCCATTACCCAGGTTGGTACTTAGCACATAGTAGAGGCTTTATATATATAGGTTGAATAGAGTTGGATATGAGGTTCAGAGACCTTATACAGCTGCCGTGACTGGTAGGTAGCTCAGCAGTGTGGGGGAAATGTTGGGTTCAAAGCACTCCAGAGGACCCAAACTAGCCCCACCAGAGCTGAAGTAAATGACACGAGACCCAGCCCTGCCAAGCTTTTCTGGTTCCCATGAAAGCCATGCAATTCCTGACTTGAGTCTGAGACTCCAGAGCTATTCTGTCTGTCTCCAAGTGTTCATGGAACTCTCATGCGTCAAAGGAAAGGCCTGAGACAACGGGACGTTTCAGAACTGTTTTGAGCAAGAGATATTTTGATGTGGCCTGAAAAACAAACCTGTTTATAAACATGACTAATGCATAATGGAGTCTGTCACTCTGTATTTCTGACATAAGAAGGACCATGTTGGCCGGGCGCGGTGGCTCACGCCTGTAATCTCAGCACTTTGGGAGGCTGAGTCAGGTGGATCATGAAGTTAGGAGATCGAGACCATCCTGGCTAACATGGTGAAACCCTGTCTCTACTAAAAATACAAAAAATTAGCCAGGTGTGGTGGCGGGTGCCTGTAGTCCCAGCTACTCGGGAGGCTGAGGCAGGAGAATGGCATGAACCTGGAAGGTGGAGCTTGCAGTGAGCCGAGATCGTGCCACTGCACTCCAGCCTGGGTGACAGAGCGAGACTCCATCTCAAAAAAAAAAAACATGTGTTTGTGTTGGGGCATGTTCCAAATTTGTAGAGAAAAAATGGCGCCCCAGCAGTTAGTGATGCTTTAGAGTTATGTATACTGGGACAAATGTCCTTTGAAAACCACTCTTTCAATCTGCAGTGATCTGGAGTCTTCTCCATCCCTGAACTCTACCCCATGTCTTTACTCATGTGGCAGAGACTGCTATTTGTCCATCAATAGCCACTCTTCCTGGCTTCTGTAGTTATTTCGTTTTCAGCTGGGTACATCGCTTCCCAGAATAAAGACTACATTTTCTCCAGCCGCCTCTGTAGCCAGGTGTGGCCAGGTGACTAAATTCTGGCCAATGGAAGCAAGCAGAATTTACCTATGCGTCTTATGGGTTATGTCCTCAAAAGGAGGCCTGTGTTCCATTCATTCCCATTTCCTGTTCCCGCTAGCTGGAATGAGAATGTCAGAGTGAGCTGTCCTGGATGGAGCATGTGGTTGGCGGGTAATGGGGCAAGAAGGGTAGGAACCAGGATCTCTGATATCCGTCTACTAGTCCAGGATTAGTCTCATCCGGGCAGTTCTATAAATCAGAGAAATAAAATACTTTCATCTTTGGGTTTCTGTTGTAGCAGCTGAATCTATGCTCTAACTGATATACTTGCCCAGGTATGGTGTTTGGGAGAGAGGGGCTTGGAGATGGTGTAAAAGGTAGGATGGGTGAGATTTGAACATGTCTGTTGCAAACCTGGGGGCAGAAAGCCATTTTCTCATTTTCTGTAGCAGTGTTATGGTTGCTTCTCTTTGAAACAGTCAGTTCCACTGCAAGATCTGATGGCAGCCAAGTTTGTGAAGGTCACAGGAGAGAAAAAGCTGTCTAACAGAAACATTCTCCACGTGAGTGATGCCAGCCTCCTGCTGGCCTAGATGGGAAACCCAAGGAATCAGGGACAGTCAAGTCAATCACCCCTTTGACATTATTCTCTTTTCCAAATGAATCTTCGTTCACTTCTTGATGCAAGGAAATAGAATAACATAAATATCAATATACTAAATATATAGTATACCACATTAGATATTTTATATATATTATCTATAATGTTAACAAATATATTGACTATGTAAAATAAATATATAGTACTTAAATATATTAAATAGCCTAAATATATGTAAATAAATATAAATAATAAGATAACAGCAGAAATGTCAATAACCAGAACATTAAAAACAGCAATAAAAACAGCTACAATTTGTTGAGATATATAATGTGCAAAGTTCTGTATTTCACTGAATCTTGATCACAATTCTTTCTCCATTTCAGTACATTCAGAGAGGTCAGGTGACTTGGCTAAAGGCACACACTTACAAAGTTGGCAGGGCTGGAATTTGAACCCCACATGATGTGACTTTGAAGTTTAAACTCTTTCCACAATATTATGCTTTGCTGATTGTTATATTGCTATTAATATAAAAGTTATAACATTTAATAATTAACTGAATGTTAGAGGCAGTAGGGATCTTACAGACCCAGTGGCTCAAAGTGCTAATGTCAAGGAGCAAGGACAACCAAATAAATGAGGTGACTTGCTCAAGATCACACAGTGGCCAAGTCAGGACTTCAACCCAGGACCCCTGGCTTTTCAGCCTGTGTTCTTTTCTCCTAAACTACATTCAGAATAAACTGGATACAAAATAAACTTTTGCTAGTAAGGAATGCTGCTGTCTACTTACAGAGGGTTTGTTTAGTAAAGGCACATTCAGTAGAATCACCTGAAATAAGATAAAAATATCTATGGTCAGACCTCACCCCAGGAGAATTGAATTAGAAGCTCTGATCTTGAGGCCTAGTCATCTGGGCCTTGAAAAGCTCCCCAGGTGATTCTCATGAACAGTCAGGATTGAAAACCACTGAGGTTATGTTTTTGGCTAGGTCTAGTCAAATAATTATTCTTTCCTTGGGTTTCATTTGTCCAAGGCAAAGGGAAAAATGGAAAATTCATGTAGTGATATCTTTTAGTATTTTGTGGTACTTCCTCACTCTTTGTGGCACACAAACTGATTCCACAATTACATATATCAAAAACTGTGTTATGAATATTTAAATCATTACACTTCTCTGCATGTTAACATATGGACTATGGAGAGAACTTCTTCGCAATAAATGAAAAGCCAAGTTAATTGTGATGATCATTGTGCCTTCCATTTTTAAAACATCACTTCTTGAAGTCCCTGAGACAGTTAAATGTACCACATACAAATTCTGATGAGATGATTGTGAGTTACAGCCTTTCTGCAGATCATTTTGAGGGTAATATGCAGAATTACAATCCTTTTATGCTCCTCATTAACTTCCTGTATTTCAACATTTGTGTTTCTCATTCTTGTTTGCAATAATCCACTGAGGCATAAATGAAGCAATATGTGGCTAAGAATAAAAACAATCTAAAGCTGTATTATGATCAAAGCCATATGGTGGCTAGCAGTGTTCAGTTGAATAATACACTGAGTCATGGGCACATTCATCTAATCTCTACTTATTGTGTTGCTTGCTCATTTGATTCACTTACATAAGCACTCCAATATATTCTGTATTAAAGGGAAAGGTTTTTGATAATTATTGTATTGATTAAAGTTAGAAACAAAAAACATGGTATTATTACCTTTAAGAACCTCTTAGAGAAACTTTATACATTTTTGAGAATCTACAAACAAACAGTTGGGAAACCATGGTATAGTGGGCAGAAAAAAAAAGCTTAGACATTGGATTCTAACAGAACTACAATTGAATTCTGGCACTATTATTTTCTGGATATGTGAACTAAGTTGCCTAACTTCTCCGAGCTTCAGTTTTTTCATCTCAAAAATGGTTTGACAACTGTTGTAAAGGTGAGAGTTAAGGTAAGTTATTACCTTGGGGCAAGGTACTGAATTTTATATAATATTTTGCAAGAGACAGGACGAGGGGCAGGCTTCAAAGTCATAAAAACATTATAAGCTTGGTTTGAGTCCTCAACAAATAGAAGGATTAAGGAACAAGATTTAATTGGAAATTGTTGCTTTAACAGACATGAATGTGTTTGCTAAGTTCCATGTTAGAATGAGGCACTTAATATTTCCACAGAAATAGAGCTTTCTGGTCTGTCTTTGCTGAGAACAACGATTGCTACATCATCTAAACTGGGATTATTTCTAGACAGGTGGACACTAGAATGATCTGTAAGACATTTTTCAATAGCAGAACACCCTTTTTTTAAGATCTTTTCTTCACTGGTCCACTTATGTGATCTTGGGAGTTAAAAAAAAGCTCTTATTTTACAGTCGTTCTTTTTTTGTCAATACATGTTGTGTACCTACTCTGCTATAGGAATTGTGTCAGGTACTGGGCGATGTAGTAGTGAGAAAGGTATGTCGCTTCCCTCAATGGGCATATAGTCTAATGGGGAAAACATATGTCATCCAATGATTACACAAGGGTAAAATTCAAACTATGTGAAGAACTATGGAGAAGAGATATATTCTGTGATGTGAACTCATAATGTGGGTCAACTGACTTAAAGATGGGCAATCAGGGCCCAGAAAGGGGAATCTATTAGCAAAAGTCATGCAGTAACTTAATATCACTCATTCAAATATTGGCTGAATTTATATTTACTACAAGATCATCTACACACAACAAAGCAAACAAAACACAAAAAATGAACTCAGTCTCCAACAGACAGAAAAAAATAGTTTACCTGGGAATAAATATAATAAAATACATAGTTTGAAAACTATACAATATTTATTATTGGGTAAAATTAGAGAAGACTTAATAAATGAAAAGATTAGAAGATTTAATATTGTAAGTTAAGTGCTCTAAAATTGTTCTGTAGGAGAAATTCTAATCACAGTCTCAGTATTTGTTGTTTTTAGTGGGTGATAGTGGTAACTTCCCAGTTGATTCTAAAAATTTATATGGAAAAGTAAAGAACCATGAACAAAAGAGGTGATCTTGCAGAAAAAGTCAAAGGACTTAACTTACCATAGAATAAGACCTGCAGAACTAGTCATTATGATAGTTTAGATAGTGTTGCAAGGTTAGACAAAAAAAAAAAAGGAACAGAATAGAGTGCCAAAAAATCCACACATACACAGCAGCATGATTTATGACAAAAAATACACTATGGTGCAATGGGGGGGGGGGGAATTACAATTTTTTTTCAGTAAATGATACTGGGTCAATTAGATATCCATGCTGAAAAAATCTTGATCCTTTTCTCATGCTATACCTGAAAATTAATTCCAGATAGATTGTAGACACAGATATGAAAGATAAAACAATAAAGCCTTTAGAATAAAACAGAATAGACTCCTCGTGGTCTTGAAGTAGGCAAATATTTTAAAACAGGTACAAAAACACTAAAGGGGAATTTTTGTATGAATTATAAATATGATTTTCTTAAACATTTCTGCTAATAAAAAAGACACCATTAAGAGTAAAAATACAGGCCACATTTTGGGAAAATATATTTGTTATAGACATATATGTATGTATCCTCATATTCATAAAGTTTCTATTTCTTTGAATACAACTTCTGTCTCCATTTTTCTCCTTCTGGAGCTCCCACAATGCCTATAGTGGTTTGCTTGATAACATTTATAAGTCCCGTAGGCATTCTTCACTCTTTTTTTATTCTTCTTTCTTTTTGCTCTTCTGACTAGATAATTTTAAATGAAATGATCTGTCTTTGTGTTTATAGATTATTTCTTCTGCTTGATAAGATTGGCTGTTGAAGTCCTCTAGTGAATTTTTTTCAGTTTAGTTATTATACTCTTCAGATCCAAAATTTCTTTTTGAAAATAGTTTCTCTTTGTTGATATTCTCATTTTTTTCTGTATCATTTTCCTGATGTTATTTAGTTGTCTATCCATGTTTACTTATAACTCACTGAGCTTGCTTAAGACAATTATCTTGAAATGTTTGTCAGGCAGTTTATAGATCTCCATTTCTTTAGGATTAATTACTAGAAATTTATTTTGGTCATTTGATTGTGTCATGTTTCTGATTCTTTGTGTTCCTCATGGATTTGTGTTGGTATCCATATATTTGAATTAACAGCCACTTCTCCCAGTCTTTTTGACTGACTTCAATAGGAAAAGACTTTTGTCATTCAGCCTGGCTGGACATTCTGGGAGTCTCTCAAACCTTTTTTATGGTTGTGTGTTCTTTGGTCTTGTGTGTGTAAATTCTTCATTAGAGGGACTTACTGGTTGTTTTTTTGGTGGGTGATCTCATAATCTCTTGCCCACTCTGATATCTAATTGCTGTACTGTGGGCCAGGACATTGAAGGCATGCTCCACTATCCTCCCTGTTTCCCTGTGTAGAAACCTTTAGTTGTGTACCTTCTCCTAATCTTGTAGAGCTGTGCTGGGTACAGAAAGCTGCCCTCCTCCTTTCCTTTGTTCTTAATCGCCCCCATAAAACTACACCAGTTCTGTCAATGCTCTGGGTGAGACAAGATAAGAACCAGCCCCTCAGAAAGTATTTGAAAGTACAGGGCATTGGATGTATGCCCTATTTTTCACCCCCAGCCACACTGCCCCTAGCACAGGGAGAAGTTGTGGATCAGGGCAACAGCTCTTAGTGCTGAGCTGCATCTTCTTGGGGCAGGGGCTGATGTGGATAAAGTAAAATTGCTCTTCTTATTCATTTCAGTGTGACTGTTCTTGATTTTGTTCTTTCCTTGGGTGCTGCAACTTCGTAACTGGATTCTGAACTTCTCGTAAAGTTACTTTGTTCTGTGGATCATTGTTAAATCAGTATTTCTGTGGGGTATCAAGTGCTGGGACTTCCTTTTCCATCATTGTGCTGATGTTCTTGCTGATGTTCTTGCTAATCTTCTCCTTTCTCAAAAAGGGAAAATATTAAATCAGAAATATGAATATCTTGTAGAAGGGATTCACCTTTAATTATAGGGAAATGAAGCAAATAACTTGGTTCTAAAAGTACTTTGTTTCCTGAGGTTCTATGTTGTATATTCTTTTCTGGCCTTTAACATAGCCGAAAGGGCATACAAAGTTAAAGAATCTACTTGATAATTAACTAGATTGGAACAAAGGTCTTGTAATTAAATTCAAGTAGTCTGTTTTTCATCAGTTTTTCTTTTATGTTTCCTGACACTTTATATAAAGAGATAAGAACTTTCTTGACGTCAGATTGTTCTCCTTCAGAGATCATCTCCTATTTCTTGAAATGTAAACTTCAATGCTTGATGGATGTCAAGGTTTGCGGCAAGTGATTTGGATGTTAAAAGTCACAAAACATGGCTAGTATAAGAGATAATTATATCTAATACATTCTATACAATCATTTCGGCTGTATTTAATAAACTGATTTTAAACTTGTTTTTCTGTTTAGAGTTAAGTCTTGTTTTCTATACTTAATACAGCTTGTGAAGATATTTAAAATTGCTGTTTCTTGCTGCAGAGGTTTTCAATCAGTTGAAATTATATAAAAGTGTTTCAGACAATTTCAATGTTTAAACGTATTGCCAAATGTTATTTATCCGTAGTACTCAAATAATTCTTGCTGTTTTTTTGGTGTAGATTCTATCACATCTGTGAGAAAGAAAATAACCTAATGTTTGTAGATCAACCATAGAAGGAACTGACAAAAATGACATAAAGAAGCCTATGAAAAGGAAAGTCAGGCATTCAGTGTTTTCCTGACAGTCAGTTTTTCTCATAGAGAACACAAGGAATACCAGTACTGACTCTGGTTGTCATGGTGAATAATCTTGACAACTTTTTCAAATCTAAAACATATAGCAACATAAGAACTGCTTCACAGACACATAATCCAAGCACTCAGCATTCTCTGAAGCAATAAAATTTGGTGTCAGAAAAGTCTGGTCTCTGGTCCCAGCTCCATCATTGATGTTCGTGATGCCTTGAGTATGTAACTTTACCTTAATGAGCCTCAGTGGTGTGTGTGTGTGTGTGTGTGTAATGGAGATAATATATACCTCATATAGTTATTTCAAATATTAGACAATATGTTCTAAGTCCTCCACTTTGTACAAGGCATATAGAAAATGCTAAAAAATATTCTCTAGTATTATTTGGTTTTTGAAAATGACATTAAACTTGGAGACAAGTGAGAATACATGACCCCCACACCAGAACATTTCAGGGTAGAAGTTATCTCTTTGAGCCTAAACTTATATTCAAACATGTCAGGACGTGTTTGCTGAGGTGGAAGAGCAAGTACAGGTGAGTTGATGTGCGTGGTGGGGATGAGCTCTTTAGTGGAAAGAGGAAGAAGCAGGTTTTTGAGTTTTCACTGGCAGGTAGAGATGTGAAGTGGAGACTATGAGCTTAGGTGTTTTGGTAGAATAATGCCTATGGCCTGGGCATTCTCAGAATAGGTGCAAGGGAAATGGTGATGTGAGATTCTTGGTTTGAGTTCATTGCTGAGGGGTGCTGGAAAGGAGACGGAAAAAGTAGTGGACATTGAGAGGTGAATATAACAGACTAGTTCAAGAACATATGCAAGATGCCCCTCGGACATAACTTTTGTTTCAGAAAATTGTTCCTTTGACTACCTTTTAAGAATTATACCACATAATATTTTTATTTCTTCTGTCTTCTTCAGGCTTAATTTGTTGTTTCTCTGGTTTGCTAAGGTGGAAGCTTGAATTATCAATTGTATTTCTTTTTTCTTTTCTAATACAGCATTCAGTGCTATACATTCTTATTTTTCTGTAGCCAAATTTTGATAAGTTGTATATTCATTTTCATTTCATCCAAAAGTAGTTTAAAAATTGAGACTTATTCTTTCACCCCTGGGTTATTTAGAAGTATGTTAATTTTCAGATTTTGGGGATTTTCTAGTTATCTTTCTATTATTGATTTCTAGCTTAAGTCCATTGTGATCTGAGAACATATTTTGTATAATTTCTATTTTATTTCTTAATTTTTTTTTTTTTTTTCCTGAGATGGAGTCTCACTCTGTCTCCCAGACTGGAGTGATGTGGCGTGATCTCTGCTCACTGCAACCTCTGCCTGCTGGGTTCAAGCGATTCTCCTGCCTCAGCCTCCTAAGTAGCTGGGATTACAGGCACCTGCCAACATATCTGGGTAATTTTTTTGTATTTTTAGTAGAGATGGGGTTTCACCATGTTGGCCAAGCTGGTTTCGAACTCCTGACCTCAAGTGATCTGCCCACCTCAGCCTCCCAAAGTGCTTGGATTGTAGGTGTGAGCCACCATGCCTGGCCTATTTCTTAAATTTGTAAGTGTGTTTTATGACCCAGAATGTGGTCTATCTCACTGCTAGCGCTGTTCAGGTCATTTATATTCTTACTGATTTTCTGCTTGTTTGATCTATCGATTATTGACAGAGTAGTGTTGAAACCTCCACTACTATTATGTGGTAGATTTGTAGATTTATTTTTTTAGTTCTATCAGTTTTTGCTTCATGAATTTTGATTTTTTTTGTTATGTGCATACATGTCAAAGGAGAATTGACCCTTTTATCATTATGTAATGTCACTTTTCCTGATAATTTTAATTATTCTGAAATTTACTTTGTCTGAAATTAACATATTTACTCCAGCTTTTTAAAATTAGTGTTAGCATGCTATAATTTTTCTCCATCTCTTTACTTGTAACCTATTCAAGTCTTTACATTTAGTGAGTTGCTTGTAGACAATATACAGTTAGGTCTTGCTTTTTTATCCACTTTGATAATCTCTGTCTTTTAATTGATATATTTAGACCTTTCACATTTAGAGTAATTATTGTTATAGTTGGATTAATATCTGCCATGTTTCAAACTGTTTTCTGTTCATTGCATTTGTTTTTTGTCTCTCCCCCTCCCATTTTATTTGGCATTTTCTGGAGTATTTTATATGATTTTATTTATGCCTCCTCTCTTAGCATATCAATTATGATGCCTTAAAGTTTTTTAGCTGGGCACAGTGCCTCATGCCTGTAATCCCAGTACTTTGGGAGACGGAGGCACAGGTGGATCACTTGAGGCCAGGAGTTCGAGACCAGCCTGGCCATCATGGCGAAACCCCCATCTTCTCTAAAAATACAGAAATTAGCCAGATGTGATAGACAGGCACCTGTAATCCCAGCTATTTTGGAGGCTGAGGCACAAGACTTGGCTTGAACCTGGGAGGCGGAGGTTGCAGTGAGCCAAGATTATGCCACTTCACTCCAGCCTGGGCAACAGAGTGAGACTCTGTCCTAAAAAAAAAAAAAAAGAGTTTTTTAGTGACTGTGCTAGAGTTTACCATTTGCATTTTTAACTAATCTAAATGTATTTTCAAATAAATTATACCCCACTTCAAGTATAACTCAAGTAGCTTATAATAGTGTATTCCCAATTCCTCCCTCTCATTTTTTATGACTTTACTGTTATTTATTTTACTTATATTTATGCCATAATCACCCAATAAATTACATCTATTACTTCTTTAAATAGTTATCTTTTTGATCGATTAGGAATATGAAAAATAATATATTTTCTTTTATACGTACTTTGAAAAAATTGCAAGCTTGGATATTGTTCTTCAAAATGACTTGTTTCAAGTGCAATATCTAAATTTATTCCAAAGCAAAGCTACCGTTGTTGGCAAAAATAAAGAAGCTTTTCTTTTGACTGAGATCAGAAATGAATAAAGAACAGAGATAACAGTCTATTACAAAACACCAGTTGTGCATCATTCTTGCTGCCCCACACCATCACACTTTTGCTTTGTGTTTTTGTAAAACACCCTGCCATCCTTTTTCCTAAATTTAAATAATAATGAGGGCCTTTGTTTTCAGAACACAAAATTTTACTTTCCATACATTTCTTTCCTCTTCAGTTACCTTGGTAGCTCCAGAAGTAGGCTTTGCTAGATTTAGCAAATAAAAATACAAGATATGCAGCTAAATTTGAATTTCTGGTAAATAACAATACATTTTTTAATTTTTTATTTATGTATTTTTTTTTTGAGATGGAGTCTTGCTGAGGAGTGCAGCGGCATGATCTCGGCTCACTGCAACCTCTGCCTCCTGGGTTCAAGTGATTCTCCTGCCTCAGTCTCCCAAGTGCTGTGATTACAGGCACATACTACCATGCCCAGCTACTTTTTTTTTGTATTTTTAACAGAGATGGGATTTCACCACGTTGGCCAGGCTGGTCTCAAACTTCTGACCTCAGGTGATCTGCCTGCCTCGGCTTCCCAAAGTGCTAGGATTACAGGTGTGAGCCACCGCATCTGGCCTAAATAACAAATTTTTTACTATAAGTATGTTCTACTCCTCTGAAATTGGTTTGAAACTCAAATGTAATTGAATGTCTTGTATTTTACCAGGCAACTTGTCTAGAAGACCCTCATGTTAGTCTACCCAGTAGGCTTCTTCCTTGCTGGGAGTAAAACAACCTGATTTTGTTTGGGAATCTACCCCTCCCTGTGTGGATTTATTTCAGAAGTAATTCTTATTAGTCTAAATTAACCAGAGTTGTCCCATTCTCTTTGTCTATGATGGGTCTGGACATGAGTATGTGACTCAATTCTTGACAATGGGATTTGAGAACCAAACTACAGACATTGAACTTCTGGGAAAGGCTTTTCCTTGTTGATTAAAAGAGACGTGTGAGAAGTTGGCCTCTCTCATTCCTTTGGATATTATCCTGTCTGAATGTGATACCTGGAACTGTGGCAGCCATCTTGCAACCGTGTGGGCAGGCAGGCTGCAGGAGGATGGCACAGCAGAGAATTGGGAATAACCTGGATCTCTGGTGATATCGCAGACCCACTCAGTTCAGCTTTGAAGATACCTGACCTTGGAACTTCTTACTTTGTGAGATAGTAACATTTCCTTATTTAAGCCATTTTCATTTGAGTTTTCAATTACAGGTAACCAAAAGCATCCTAAATGATAAAGTATTATTAGACCAGAAAACTGAAGCTGAAATAGGTAAGTTATTCTATGTTAGTAAAAAAGGAATTATTGGAGTTGAATTTAAACTCAGGCCCATCTGACTTCAGTGCTCTCTCCATTACACTAATTCAAGCATTTCCACATAGTGTGGCTTTGGGCAAATTACATCACTTCTCTGAACTTTGACTTCCTCAGCTGCAAAGAGGCGCTGTAACTATTCCCTCACCATAATGTATTAAAGATTTAAAGATACAGTGTTACTAAAAAGAGCAGCATAAGAATGCCTAGTAAACTTCCTTTAGCATAAAACTGCTTAGTAAATTTCCTTCTTGCCTCTGTGCTTTTATTCTTAGGAATTTTCACTTACTCCTTATTGTCGGAAGTAATGAATCGTTCTCTCATTTTAAAACAGGCTGGCATAGTTTAAGAATTTATCTTATAAGAGCTAAGTTTCCAGTTTCTTGGAGCTACTTAGACCCTTGAATGCCTCAGTATTCATCTAAGAACACGGTCCATCAATTCAATGTGTTCTTTAGACTATGGGGATCACCCACAATTATATCTACATGCTGGAACTTTTCCTTTAATCCTTTTAGGGTTCCTCAGTTCAGCCCAAATTACCCATCTCTAGTTTTCATGCTGTGAATGTCAATCACAGCAGGGCAGCAGCCCCTGTCAGCAGCCTAGGCATAACAGTTCCCAGAGCCATGCTTTTTAATCATGGAGGGAGCAACATCAGTTTTGAGGATACTGGCTGAGTGACCCTGGACGGGTTGCCTAAGCATTCTGAGCTTCATTTTCCTTATCAGGAAAATGGGGATAGTAAGAAGTCCCTCCCAGATTGATGCAAGGATTGAGTAAGGTAAAGTGAGAGCATCCAGTGCATGGAAAGTCAACAGAACAGCATCACCTTCAGTAAGTCCTGCCACATATGCACAGCTCAGCATCCTGTTATTATCACCTCTGCAGGTGCAGTGTCATCTACCAAAATGTTCCCTTTTATAAAAAAAAATCCATGAAGAAGGGTTTCAACGTTTCAGTCACACGTCATTTCTCTCTAAAGACGGAGCTGTAATCAAATGTCCAGACCTGTTGTGTCCTGCAGGGGACATGAATTTGTCACAGCTCAGATTCTCCATTCTTGCTGCCACCTCTCCAGCATCTCTGAATATGAATGAGAAGACTGGTGGGACACTAAGAGGCCCATGTGTGGGATCTGAGTAACTTGAAATCTGAGGGATTTGAGTAACTTGAAATCTGAGAAGTTAATTGTGTTCCATCTGATACAGCCCTCTAAATTAACTTGTGCCTATTGAGATTTCTCGATCCATTTCAAACACTAAGAAAAATGATGAAATAAACTGAAATGTATTCCGAGATAAAATGTGTTTTTAATGAGAAGTTACAGAGAGAATAGTCTAAAACGATCCTGGCTAGTTAGAGTCTGTATTCCCCCTCCCCCCAAAATCATTGCTCCAGCTGGGCTATATTTATGAAATAGCCCCTCAACCCTTCCCTTTCTCAGATATCCCCATGAATTGGAAGAATCTCTCAATGGCTGTGTGGGTATGTGTGTGTTTACACATATCTGAAATGAAAATTTCCAGTAGCCCCAGGAAACTCCCTTGGGCTTCTTCCTAATTAATGTCCCTCTCCAGAGGTAACCATTCTTCTTCTTCTTCTTTTTTTTTTTTTTGAGACAGAGTCTTGCTGTCGCCTGGGCTAGAGTGCAGTGGCATGATCTTGGCTCACTGCGACCTCTGCCTCCCAGATTCAAGCAACTCTCTGTCTCAGCCTCCAGAGTAGCTGGGATTACAGGTGCCCGCCACCATGCCCGGCTAATTTTTGTATTTTTAGTAGAGACGGGGTTTCACCATCTTGGCCAGGCTGGTCTTGAACTCCTGACCTTGTGATCCATCGCCTCGGCCTCCCAAAGTGCTGGGATTACAGGGATGAGCCAGTACACCCAGCTGAGGGAACCATTATTTTGACTTTTATCACCTTTTGTGTATCTTTGAGCTTCATATACGTGAAATGACACAGTTTGTACTCTCGTGTCTGGCTTCCTTCCTTCATCAGTTTGTGAGACTGATTCATGTTGTTGCTCGTGGTCATAGTTTGTTTTCGTTTCTATGCAATATTCCATTGTGTAAATATACTGAAATTTAGTAATCCTTTTTATGGCTGATGGATATTTAGGTTGTTTTCAACTTTTGCGTGTTATGAATATAGCTGCTGTGAGCAAACTTGTGCTATCAGCTGGCCCTGGAATTCATCTCTGTTTGCTAAAGTACCCCAGGAAGTGTGTGCTAGAAGAAAAGACTTGGGGAACTTGTTTTTTGCATAACAATTCTTAATAAGAAAGTGCAAGAAATGTGGGGTCATTTCCCCCAGGGAGCAGGAGGGGAGAGGGAACAGTGATGTGCTGTAGGTCTGCTGGGCAGTGGAACCTCCACCAAATCTCCAGGGAATTTCTAGAATCACAAAATGTTCATGACAAAATAAAGAAGAAACCTATGACATTTACAGTCCTCATTTCTGTAACTGGGCACATGGTTGTACCTGATATTTAGAACTACCTTCTGCTACCCATTCTCAATTTCCTTTGTACTCGGCAAGCCTTTTGGCTGATTGAGGTTCTTTACCTGGTGGGATGACCCAAAGCTTCATTCCTGAAGGGTCTGGGCCATTAGTAGCCCTGCGTGAATTGGATTGTTGTAGTTTTCCATGAATTTAATCATGAATTTTAATCACAGGGTATGGTACTACTAACAGATGCCCTAGGGGATCTCCTGTATTCCAGACATATTCTTTCTTGCCTCCATTGTGGAATAGTAGCACATTTCCCCCTTGGTAGTCAGGACCAGTTGCCCCAGCCAACACTGAAACTCTCTTCTTTGCCTGATGATTCAGAGGTATGAGGAGACCAAAGTGGCTGACTGTGGCCTTAACTTTCAGTTCCATGGAATCACTGTTGTATCTGCTAGTGGAAGCATTCTTTATTGGAACTAAGATCTCTAGGCTAACAGGATAATAAAGGAACAAGAGGCAAATATTTTGCTAGTGAGTCATTGGGGTAATAGCGAGTGGTGCCACCCCATTTTTACCCCTTGATCCCTGGACCCGTGAGTCCTGGCTAGCACTATACACTGGATGCTGATTCAAAGAATACACAGCTTTCTGTAGAACCTTGTCCCACTTCTGTAAAGTACTGTCACCTAGTTGGTGAGGTTGCCTGTAACTCTGACTTCAAAAGGCCATTCCACCATGCCATCAAGCCAGCTGCTTTAGAACGACTGGGAACACAGTGAGACCAGTGAATTCCTTGAGCACGAACCTACTGCTGTGCTTCATTTGCTGTGAAGTGAGTCCCTTGATCAGAGCAATGCTGTGTGGACCACCGTGAAGGTGGACAAGGCATTTTGTAAGTCCACAGATAACAGATTTTACAGAAGCATTGTGTGTAGGGAAGGTAAGTTCATAGCCAGAGCAACTGTGTATTCCAGTAAGGACAAAATGCTGCCCCTTCCACAGTGGAAGCAGTCCAGTGTAATCAACCTGCCTCCAGGTAGCTGGCTGGTCACCCCAGGGAACAGTGCCATATACTGGGGACTCAGCATTGGTCTCTGCTGTTGGCAGATTGGGCACTCAGTGGTTGCCGTAGCCAGATTGACCTTGGTGCTTGAACTCCATGTTGTGAGTGTGCATGTGTGTGTGTGTGCATGTGTGTGTGTGCGTGTGTGTGAGACATGGAGGAGAGAGAAAAGAGACTGGTAAAATTTTGGGGAATTATGGAGGCAAAAACATGAGGAAGTTGCCTCAGGAACTCATAGAAAATGTGGGGCCTCTCAAAAGATTGTTAGACTTTTAAAACACAAATTTTTATTTTACAGAAAAGTTGCAAAGATAATTGAGTTCTCTTGAATTTCTCACCCAGTTTTCCCTAATGGTAACATCTTACATTACCACGGCACATTTATCAAACTGAAGAAACTGAAAATGGAGCATGACTATTAACTAAGCTCCACGCTTTATTTGGATTTCACAAGGTTTTCCACTAATATCTTTTTCTGTTCTAGGAGCCAGTCTGGAATCCCACATTGTATTTTTTGGAACTGGATTTTGAGGCAAAAGTAATCATCCCTAAGGTTACATATCATATATGAAATATGTATTAGATATAATGTATTATATATGTCTATTTAGCTACCTATGAGATCGATTTTATTTTTAGTTTTGTAGAGACGGGGCCTCACTATGTTGCTCAGGTTGGTCTCAAACTCCTGGGCTCAAGTGATCCTCCTGCCTCAGCCTTCCAAAGTGCTGGGATTACGTGTGCAAGCCACTGTGCCCACCCTCAGACTTTAATAAATCTTTTTTTTTTTTTTTGAGACAATCTCACTCTATAGCCCAGGCTGGAGTACATTGGCACAATCTTGGCTCACTGCGACCTCCACCTCCCAGGTTCAAGTGAGTCTTGTGCTCAGGCTCCAGAATAGCTGGGATTACAGGTGCTTGTCATCACATCCAGCTAATTTCTGTATTTTTAGAGAAGATGGGGTTTCACCATGATGGCCAGGATGGTCTCGAACTCCTGACATCAAATGATCCATCCACCTCAGCCTCCCAAAGTGCTGGGATTACAGGTGTGAGCCGCCACACCTGGCCTAAAATAGAATAAATCATTTTTATTCAACAGTTCTTAGAAAGGTCTTAATGAGGAAATGATACAGATGATGATTTGGACCCGAGGCAGTTGAATAACTGTTACTTTTTTCGTGGGGTATTTTATTAATCAGGGAAGATTTTACAAGGGTGGATGAGTAGAGAAAAAGAGGCAGATACGCTTCACCACCGGCAAGCGTGCGGTAACGTATTGCGAGAGAACCTATCTAAGTTGCACGTATACAGGTGACAGGTTCGTGGCTATTATGAAGACCTGGAGGAGGAAAAGGCCGGAAAGCTGCAGACAGCCCAACAGCGTCAAGCCCAGAGGCTGGTTTGGATCATTCACTGAGAAAGATATAGGAAGGAACAACATTGTGGCCTTGATGAAGCCACAGTAATGCTACCCGGGGACTCTGCGGAGCTGCCAGTCTCCTGCAACTCCACAGAGCCCGGACAGGGCAGCAGAAGGTGCACCTCTGATGAGCAAAGGATGTGGGGCTTCTGTGGGCGTGGCTCTCGCGGAAGCATCAGGGACTCAGATTAGGAAGTTTGCATCTGAGCGCTGGCCCTTCACTAAAGGCCTGTATGACTTCCAGCAGGCTCCTGTCAGTCCTGTGTCTCCTCATCTATAAAATGAAAAGGTGTCTGGTGAGATGGTTTCTCAGGACAGTTATGGCTCCTATATGACACCGCAGCAATTATAACATGAGCAATGCCTTACGTTTGTAAAATGATCTAGGCTTTTCTGAGCTGTTTTGAGGAAGTTATTGCATTTTATCCTTATGACAACACTGAGAGGAGGAGAAAAATCTATTACCTGCATTTTGTTACTCCTTTCCCAGTAGGGTGTTGATACCCTCTAGATCATTCCAAGCTCTGGGGAAATCCAAGGCTCCTCCCACGGCGCCCACCCAGATGTCCGCGTGTTCTGGGAGATTTTGTGGTTGCAGTCGTAGTCACTTTCCTTCTGGGCTGTCACAGAGTCATCTCGGATCTCTGCTCTGTAGCATGTCAACTCAAATGTGAAACTTAGATTCATTGCCACGAAAGAGTCTACTCACACAGTGTTTCTAAGTGTGGTGGTTTATGATGGGGATTGGGACAGAGGACCAATGGAGGAGGTGTTTCCATTTCAGGAATGTGAATAGAACAGGGGGCTGAAGGTATCTTCTGTCACTTTATTACCAAGGGTGCCTTCACAGGTCCTTCTCATTTTGTCTAAGCCTTGGGGATGGGCTCTCAGCAGAACAAAGAAAGAAGCCCATTCTGGGCGGAGGAAGCAGCTTGAACAGAGGTGGCTGTGGGACTGCCAGGCATGGTGGGGCATAGTGGGAGACTGGGAGTGAAAGTCAGTCTCTCCAGGCTTCCTGGCACTGCATTTATTCTTCTGCTATACACTTACCATAATCTGCCTTGTATCCTAGTTTGTTAAAATAAAATTATTTGAAGTGAAATTCATGTAACATAAAATTAACTATTTCAAAGTATACAGTTGCACAGCATTCAGTACATTCATGATGGCTTACAATTATCACCTCTATCTGGATTAGCTCCAAAGGAAACCCTGTTACTCCCAGCTTTTCCTCTTCAATCAGACCCCGGTCACTATGAATCTGCCTTCTGTCCTTACGGATTTACCTGTTTTGGAGTATTTCATATAGATGGAATCGAAGGTTGCCCATGGGACAGATGCAAAGGCTGGAATTTAGCTCAAACAGTTCAGGATCCAGGACAGTTCCAAGCATCATGGAAGAGGGATGCTGTGATGCGTGCTTTCTGTTATTTTTGTGTTTGGGGAGCCTGACTGGAATGGAGAGTCATTGGCTACAAAACCACAAATGGGTATTTCATTTAAAACTGCGAGCTCCCGGCGGTCAGGGAGTTGGTTTGATTTTTTAGTGTGTCTTGTGCTCTGGGCCTTGAGTAGCCTTGGTAAGTTCTGGTTCTAACTTAAACAGTAAGTAGAGGTTGGTGCCATGGAGGGCAGGCGTGGAGCAGAGGGTTGGTTAGAGCCCACTGAGTTCTCATCCAGGGCATTAGCATGGAATGGGAAAAAGGGAGTGGGTAATAGTTGGATGTGTGGGTTTATGTCCTGACTCTGCCATGGACCAAAAACATGATATTGGGCTGGCTGTCTTCCCACTGGACCCCACAAAGCTGTAAACAGAGTGGAGCAAGAGAACGATGTGAAGGAGGCTTTTAAAGTGAAAACCGTGTGTGTGTGTGTATATATATATATGTATATATATGTGTATATATATGTGTGTGTGTGTGTGTGTGTGTGTGTATATATATATATATATATATATATCGGCACATGTGTATATACATCAGCACAGTGGGGCTGGTCATATGGGCCAGCCCCATATGACCCTAATATAATATGTATTACTGTAATATATATAACTAATATATATTATTACTACTGTATATTAGTATATGACTAATGTATATTACTGCCCTAGGCCTCCTACTAACACGTAGAACACAATCTTCAAATCTGCAGAGCTTTCAGCAAGCATATCTTTCTGTGAGAGAAGGGAGAACTTGGGTCCAATTCCAAGCTCTTCCATGTCTTAGCAGCCGTGTCCTCGCGTAAGTTATTTAGTCACACTGAGCTTCGATTTCCTCATCTACAAAATGAAGTTAATGACCTTGTTTACTTGGTGTGGTGGTGTTTTATTGTCACTATTCTTAGCATTCCTGTTGAATGCTTTTGAGAAGAGATTTCAGAAACATTTTCTCACTGTGTCCCCGACTGTCCGGCACCTCTGTATAAGAGGGCGCATCTACATCTGCTTCCGTCTGCTTGGATGAAGAGTAGCAAGTTAGTACCATACATTAACGATGTGCAGTGCCAATTGATTGTTTTCACAGAATTTCGTGTCAAGTTATACCCCATTCCCGTTTATTTGCTTTTATGCCAGGGGAGTAGAACCATTGTTAGAAACAAATGTCCCACTATTGCAGTGTGATGTATCACTGGGCGAGCTGGGTGGGTCCGATGGAGATGGGCAGACCAGCCCCACTGTGACGATGTTGGTAACTGCTCAGATGAGATGCCTTGACAAGCCTGGGAAAGACAGTAGATTCCATTCATCTCCTGGGTATCCTCACTGACACAGCACCTGATTTATGGAAAGTCTGAACTCCACAAAGGGTACAAGTAGGGAATGTGTTTACTTTTTTCCAACCACTGCCTTCTCTTACTCTGATGGATTTTTCTTCCCAGCCCTGTGAAAAATCAGAAAAATCTCATTGCTCTCTGTGGTTTTAGTTATAAGAATATGTTTCGTTTTGGTGATCATGATTTGTATTTAATTATTAAAAAGTAGTCCAGGCCTTGGCACGATGGCTCATGCCTGTAATCTCAGCACTTTGGGAGGCCAAGGCAGGAGGATCACGTGAGGCCAGGAGTTCAAGACCAGCCTGCATGATAGAGACTCCATATCTACAAAAAATTTTTAAAAATTAGCCAGGCATGGTGGCATGCACCTGTCGTCCCAGCTACTCAGGAGGCTGAGGTAGAGGGACCACCAGAGCCCAGGATTTCAAAGTTACAGTGAGATATCACACCACTGCACTCTAGCCTGGGCAACAGGGTGAGACACTGTCTCAGAAAAAAAGTCTAGGCTAGTGTAAATAAAAATTTTAACATATGCAGTTACAGCTTTTCCCTTCTCTCCCAGTTCAGGACTAACCTGTTAAGAATGCTCTATTATTTCTCCCTCCCCACACCCCTCCTGTTCCTGGCTCTTCCAGGGTATCAGATGGATGGGCTCATCCTAGCGGCTGGCCTCTGAAGTGGGTACCAGCAGCCGTGGCGCAATGGCTGTCCTCCATGAGGCCCCTCAGACGGCAGGTTCTTGGAGGCCACTGCCCTTCCACTGCCCTCTCTCCTCTTCCTGAGGTTCTAACCTGCTCCTACTGCCAAAATTTTCTGGACAAAAAGCAGAAACTGATTTCTGTGTTCACGTCTCTTCTCAAGCTCCTGGGGACTGATAAACTCTCCAAAAGCTGACCACATTTCACTCCAGAGTGGCCCTGGCACTTAGCATCTCACCTGTGAGTGAGATGTCAGCTTCCGCTTCCTGCAGGCATCCCCACATTTTTTTTGAAGAGTCTTTGGAGCCATCCTCACTTGGCCAGGGACTGGGGGTCATCCCTTCCCCTCCTTCTTGGGAAGCAGGAGAGGAAATGCTCCCCATTCTTCTCTGGCGACTCCCTCCTCTGATGGATTCTCCTACTTTAACCAGGTTCCTTTAAACGATACTTTTTTAAAAAGTTGCATAGGCTGATAAGGATGGTGAGGTGAGGGTCTCAAGGCCAGTTTCGCACCTACTAGACAGTTCTGGAGACGGCGTCTGTCAGGTTCTTGGTGCTCATTTTGGAATATGGGAGTATGTATTATCTATCCTCTTAAACTTTGGGGCCTTAGCTAAACTTTTTAGACACAACAAAAGTCAATATGCTAAGAGGCTGTGAGTGTTTGGAAGATGTATTAGTTAGGGCAGTGCTAGCTGCTGTAACAGACGTACCTGAAATCCCACTGGCTTAAAGTGCCAGATGCTTATTTCTTGCTGACTGGCGGTCTAGTCACCAGTGGAACGAGGCTGGATTGATGGGGACTGTGCTATCTTCAACACCTGCTGGCAGATGAGGAAAGAGAGAAAGGAAATGGAAGATCAGATGTGAGGGTTTAGTAGTACACACATGGGCATGGCATCTGTCATTTCTTTTTGTATGCTTTGGTCACAACTCAGTGACGCAATCACAACTAACTGCAAGGGAGACTTGGGAAACACGACTCACTAGACGTCCAGGAAGGTGGTGAGATGGCTTGAGAAGCAGTGGATCAGTCTCTGGCACCAAAGCTTTCACTGATCAACCTTCAGAGTTCGAATAGTGGAAAGCCAGCTTCGGAAGGGATGGTAGAGGTCATTTAGCCCAGAGGTTTTCCGCCAGGGCAGTATTGTCCCTGTAGGTACCACTCATTTGGAAGTATGTGGTGCTGTTTTAAAAAATGTTTTTAAATAACTTTAACTGACAAATAATAATTGTGTGCATAAATGTAGGGAACAATGTGATGTTTATTCATTTATTCATTTGTTTTTCTTTTTTCTTTTCTTTTTTTTGAGATGGGGTCTCATTCTGTCACCCAGGCTCACTGCAACCTCTGCCTCCTGGGCTCAAGCAATCTGCCCTTCTCAGCCTCCTGAGTAGCTGGGACCACAGGTGTGCACCTCCACGCCCAGCTAATTTTCATATTTTTGGTAGAGATGGGGTTTTGCCACATTGTACAGGCTTGTCTCAAACTCCTGAGCTTAAGCAGTCTGGCCGCCTTGGCTTCCCAAAGTGCTGGGATTACAGGTATGAGCCACCATGCCCGGCCCATTTATTTATTTTCAATGTGATATTTTGATCTGTATGTGCATTACAGAGAGTCAGTCAAGCTAATGAACACATCCATCACCTCACCAGTTTATCGCTTTTTTGTGTGTGGTGAGAATGTTAAAAATCTATCTTAGCAACTTTGAATTCCAGTCTAATTGAAACTTTCTACACTATGATCCACGTCTGCCTTTTCCCCATCCATCCTCCTCCTACAAATCTCAGCCTCTGGTAACCACCTTTCTACTCTGTTTCTATGAGATCGACTTTTTTAGATTCCACATATAGGTGAGATTATACGGTATTTGTCTTTCTGTTCCTGGCTTATTTTACTTAGCACGGTGTCCTTCCTTTCCATCCATGTTGGCACAAATGTCAGGATTTCCTTATTTTTTTAAGATTGTATAGTATTCCATTGTGTGTACATATATTATATATAAAAATTATAAGTGCTACATATATAAAAATATGTAAATATACACACACTACATTTTTTTAACCCATTCTTTGATGGGCATTGAGGTTGCTTTCATAACTTAGCTATTGTGAGTAATGATGAAATAAACACAAGAGTGCAGATACATCCTTGGCATGCCAATTTTAATTTCTTTGGATATATACCTAGAAATGGGATTGCTGAATCATACAGTAATTCTATTTTTAGTGTTTTAAGTAAACATCATGCTACTTTGTGAAATGTCTGTGCTAATTTATATTCTCACCAACAACATAGCAAGATTTCCTAGTTTCCACATCCTTGCCAACACTGGTCATCATTAGGCTGGAGTGCAGCAGTGCCATCTAGCTCACTGCAGCCTCAAACTCTTGAGCTTATGCAATCCTCCTGCCTCAGCCTCCCGAGTAGTGAGGACCACAGGTGCATGCCACCATACCTGGCTAATTTTTGAATTTTTCTGTAGATATAGGGTCTCTCTATATTGCCCAGGCTGGTCTCCAACTCCTGGCTTCAAGCAATCCTCCAGCCTCAGCCTCCCAAAGTGCTGGTATTACAGGCATGAGCCACTACGCCTGACCAGGTTATTTGTTTTTATGCTATTGAATTGAGTTCCTCATATATTTTGAATATTACCCCCTTATCAGATGTATAGTTTGCAAATACTTTCTTCAGATTTGTGAGTTGTCTCTTTGTTTCTTTTGCAGTGCAGAGGCTGTCTATTTTGATGCAATCTCATTTGTCTATTTTTGCTTTTGTTGCCTGTGCTCTTGGGGTTCTATCTGAGAACCTGTTGCCTAGACCAGTGTTGTGGAGATCAGTCATCTCCTGTGTTTCCTTATAGTAGCTTTGCAATGTCAGGTCTTATGTTTAAGTCTTTTCTTCATTTTGAATTGATCTTTGTATATAGTGTGACCTTTTCATTTAGGACAATTTCTGGGCTATCACTGGCCTTCCCTGGTTAGGGACAGTGCAGTTCCACACAAAAAATAACTAGCTCGACCTGTTGGTTTTATAGGGATGTCAAAGTCCCTGGTGGGAAAGATGTTCTTCTATGGCTACACAGTGTAACCTGGGACAGTAATTCCAGTGCCTGACCCTGACCCCAGTGTTCTCACTTTTCTGATACAAGATGTAGTACTGAGTAAGAATGCCGGCTCTAGGGGGTTGAAATTCTGACTCTAGTACGTTGTATCTGTGTGATGCTGGGCAAATTACTTATCTAAGATTCAGTTTCTTTACTTACAAAATGAGAACAATCTCTTAGTACCTACCTTATATGGTTGTTTTGAGAATAAAAATGAGTTGATTTATCTGCAAAATGCTCAGAATAGTGGCTGGTACATGGGGAACTCTCCTTAAATGTTGGATGTTATTGTTGCCCTTAATATTTGTGTGTAGCTGTTTTCATGAAGATGGATGGCATTTTTTTCTTATTCAAGTGGTTTTATTGAAGCATAATGAACTTCTAGAAAAGTTCACATGTCATAAATGTGCAACTTAATAAATGCCCACCAGTGGGGTCTACTCTCATTACCAGCATCCAGATCAAGATGCAGAACATCACCATCACCCAGAAAGTCCTGTTCTGCTTGCTCTCCACCAGTCCATTTCCCTCAGAGAGTAAACCATTATTCTAGATTGCAGCAGCATCGATTATTTTTTGCCCATTTTTATACTTTGCTTCCATGGAATCATAGAACATGTACTTTTTTGTGTCTCTGGCTTTTTCCCCTCAACATTGTATTTGTGAGATTTCTCCTTATTCCTTTCTTCCTTCCCCACTCCCTCTCCCCTCCTTTATTGGAAAGGAATAAATTGCCAGTACAGAGGGAACATACCTGGGTGGGTGACTTCATCAGAGTTTTCAAACAGGCAAATAGGCTACTTAGATTAATGAAAGGAATTTGGTGAAGGCTTGCCAGCTTATTAAAATCATGACACTTAAAAATCCAAAGATGATAAGAAGTTTGGAATTAGTGATTTGGACCTTGAGGAAGGAATCAAAGAAAGATTGATGGTAAGTGAAAGCCTAAAAGCAGCATCATTTCTAGGGCAATGACTCAAAGCAGGCCTCTTGCTAGATGGAGTCAGTTCAAGAGAGCTCTTTCATTTCCCACTAGCATTTTCCCTGATCATTTTATTTATAACTAAGGCTCATTTCTTTATGTAACGAAAATGCATTCTAAAGTACAAGTTGTTTTCCATGAAAAATGACTCCCAGAAAAATGATTTTCTGCTGCCTGCTCACACTTTGTAAGGTGCCCTCAAGTGACCCCACTGCTTCCTTCCCCAAGCAGCCCTCCCTGCAGACCTATTGGTACGTTCGTGCAAAAAGTAAATAAAAGGCTGTTGACTTGAACTGATATTCATCTTTTTTTTTATACTCCAGTGGGAGCCGTTGTCTGCTTAACTTCAGGACATCAAGGTAATTCATTCTTTCTTTCACTACAGAGGCAAAACAAATTCTGACCTAATGGTTCCACCAGGCAGGAAGTCACCAAAGAGTTGCCAGACATTTTAAGAGAGGTATCACATAGAGAAATAAAGAGCACAGCCCTGCAAAGAGATTCACAAATGATTTAATCAGTAGTTCAGACAGGTAGGGAGAGTTGTGAGCTGTCATCTATCAGGTTAGTCTGAGTTATGCATCTGGATCTAGTTTGGGGCTGAATTTAGAATTGCTGCTAGATGAGACTATGTGCTTGTTTAAGGTGACTAAGATAAAGTAATAGGAAGGGATATTTTTCCTAAAGACGTAATGAAAGAAATTGCTTCTGGGCCAGGTCTAAAAGTAGAAAAAGCAAAGGATTAGACTGTTTTTGTTTTTTCTTTTTACCTTTGCAAGAGTTAATATTTTAGTGTTATATCTCATTGTAGAGTTGGACATTATCAGTATTCTTATTATTGCCCAGACATGATCTCCCTTGTCTTCTTGGACACACCCATGGCTTCAACCATTACCTCGTATAGGTGACTTCCAAATCTGTACCCCCAGCACATCTCTTCCCCTGTGCTCTGTATCTGTATATCCAAGTGCCGGCTGGGCTTCTTCATCTGGAGATCCTTCCATTTTCTCATACATAGGAAATACGTCCAAAGCTGAGTTCATAATTTCTACTTTTTTGCTGTCAAATCCATTTCATCCTGTATTATCTGGCTGGACGAGTGGTGCTATCCACTCGCTAAAGCTCAAGCTAAAGATACGAAAGAATCTAAAATTTAAATAAAGGAAGAGTTATTTTATGAACTGGACAACTCAACATTAAGATGTCAGTTCTTCCCAAGTTAATTTATATATTTAATAAAATCTCAGTTTAAATGTCAGCAAGTCACTTTGTAGATATTGACAAGTGATTCTAAAGTTTATATAAAAAGGCAAAATAATTAGACTAATGAAAACAATACTGAAGAGAAACAAAGTTAGAAGGCTCAGTCTGCCTGATTTTAAGACTTAATATAAAGTGATAGTAATGAAGATAGTGTGGTCCTGGTGAAAGAACAGACATGTGGATCAACAGAATAGCATGGAGAACCTGGAAATACACCTACACAAATATACAGAAAGAGTCAATTGCTCTTTTACAAAGGTGCAAAGGCAATTGGATAGAGAAAAAAGACTTTTCAACAAACAATACTGAAACAATGCTGAGCAAAACATCTACACAGACATTATACAGAAGAAAATACTCGGATGGCAAGTAAGCATATGAAAAGATGCTCAAAGTCATTTGTCATTAGTGAATTTTAAAGTATAACAAAAATGAGATTCTAGTAGTCATCTATTAGAATGGTTAAACCTAAAAAACTAACAAAGTGAATTGCTGATAGAGATGTGAAGCAGCAGAAACTCAAATGTTGCTGGTGAAAATGTAATTGGTATGGCTGCTTTGGAAGACAATTTGACAATTTCTCACAAAGCTAAATATAGTCCTAACATATACTTTAGCAATCATGTTTCTAGGTATTTCCACAACTGATTTGAAAACTGATGTCCACAGAAAACCCAGCATGTGAATGTTTATGGCAGCTTTATTCATTATTACCTCAAACAGTAAACAACCAATATATCTTTCAATAGGTGAGTGGATAAAAAAGTTGTAGTACATTCATGCAATGGAATATTATTCAGCGGTAAAAAAAGAATGAGCTATTAAGCTGTTAAGCTATACAAAGAAATGTATACATCTTCAATGCATATTGCCAAGTGAAAGAAGACAGTCTGAAAGGACTATGTACAGTATGATTCTATTTGTGTAGCATTCTGAAAAAGGCATAATTTTTTATATATATATATATGAGTGAGATAGATATAATAGGTCACAGTTGCCAAGGGTTTGGGAGGCAGTATGGTTAAATAGGTGAAACAAAGGAGATGTTTTAGGGTGATGAAACTATCCTATTTGGTTCTGTAACGTGAATACATGACACCACATAATTGTCAAAACCCATAGAACCTTACAGCAGTAAGAGTGGACCTTAATATATACAAACTTAAATAATCATTTAAGAGGTTGAAGGATCCCAAGATGGGACACAGAACATGACAAAATAATCTACCTATATTAAAAATGTATGAAACAACCTCACTGAAAGGGTTAGGAAGAAAATGTTGACTAAAGGCAAAAGTACATAAACAATGTACTTTGGTTGGTAAAGTTGTTTCCCATGGGGGTATGTGTTAATTATAAAACCACTATATATGCATACAGGAATTGAATACTTAAGTAAATGAATGGCAGATGGTAGGAGCCATTTTCTCACTTTTGGAATGGTTGGTTATAGACAAGCAACAGGAGAAGTCTATAATAATCCATTTGGTAATGGATTAGAGTTGGTGACATCAGTATGAACTCGTGTTTACCATACAGATGGTTACATACAGAAATATTTGTGTATTCATAGGTTGTGTATTCATAGGTTCATGCATACATATATTTCCTTGTGCTGCCAGCTGACAGGGCCCTGAAACAATAACATCCCAGTAGTAACAAACACCCCTGGCATTCAGATCTTGGTTTCTAACACCATTTTTCAATAAAAGAAACCAGAGCTCTTCAGGAAAAAATGGTTGATTCCAGGACCGGTGCAGAAACTATATAAGAGGAACCTGGAGTACTTTGTATTGCCAAAAAGGAAGTGCTAAACATCAACCCCCTGCCCACTCCCCTCCCCCACACATAATGTTGGAGAGTTTGTAAACAGGATGAAAGATCCAATTGAAAGAGGTCTGCATGACCAAGGTTGGAATAAAGTAGTATTTTATCATAATCTAAAGTATAAAATAAATATCCAAGAGTCCATCCTGAGGTATAAATAAATAGAATACATAAATCTCCCAATCAAAAAATTCCAAATTATTTGTGTAGATACCTCAAGGAGGTAAAGCATAGCTTCCCACTCCTTAAGGGTGAAGTGTGCATAGTGGCTTTCATTTAATGAGTACAGTATGGTAAGGGGAGCAAAAAGAGTCACTTTACAGTGGAGAACCCTTATAAACACTACCTCATTCAGGCGATCACTGTTAATATCAACAGAGATAAGTCACGTTGACAGTATATCTTTGCTATGATGTGATCAGAATGGGACTTTACCTCTGTGATCTACCCTCTAAAATCCATACGTATTAGGCTGTTCTTGCATTGCTATAAAGAAATACCTGAGACTGGGTAATTTGTAAAGAAAAGAGGTTTAATTGGCTGTACGGGAAGCATAAAGCAGGTATTTGCTTCTGGGGAGGCTCAGGAAGCTTCCAAACATGGCAGAAGGTGTAGTGGGAGCAGGCATCTCACATGGCAGGAGTGAGAAAGAGAGACAGAGAGGTGCTACATACTTTTAAACAACCAAATCTTGTGAGAATTTACTCACTATCATGAGGACGGTACCAAAGGGATGGTACTAAATCATTCGCGAGAGATCCGCCCCATAATCCAATCACCTCCCACCAGGCCCCACCTCCACCATTGAGAATTATATTTCAACATGAGATTTGGGTGAGGACAAGTATCCAAACTTTAACACCATCATTCTAGTCTCATCGTGAGAAAAATATCAGACAAGTCACAATTGAGGGACCTTCTACAACATACCTGGTCAGTACTACTTAAAACGACGAAGGTCATCAAAAACGAAGTCTGAGAAATGGCCCAGAGGTGCCAAAGGAGACATGGTAGTTAAATGTAATGGGGTGTCCTAGATGGGATGCTGGAGCAGAAGTAATACATTATGAAAAACTAAGACAAGCTGAATACATTTTATAATCCAATTTTATAATATTATACCAATATTGATTCATTAATTGTGACAAATGTAACATACTAATGTAAGATAATAGGATTCTGGGCATGAGGAATATAGAAACTCTGTACTATCTTTGCAATTTTTCTGTAAGTCTAAGAGCATTCTGAAAAGAAAAACTTATATTTAAAAAAAGCATACCTGATAGAGAAATCCCATTTAGTATTTTCTCATGTTTCCCTTCATCTACTGGGTATTACCAACTCCTTGACATGTATACAAGGTCCTCTGTAATCTGACCACTCAAAACCTCCTAAACTTTGTCATCCTGTGCTCTTCATGTAACTTCTGTCCTCCAACTATATCAACATATGCAAGGTTCACTATAAATGTTCGTCTCATTCATGCTGCTGTATGTTGGACATGATGTTCCCTCTGTGAATTCATTTCCCCCATTGTCTCCCAGAGAGTCACAAAATCCTGCTAAGAGTTCTTCTTGCCTAGCTTCGAGGCTGTAGTCAGCCGGAGTGAAGACAGGACTTCAGAGTTTTGTGTGATCCTGGGAAGCATGACATTCCATTTCTTCCCTCCCTGTAACACTCACAGTCTTAGAACCATGTTCCATGTTGGGGATTGTCAAGATCCACCATGTACCTGACCCCTGTTGATGTGAGTCACCTCAGGCAGACTAGGACACCCAGATCATTCCTTCTCACCTGGACTCTCATCTCCATGTGGCTCCACACTTCCTCTAATTTCACATCACCTCTTACTTCCCCCACTCCTCAAATCTGTCCACTGTGCTCCTTGGAACTCATCCCAGTCCCCTGCACCTTCATCCTCTTTTCTGAATGTTGCCTTTCCCTCCTTGCTCTAATGAAAATCTGTTTCATCATGGAAGAGACTGTTTCTCCTGTAGCCTCATCAGTGATAACCTTTTATTCCCCTTAACATCTCTCGTATTATTGAAATTTGAAGTGGAAAAGTTTTACTTTCTTCTCACTGATGGCTTCAAGCCATTCTCTCTCTCCTACCTCTGAAGTACATGTCATCAGATTAAAGCATCTGCTAGCGCTCTTTGTTGCAACCCTTTACAGGTGACACCCCCCAACCCCAGGACCCTTCTTCACTCTTTGAAGATATGGGTCCTGGATCACCATTATCCTCTCCAGCAATGCCTGGTGGCTTCTTTGTCTACATGGATGATCATGTCATCCTCTGCTCTACCACAGCATTCCATTCCCACAATCACACCCTGACCTTGTCATTATCAATAATTGTATCCCCTCTGTATCACATTCCTTTCTGATCACAATCTCTGACCTTTCTGCTTCTGTCTTCTAATGCTCTGAATCCAACAATTATTTACCACACTGAGACCTATAATACCTTGGTCTTATCATCTTTTCACTACCCCCTCATGCCAATCATATTGTTACTTTCCTTTTTATCAGTTTAGATTCTGTAGAACATCTTATAATTACCACCTTGCCTCTTTTGCTCTTATCTCCCTGTAGTGTACTCACCTGGCCAAATTCCAACCATAGTTAATTACAACTTTCTATCTATTCTTTGCCTATTCCCAGACAGCTAAATGAGGCTAGAGTAAAACATGCCACCACGTTGACTGGTTTTATTTCCATGACTACTAATCTCAAGTGAGCTCTTACTGATTTATTTCCCTAATCCACTCTTTCTTCTTTCCCAGATGACTATTTCATACTTTCTTTTCTCAAGTCTTAGAATATAGGGTCAGATTGCCTAGGATGGCATCCAGGCTTTGCCACATACTAGTTGCGTCATGTTACCTATCCCTCAGTCTTCATGCCTCAGACTCATCCTCTGTAAAGTGGGAGTAATAATATTAACTACCTCATAGAATTATGAGTAAATGAATCATGCATGTGCCCTACTAAGATAGGTCCCTGCTCATAGTAAGTGCTAAAGAAACGGTAGCTGGCTTCCTATTGTACATAGAAAATAGTAATACTCAGAAAAGAACTTTCACATGCTTCAACTGCGCTACCAATATATCTACTGACACAACTACCAATACCAATGCATCTGTAATGTATCATACCTCTTCTTTCTATACTTTGTCTGTAAATGAATTGAATGACTGGTACATCTTATTATCTAAGTCAATCCCCTCCTCTGTATTCCAGTTGTTTTTCTCCATCAGTATCTCAAGGCCATTCCTCTGTCAGGTTTACCTTCTCTCTCCTGAATCATCAAACGTTCCCTTCCTAGTGGATTGAACATATAAACCTGCCATAATATTTTCCACCTTGGAAGATTGTTTTTTGATACTACATGTTCCTCCAGCTACCATTTTATTTCGCTGCTTTCCTTAAAAGCAAACCTCAGGCCGGTTGTGGTGGCTCACACCTATAATCCTGGGACTTTGGGAGGCCGAAGGGGGCGGATCATGAGGGCAAGAGATCAAGACCATCCTGGTCAAAATGGTAAAATCCCATCTCTACTAAAAATACAAAAATTAGCTGGGCATGGTGGTGCACAACTGTAGTCGCAGCTACTCGGGAGGCTGAAGCAGGAGAATCGCTTGAACCCAGGAGGTGGAGGTTGCAGTGAGCCGAGATCGCACTACTGCACTCCAGCCTGGTGACAGAACGAGACTCCGTCTAAGAAACAAACACCCCAAAACCTCCAATATCTTCTGTACTCACTGTCACCACTTTCTATTTTCCAATTCTCTCTTGAATCAACTCTGCTGAAAGAGGTCACCAGTGACTTCCATGCTGCTGAATTCTAACAATTCTTATTTCACTCGTCAGTTTTTCTGGGATGTCATGTGATAGGAGGATCCCTTGATCTATTCTCCTTTGATCTCAGCACTACTTTTTCTCAGTCTCCTTTTCAACTTTAAAAAGTTGGGACATTCAGGGCTTAAGCCTTGCTCCTCCTCCTGTCTGCCTTCTTCTAAATCAGTATTTATCCTTTAAGGGGGCTTATCTGATTTCATGATTTTAAATACCATCTTCCAATTTTATATCTGCAGCCTGGGCCTCTCACCTGAATTCCATATGTGTATACATATGTGTCTATACAACTGCCTATACCGGATCTCCTTGTACGTCTCTAATAGGTATCTCAAACATCAAGATCTTCATAGTAGGCTCTGGCTTCCCACCTGTGCTACCTGTATATGCTCTTCTAAATGTCTTCCCCGTATTAATAAATGACAACTCCACTTCTCAAGTTTCTCAGGCCAAAAGCTTTGGAGTCATCCTTGACTCCACTCCTTCATGCATACCATTTCCAACTTATGAGCAAATCCTGCAGGTTCTCCCTTCCGAATCTGTCCGGAAGCTAACCACGTCCACCATCTGTCACTACCATTCTGCCCCAAGCCACTGTTGGCTCTGGTCTGTTAACTCACTCCTGTTTCATACCTTCTCCTCTATAGTATTCTCCTGTCAGAATTCAGAGTGATCTTTGAAAAACTTCAATCAAATCATGTCACTCTGCTTCTCAAAGACCCCCAGTTCCTCCTCATTTCACTCAGCGTACAACTCAAGATCTGTTCACACTCTGCAAGGCCCTCCGCAGTCTAGCCCTTGTCTGTTCTCTGACCCCATGTCAGCTACCCTTCCCTCTCTCTCTACATCTCAGTCCCACTTACCTGTCTGCTCTTTCTTGGACATACCCAGCAGGCTCCTTTTTCAGGGCCTTGCACTGGCTCATTCCTCTTTCTGGGATATGGATATTTTCATCCTTTCCTGGATACTCTTTGTGGCTTGCTTTTCCCTCAGATCTATTTAAATGTCACCTTTTTTTTTCTTTCTTTCTTTCTTTTTTTTTTTTTTTGAGATGAGTCTTGCTCTGTGGCTCAGACTGGAGTTCAGTGGCATGATCATGGCTCACTGCAGCCTCGACCTGGGCTCAAGGGATCCTCCTACCACAGCCTCCCAAGTAGCTCGGACTATAGGCATGTGCCACCACACTTGGCTACATTGTTTGTTTGTTTTTTGTTTTGTAGAGATGGGGTCTCACTACATTGCTCAGGTTGGTCTCAAATTTCTGGCTTCAAGCAATCCACTCACTTTGGCCTCCCAAAGTGCTGGGATTATAGGCATGAGCCACTGTGCCCAGCTTACTTTTTCAAATAGTTCTTCCTTAGCCACCTTATAGAAAAAAGCAATTCCTTCTACACTTTCACCCCATCATTCTCTTTTCCCTTTACTTTGATTTTTTTTCCCATAGTGCTTATGGAGCTGACATGCCATAAGTGTATGTTTATGATCTCTCTTTCTCTCTCTCATCTAGAATATGTGCTGCATGAAGGCAGGGACTCGTTCACTGACATAGCCTTAGAACTGAGAACGGTCCCTGTCAACATTTGTGTGGGTGAAAGCTGTGCATATTCTTTAAAACTCAGAATACATGTTACTTCCTAAGGGAACCTTACCTAACCCCATACCCCCGAGGCCCCTAGGCTGGCTTGGCCATTCCCTCTTCCCTGCTCCCCTGCATCCTGCACTCAGAGCTTCATAACCACCTATTTGCTGTCCAGTTCCCTCCTCACCCACACTGGTCTGCAACTTCCCTAGGTATGGACTGGGTCTTCCTCCTCCTCCTGGTATCTCTGGTACCCACCACAACACCATACAAATGTTTACTCATGGGCCAAAATAATGAAATTCACATGAAAGCACTTGGCAAACGTCACTCAAGAGTCATCCTTTCATTTATTTTTAAATTATTGCTGATTCACCAGATTTGTCTGGAAGTGTGAGGCTTCTTTTTTGTTCACCACCACGGTTTTATCCAACCCTCCTCTGTTAATCATATTTTTCTATGTCCTATTTCCTCTGTGCTTCCAAAATAGCAAAATAATTTTCTCTGGTTGATGGTATTTTTCTGCATAAAATGGTGAAGATCCTGGACTCTTATGCCTGAGTTCTCTGGGCCCAGGTGGGGCTCAGAAGGAATTGTGGGGAATTTGGGAGCTTGCAGCTGGCAGCACTGGCATCGAGTGAGATGAGGTGGGGGGACATGGCAAACACCTTCCAGCGGTGGGCGTGAGAAAGCCGTCATCCCCTCTGCTGCTGCGAGAGGCAGTTTGGGGAACTGTTCTCTGAGAACTCTCACTGGTGGCCTCATCTTGCTTGAATCTACGTCTTTCAGGACTCAGATTAGCATTTTTACAAGATTCCTCCGTAACATATCGTTCAAAAAATCCACTGGAATATGTATGTGAAATAAGCTTCCTTTAACTTCAGCTTCTCCACCAGTCCCTCCAAAAAAAAAAAAAAAAGAAAGAAAGAAATTATTAACTCCAGTGAGATTGATTTTTTTTCCTTCCCTAGAAAAGCTTTTATCACTATGAAAAAGAATCACCAGTCATAGTAGAAGCTGATAAATTATGGTGGTTCTTTACTTAAGTCGATTTATCGTTCTAAATACAATGAACAAAGGGGGATGGGGGAGAGAGCTCTATAGAAATCTTTTTGGCATTGTGAACAGTTGCATGCTCTGATTGCTTTAATGTTTTATTCTAATAAAATGGAGGGTCTCCTTTAAGAAGTCAGGCTTAAAATTGTTAAGTCACCGTGTGTCACTCTCCCAGAGAGGGCAAGTCTTAGAATTAAAAACAGCTGGAAGAAGGGAAGGGGCTGTACAGTAATGTGATATGTTCCAGTTCCAAAGCCTCCCAGAATGGACGTAGGCCAGAGGAGAGGCAGGAAGACGCGTGCTATGCTGGCTGACTACTGAGAATTAGGGCAGGGAAAATTGGGGGACTCATTTGAGACATTTTTTTGCTCCCAAATATGCTTTTTAACTCTTTCATGGCCAAGTGTAAGCAGGAGTTCACTGAGTCAGAGTCATGAGAGGCTGGAGCCATCTCTGGGTAGGAGTAAGTGAAATATTGGGCAATTGATTAACACCTGAATTTCATCATTGTGGCCCAAGCCTCTGATGTACCCATCACCTCTCAGAGAGCCACCACTGTCCCTACTTCAATAATTTCTGACTTCTGTCACTTCTACTGTGAGAGGCTGGGAGTAGAAGTCATATCTCAGGAGAAGGACGACCATTAGTGCTCCCTCCAGGCCCTGCGCTGCACTAGCTGTGTGACCTTAAGTAAGTTTCCTTACCCTTGAGCCTTATCCTGAGCATAAACGAGTTAACATCTATGACGCATGTGGAATCGTGGTTGGCACATAACAAGAACTGTGTGTACATTAATAAAATGTTTTTTTTTTGCCTTGTCCAAATACTATTTTTCCTATTCCCACCTTTTTATAAACATTTATATTTAACTGTATTTATTTTAAAAGAAAACTTTGTCACTTCTAAAAATAGAAAACCAATATTTTAGTTACAAAAATGTTTTCACTTTTAGTGAAAGCATTGAGAACAAAACAATGTTAATAGATTCCAGCTCTATTCCATGGCCTGGGCTAGGCTCTTTGCCTGAGGCTACTCTCTCTCTGTTAAAAGGTGAGATTAGCAAATGTTTAAGCACTAAGGATACAGTAGCACTAAAATGAAACTTTCCCTTTGATGTAACCACAAGATCAAGGGAGAAAGAGAGTGCTTAATAATTTTCTTATCATAAGATTCAATAGGCCAAACCAGGCAGGGCAACATAGCAACACCCCATCTCTACACAAATTTAAAAATAATAAATTAGCTGGGTGTGATGGCTTGCTCCCACAGTCCTAGCCATCCAGAGGCTGAAGTGGGAAGATCAGTTGAGCCCAGTGGTTTAAAGCTGCAGTGAGCTCTAATTGTGCCACTGCATTCCAGCCTGGGCAACAAAGTAAAACCCTTTCTTAAAAAAAGATTCAATATTCTTTATTTATTTATTTTGAGATGGAGTCTCACTCTGTTGCCCAGGCTGGACTGCAGTGGTGCAATCTCAGCTCACTGCAAGCTCTGCCTCCCAGATTCAAGCGATTCTCCTGCCTCAGCCTCCCGAGTAGCTGGGACTACAGGAGCCCGCCACCACGCCTGGCTAATTTTTTATATTTTTAGTGGAGATGGGATTTCACCGTGTTAGTCAGGATGGTCTCGATCTCCTGACCTCGTGATCCACCCGTCTTGGCCTCCCAAAGTGCTGGGATTACAGGCGTGAACCACCGTGCCTGGCCAGAATCAATATTATTTAACGTCACTTAAAAATAATCCCAGTGCCACTAATATCTTATGTGTATTTGTCCACTACTATGGGAAACACTCACCTGTGCATGCACATACACACACACACACACACATTCACTCACTGAAGTATATGCTGGGAAAATGGAGGTTTAACCTCACATCTCTCAGGGTCATATGCTCTCCCTCCACTCCCAACTCTGCCAGGGAGCACATGTTGCTGGGCATCTCTTGGATCTTGGAAGCTGTTTGTCCATTGGATGCTGCCTTACTGCCATGGGTTAAGGTTGCCGGTGGGCAGGCAGCACTTCTGATCATGCTGTCCCCTGTTCACCATGACATTGCCTCCAAGATTCAAACTCTACTGAAGGATTGGAGGTAAATTAAGAGAGTTACAACACAGCTTTAGATCATGTCACTTTAAAGCTATTTGAAAATCATGATTATCCCTAAGGTTCTCAGAGAAAGCATCCCCCAAATTAATTTTCTTGGTAAGAAATTTCTCATGGACATCCCCTCTTCCCCGACCAACTCCCAGTTCCCAACTCCCAGTTCCCAACTTCCCTCCACTCTTCCCAGATGCTCTCCTTCATCGAATCAACCAACCAACTGATCAACTGGTTGACGAGCTGATCGACCAACTGACAGACCAACTGAGCCTTCTTCTAACTCCCACTGTATTTAACTCCCGCTCTTTTCATGACATTTAACTGGCAATCCACAGGAATTGGCTTTATCCCAGCACCTTGTTTATGTCCTCTGTCCACAGCAGCCATTTCTTCACGTCCAGTTTATTCAGTTGAGGTTAATATCTTGAGGGACTTTAGTGGGACAAGCAGTGATGGAAGTTGATCTCCCAGTTTTGCAGAAAAGAGAATGTATTTGCTCCAGTTCCCACTGAGTGGTCCCACTACCCAGTACCCACTGAGCTTTGGGGCAGGAAAAAAATCAAGGAAGCTGACCCAGGGTATTTTATGGCCAGACAGCCTTAAAGGGATTTCTATCACTTCAGCCTATGGCCCCAATTTTGTGGCACTCAGCCGCAAAGGTCCAACTCAACCACAAGGGAGTCTGGGAAAGCCGCCTTCTTGGGTACCCAGGAAAAGGAAATGGAATGGTGAATACACAGCATTGTCTCTGATTCCTTGCACTGGTTTGTTTAAAAGCAAGATGATGGCTGTGTTCCTATCATGTAAATAGAGACCCTGGATTTCCTGCCTGACATCTGATGATCAATTAATTATGATGCAATTCTGGGAGCTTTGCCTAACATACATAACTGGATCCAGTTGAGGTCTAGAACCTCTCCTGGCCCGTTACTTGATGCTGTGCAAGCTGAGCTTCATTGCATGTCACCTGCAGCTTAACCCCAAACCCTTCCCCTTGGGAAAGATCTCTTGTAAGTAATCATGTCTGTTGCAATGACAAGTCATGTGCAATGGTGACTGTTTACCGTGGGAGTAATTTGAGAGTTATCTTTTGCTTATTTATTTAATTAGATTGTTTCGTTAGAGTTCAATGCTAAGAGATGTAAGTAATATCTTTTCCCCACTTGGGGATATTAATGTTTTTTCATAAAATACACTGACATTTCAAAAAAGTGAATGAAAGAAGGAACTAAAAAAAGTCCTCACCCTCTGTGGAGAAATTGTTTTTTCTCTACATCGTTGTCTTCCTGATGAATCTTCATGAGGGTAGGGTGGAATGGTGGGATGCTAGGGAGTTGGGATGAAAGGCAAGAATGCAGAATGTACCCAATTCACCTATGGCAAATAATGGGCACATGTTCTCTTTGTTTTGATGTTCTGAGTTTTGTTCTAAGTTTGACTTTCCTTTAAGACTCTTGAGTATTAACTTACATTATATTTAGTTCGAATGAAGAGTGAGTTCCTATTCCAAAAGTGAAACTGAGAGAATATTCTTTTTCCTCTAAATAAGTGGACTTTTTGCCCAGAGAATGTAGACTTTCCAAGGATGAGTTTTTAAAAAAGCAAACTTTAGTGCCACCTCCCAGCCATCTTAGACCAACACAAAGGAAAGTGAAAGGGTAAAGCTTCAACACTCCAAACCCTGTGTGGCCCATTTTAATAAGGGCCTTGACCTGGCAGCCTGAAGGTCCCTGAGGAGCTGAGTCAGCCTCATCTTACTGGGGAGAAGAGACAATTTCTTCCGCAGGTCCCAACAGACTATCAGTGACATGGATTATGAGTTCTGTTTTCTCCAGTTGTGTCAGAGCAAAGGGAGTCGCAGGTCCCCTTCTTGGTGGGGCCGATTGAGCATATTCATGGAGCTCATCTAAAGCTGCTAAGAATTTAGGGACTGAGCTGCTTGTAATCCACCATTTCTTTCACATCCTGGTGCTAAAAGCTAATCACTGTTTCACAGCCTTTCTATCATCACTTTTGTACCTCCATTTGAACTATCCCATTATAATCAAATGGCATCATCCTTCTTTTAATTTAAGGCTTACAGATTTCAACTAATTTAGGGGATTCTTTGAGGGAACCAAAGAAAGAAAATCTGATGTGAATGTGATATTTGCCTAAAGAACATTGGAACCCAAAGGGATTGCCCTGGAACTCTGACCCACAAAACCACATACTTTTTTTTTTTTTTTTTTAAATAAAGTTCCTGATGCCCAAAGATATTTTGAGATAGATTCACTATCTCGTAGGTTTGTTTATTTTCATTTAGAGCAAAGGAGCGAGCCAAAAGAGCAAACCTACATGAAGCCCCTCAGCTGCCTGGCTCCCTGATGTCCATCTGTCTTAGTGGCCCCTGAATGGATGAAATCAGAGTAATAAGTGAAGAGTAGAGTTAGGGTTAGAACTAGATGGAGATGTGCTTACTTGGTTGGGTGCAGAGGTTTCGATTTCTCTTTGGGAACAGGGCCCACATCTATCTGGTTTATTCATTCATATGTATTTACTGAGCACTGACCACATGCTAGGCATTGAGAACACAGCTGTTGATCAGGATAGACAAGATGTCTTCACAGAGCTGATAGAGTGGGAGTATCATATAATAAGCACAATACAAAAATAAGAAACATTGAGATAGTGCCAAGTATTCTAAAGGAAATAAAATAGATATGAAACAAATGACAGGGAAATGAGAAAAGGGCCCTTTTAGATAGGGTGATCAAAGGCCTTTCTAAAATAATGTTTATGAATAGTCAGAGCACAGAGGATTTCTAGGGCAGTGAATCAACTCCGCATGATACTATTGTGGTGGACAGATGTCATTATACATTGATCCATACCCATAGAATGTACACCACCAAGAGTAGACCATAATAAAAACTATGGACTCTGGGTGATAATGACATGTCAGTGTAGGTTCATTGATTTTTAACAAGTGAACCATTCTGGTGCAGGGATATTGATGATGGGGAAGGCTGTGCATGTGTGGGGGTTGGGGGTATGTAGGAATGCTCTACCCTCTCTCAAGTTTGCTGTGAACCTACAACTGTTCTTAAAAAATAAAGTTGATTAAAGAATTCACCACCACCACCACAAAAAAAAAAAAAAAAAAAAAAACCCTTAAAAATCCAGAGGTAAATTTGAGCTGAGATATGAATAATGAGAAGGCAAGAGCAATGGTAAGAAGCCAGGAAAGAGCCTTCTAGTCAGAAGGATGGGCAAGTGCAGGAGCACAGAGGTGGGGCTGTGCTGTGACATTTGCATTCCGTGTGTCTTGCCCAGGGCTGACTCCAGGAGATGCTCCGTGGATGTTGAACTGAATTTAGCTTTACAGGCTGCCTCAAAAGAAAGAAGTGGGGGCAAACAAGCATTGTCATGCAGGCATATCACAGCCTGGAGGAAGCCAGGCATTAGTTAGTGGCCAGGGAATCAGCTGAGAGCAAGTCTTGGTTTTTAAGTAGTCTCTGAAACTTTACACAAGGCCTTGTGTGCACAGTAAACACACAGTAAACATTTTTATTCACTCATATTTGTTGAATAAGAATTGTGAGGGAAATTTGAGGACAAAATAATGGTAGATTCAGGCTGATGTCTGTTCAGGTCCTTTTATGCTGTTCTTGCTACTATAAAAAAAATGCTACAGACTGGGCAATTTACAAACAATAGAAGTTTATTTCTCACAGTTCTGGGGGCTGGGAAGTCCAAGAACAAGGCATCGGTAGATTCAATGTTTGGTGAGGGTTCAGTCTCTGCTTCCGGGATGATTTCTTCTTGCTGCATCCTCCAGAGGGGACGAACATGGTGTCAGGGATTGAAGGATAAAAAGGACAAGCAGCTCTCTTGCAACTCTTTTATAAAGTCATCAGTCCCATTCATGAGGGCTCTGTTCTCATGACTTCATCACCTTTTAAAGACCTCACCTCTTAATACTTCATATTATAATACTTAATACAATCATGTTGGTAGTTAAGTTTCAACTTGTGAGTTTTGGGGGAATACATTCAGAGCATGGCATGCACATGGTTTTTAAAATATATTTTTAAGCGAGCTCCTATTACATACAACACTGGGAAAGACCAGTGCATGCTCTTTGGAGCTGTTGGAGAAGTGGAAAAGGAGGGCTGTGTGCACTACAGATCACACCACTGTGCTTTAGTGCTGTGTTGCCACTTCTGCCCAGGTGCCCTGGGTGCCATTCACAAAGAACACCATGTGTGTGTTGCTGCAGAGTTGAGTAATGGTGTTCTCCTGGGTGGGTGTGTCAGGGAAGGTGGGACATATTATCCCTCTAAATGGTCCTCCAATCTTAGAATGGAGTTACGATTATCCCCATGGGGCAGATTAGGAAAGTGAAGCAGTGAGTGACTTGCTCCCAGCCACGAAGCTGCTAAGGGGCAGCTCTGGGATCCACACAGGTCCTCTGCCCCAAAGCCACAGTCCCTCTCCAGTGTCACACAGCTTGGCTGGGGAGGTGCCTGGGGAAGGACAGAGGGAAGAGAAAGGCAGAGGCAGAATTGCTCTCATCCACAGTGCAGGCTGTTTTGGCCTTGTGGAGGGTTCTAGAATTCTTTCATGGTAGTTTGCTTCAGCTTTTCTGGGCCAGAGCATCCTAGATGCTGCTATAATGATGTGTGTATTAGCCAAGGTCCCAGGAGGAACAAGATGGCAGGCTCAAATGGGAAGAGAAGTTTAGAAGAAGTACTATTTACAAGGATGCAAGCAGAGTGTAGGGAACCCCCAGGGTTGGTATTGGGAATGGCCAACCCTGCAGTGAGGCAGCTTGGAAATCCCTGCCCCAGCTGGCCTTGCCATCCCCTCCTCCTCATTTCCTCTCTGCTGTTCCATCTGCTGCATACATTTTTACCTGAGCCTCAGAGGTTGGGCATTGCAGTGGGTGGAATTGTGTCCACCCAGAGCCTCAGAATGGAACCCTATTTGAAAACAGAGTCTTTGCAGATGCAATTAGTTAAGATGACACCAGCATGCATTAAGGTCGGCCCTAAATCCAACTAGAGTACCCTCAAAAAAAGAGAAAAGAACCAACAGAGATCTAGAGAAGGCCATGTACAGATGGAGGCAGAAACTGGAGTGACACAGCTGCAAGCCACAGGACACCAAGGACTGATGGAGTCATCAGAAGCGAGAAAGAGGAGATGGGAGATTTCATCCTTCAGAGGAAACACAGCCCTCCCAGCACCTTAGTTTTGGACTTCCAGCCTCCAGAACTGTGAAGGAATCAATTTCTGTTGGTTTAGCCCATGCTGTTTGTGATACCTTGCTATGGCAGTGTGGATTTTCTCTTTTTCCCTCTTTCCATGCCAAGGAATGGTCTACCTGTCTTCTTGCCTCACCCTCCTGGGACATTTCTGGTCATCTGTCCTTTGTCAAAGCTTCTGCTGCTGTCTTGTGTCTCGTTCTTTCTCAGCAAGTTGTTGCTTCAGAAATGCATTTGACCACCATGCACTGATAAAGGGGTTAATGACAGGTAATACTGCATCTGTTTCTCCTCTACTAATAGTAACAGCCTACATTTATTTAGTTTGCGTCTAGTCACAGACACTGATATAATTATTCTTCATATATATTAACTCGTTTTATTCTCATAACAACCTTATGATGTAGGTATTATTACTATTTTACAAATGAGGAAACTGAGCCACAAACTGGTTAAGGAAGCTGCTCAGTTTCACACAGTGAGTAAGAGGCAGAGTGAGCTTTGGAACCAGACAGCTGTGGTTGTAATCAGTATGTGGCTCTGACTTTCCTGATGCACAGCAATGGAGAAAGGCTGGGCATGGGCAGGAGACCTGGGTTCTGGCAGTGGCCCATGCTCATTCTTGAGCCCAGGGGCAAGAAATTTCCCAGGATGAGGTCTTAGCATGGCTCCATGGCCACATCCTGGCTACTTCTCCAGTCCCATCTTTCATCACCTTCCTCTCCCACTTCCATTCTGGGCCTCACACACACTTGCTCCTAAACATTGTGATGTTCTCTCATTTCTGGGACTCTGTGCATTTTGTTCCTCTTCCTCAGATGTTCATATGTACTTCTTCACATGAGTAAAATGTATCTTCCCTTTGACATTTGCCTTGAGACTGGGTTCAGAGTACTTCCTTTGTGCACCTAACACTCTGTACTTCCCTATCAGGACAATATCAACTTAGATTATAATTGCCCAATTCCTTGTATGTCTTCTCCACTAATCCTGAAGTCTTTGAGACCAAGAATTATGTCTTACTCTTAGGGTGCTATGGTTTGGATATGGTTTGTCCCCACCTACACTCATGTTGAAATTTGCTCCCCAGTGTTGTGGTGTTGGGAGGTGTGGTCTAGTGGAGGGTGTTTGGGTTATGGGAGTAGATTCTTTGTGAGCCTTTGGTGCCATTCTCTCCAGGGTTGAGTGAATTCTTGCTCTCACAAGAATGGATTATACTGAGAGAGTGAGTTGTTATAAAGGATGGAAGCTCTTTATCTTTGGCCCCTCACATGTGTCAGGTTCCCCTTTGACCTACTGACTTGTCTTGACCCAGCACAAAAGCCCTCACCAGAAGCCAAGTAGATGCCAGCCTTATGCCCCTTCTACTTGCCAGCTTGTGGAACTGTGAGCCGCATAAATCTCTTAAATTACCTAGTCTCAGGTATTCTGCTGTAGCAACACAAAACATACATTGTAGTTTCTTTAAGAAACTTTGTAGACCATACATTGTGGTTTCTTTAAGACAGTCTTAATTTCCAATCGTCTCAGCCCCTCTTTCACTCTCTAATGTGTCCTGATTTGGATGATAAATTGTATGGTCGCTCCACTTCACCATTGTATGCTTAGAGCCAGGCATTGGTATGTTAAGTGTCCTAGAGAGGCACTTAATGTAAATATGTTGAATAAATGGGACTTAGCCTTCACATCTGTGAGGACAATAATGGTTATCCTACCAGTGTCAGGTATTTATGCAAATATTGAAGCTATAGTTTCATAGACAGTTTAGTATAGTCCCGTAGATAGTTTTTTTTTTTTTTTTTTTTTAAATAAACATAGACATGGACCCTTCTGGTCTTAAAGCTTGAAACTCACCAGATTCAGACAATGAGATGCCAGGCCTCTCAAAAGGTATCAAAGAACTGAAACTCACCAGATCATCACATCCATACAATGAGACACCAGGCCTGGGATTCATCAGATTGCTTCCTTACCCTTCCTGAGTTCCTGTTTTCCCATACATAGTTACATTTCTTCCCTGCTATGTAAACTCCTAATTTTAGTTGGTTAGGGAGATGGATTTGAGACTGATCTCCCACCTCCTTGGCTGCAGCACCCAATAAAGCCTTCTTTCTTGGCAATAATCGTTGTCTCAGTAATTGCCTTTCTGTGTGGTGAGCAGCAGGACCTAGACCAAACCCCCGGTGTTTCGGTAACAGATTTTGGTTCCCTGATTTGAGAACAGATTTTGTTCCCTCCTGGCTTGGTTGTCATGGGCTGGGTGTCTCAGAAGCCCTGTAAAAAGCTGCCCATTTAATATTGGCTGGAGGTCAGTTTCTATCTCGCTCTGGCCCCACCACGGCTGGCCCCAACTGTGTTCCTGATTGCCTTGGAAGAACTACCTTTGAAATTTGACATCTGCATCTAGATAGGTGAGTGTCCTTTGTGGGCCCAGGCAGTGGGATCTGCTCCTCTCAACTTGGGAAATTTTTAAAGGAATTTCCATTTGCAGGTTGAACAAGTCCAACGAAGAGAGGGAAGCACCCTGTTTTGGTATAGATACTTCTGGGGGCTTGTTTGAAATTGTTGTGTGTGTGTCTGGGCAAGTAAATGTCTTTTGTGAGTCCCAGAGAGTGGGATCAGCTCTTCTTAATTTGAGAAATTCTGAAAGAAGTTTTGTTTGCAAGCATGTTATAGATGGTCTGTGTAAGTCATATGTATTTTTCCTGCTTCTCTGTCTTTGTGCACATCCAGATAAAATAAAAAGTTAAAAAAGTTTAGATAGTATTCTTTAAAACCAGATAGAAAATTGAAGAAATCTGGCTAATTAACATTGCTCATAGTTAAAACTCTTAGTCTTGATGAAACAAGTACCCAGACTGTTTCAGGTTAGACATTCTTGGGACTTGTTTGTTACTACAGCAGTTGGATTGTGTTTTGGTGATCGTGTGTGTATGTTTGATACAGTCTTGGGAAATTCAAATTCAGTAAACTGATAATGTGGGCTTTTTTTTTTTTTGGACAGAGTCTCACTCTGTCTCCCATGCTGGAGTGCAGTGACACGATCTTGGCTCACTGCAACCTCCACCTCCTGGGTTCAAGCAATTCTTATGCCTTAGCCTCCCAAGTAGCTGGAACTACAGGTGCATACCATCACACCTGGCTGATTTTTGTAGTTTTAGTACAGATGGGATTTCACTGTGTTGGCCAGGCTGGTCTTGAACTGGCCTGTTGTGATCCACCTGCCTCTGCCTCCCAAAGTGCTGGGACTACAGGTGTGAGCCACCTTGCCCGGCCTGATATTCTTTAGTAATACTCTTTTTCCCCAATATTCTTTGGAATCGGAAGCTTGCTGTTGAATGGGAAAGTGGGATAGAGTTCCATATATTCAGGTGTTTATGCTGCTGTTCTAAGCAGGGTTGGGTCTGGTTAGTAGGTTGCAGGTGATGTTCTTCTCTGGTAGTGTTTGGCCCCAGTGTCCTTTGGAGATTGGGGAGGTTTGGCCTTTAAAAATCAAACTGCCTTGGAAACTGCTTCACCCAAAAGTTTGATTCACAGCCTTCACTGGATTACTTATTTGGGCTAGCAAAGTTCAGCCATGTGAACATGTTCATACACTGGTTTGTTTGTACTGCTATCTCATGGCTAGAATTCCAAAGCAAAAGCTATTGGATCTTTGTGTATGTGTGTGTATATGTCTAGATGCATTTATGTGTATGTACATTTATTATGTCCTATGTCTTGTCTACCAAATTGGCTTACAAATAAGAGTCTCACAAATTAAGTCCAAGCGATTGTCAAGTTCACATGACCTAAGTAAATCTTTACTAAACAAGTTGGTTTTAAAATTATTGACAACATAAACATAGAAATGTCTTCAGAATTGTCACATACATTTATGTATGGGTTTTACATTTGTCTTTGCTAAAAATTGTGAGATATCAGGGATTGGCACAGAAGGTTATAAAACCATAAACCCAGCCAAAATAAAATGATCTTTGTGCAAATTTTTTGATAAATAAGACTAATTTAATGTTGTTGGTTTAATGAAAACAGCTAAATCTTCTGAATTATTGGTGAGAATGTCCATGTAGTTAACTTTAAGGTTCTTAACTAGATGGATACCTGATATTCACAGGTTATAAAACAGATAACAAGGAAATGATGTATAAATAATCTAGATAAACTGATAAAATACCTAAAATATAAATAAGTGTTCTAGTTGAACTTTTTGCGTAACTTAAAATTATTGTTGCTGCTCGTTAGATGCCTGAGTCATTTCCAATTACAAAAGGGTTATGGTATGGTGAAATATATTTCTAAAAGTTGTGGAATTATTTGCATCCATAAAATGCTAATATCTGATAGTTCAGGATTTCTTGCTTCCTAGGGTTTCATAACAATTTAAGGTTACTGAGGATAAGAATTATACTTAATACAAAAAAGAAAAAGAATGGAAATAAGTATTAGATACATACACAAAAAAAATTATAGTTAATACATAATTCTGTATATAAAATGTGCCAAAGGAGATGTGTTTGTAGTAAGAAAAATAATTGTGTCTAATTCAGAAGTTATCTAAAAGTTAATTTAAATTACAGACTTGAGAAGGTTATTTATGACAGAAGAAAGTAACCAGGAAGCAGAGGGGAGAGAGATGATGAAAGTTATGAATATGAAGATATGTTTTTGGAAAGGAAGGTATAAAGAAAAGAAAATTTAGGACAAGACAAAGTCCAAGCATGTTAGAGATGGTCTGTGTAAGTCATATGTAGTTTTTTTCTTATTTCTCTGTATGTCTATCTTTGTGAACATCCAGAGAAAACAAAGTTACAAAAGTTTAGATAGTAAAATATTCTTTAAAACCAGAAAGAAAATTAGAGAAATTTGGCTAATTAACATTGCTCATAGTTAAAGCTCTTAGTCTTGCTGAAGGTAAATTGAGAAATATTCTTTTTTTAATATAGTTAAGCATGAGGCCAGATTTAACATGGAGTCATTGTTCATAAATGTTTGCATTGCTTTGTTCCATACTCCATTTACTCTTCTGCATAGATAATACTAGCACTAAAGTACTTACTGGTCATGTGCCTACAGCAAATTTCTTAATGGCACAAAATATATAGTGGTATTGGTGGACTTAAAGACATTAATTTGTAAACTGGGAGCAAAATATCTATCATGTTTTCTTTAGGCTCTGGGTAACACTTTAGCCTCAAAAGTTGACTGAGTAGGAGAAAAATTGGGGGTTGGTTTCCTCTTTGTTTTTGCTTTTAATTTTCTTTCATTTGCTGTTCTCCTTTGGGATTAACTTATATATACATATATATAAAATAATTGATGTTTTAAAGTTTTTATTGGAAGGCTTTTATTTGCCTCTATGAATGTTTTGTTTCCTATGCATTTCTAACAAGTCATCATTTATTCTGTTTATTTAGAATTCCTAAGCTACCTTTGTCAAGCCTGCAAAAATTGATAGAGCACACTAGCCATTTAAAATTTGACCTTTTTTTTTTTTTTTAAACCTCCGATGATCTAGAGAGCTACAAGAGCTTTAAGTTTCCTGGTTAAACAACAACAAAAACCCAACAACAACAGAATCCCCCCAAGCCTCTAAAACCATTTATTAATTGATAACCAATAGTTAAGTATCAATTATTAATTAAGACTTATTTTTGGGGGCGGAGCAAGATGGCCGAATAGGAACAGCTCCAGTCTCCAACTCCCAGCGCGAGCGACACAGAAGACTGGTGATTTCTGCATTTTCAACTGAGGTACTGGGTTCATCTCACTAGGGAGTGCTGGACAATCGGTGCTGGTCAGCTGCTGCAGCTCGACCAGTGAGAGCTGAAGCAGGGTGAGGCATCGCCTCACCTGGGAAGCGCAAGGGGGAAGGGAATCCCTTTTCCTAGCCAGGGGAACTGAGACACACAACACCTGGAAAATCGGGTAACTCCCACCCCAATACTGCACTTTAAGCAAACGGGCACACCAGGAGATTGTATCCCACACCTGGCCGGGAGGGTTCCACACCCACGGAGCCTCCCTCATTGCTAGCACAGCAGTCTGCGATCTAACCGCAAGGCAGCAGCGAGGCTGGGGGAGGGGCGCCCGCCATTGCTGAGGCTTAAGTAGGTAAACAAAGCTGCTGGGAAGCTCGAACTGGGTGGAGCTCACAGCAGCTCAAGGAAACCTGCCTGTCTCTGTAGACTCCACCTCTGGGGACAGGGCACAACTAAACAACAACAAAAGCAGCAGAAACCTCTGCAGATGCAAACGACTCTGTCTGACAGCTTTGAAGAGAGCAGTGGCTCTCCCAACACGGAGGTTGAGATCTGAGAAGGGACAGACTGCCTGTTCAAGTGGGTCCCTGACCCCTGAGTAGCCTAACTGGGAGACATCCCCCACTAGGGGCAGTCTGACACCCCACACCTCACAGGGTGGAGTACACCCCTGAGAGAAGCTTCCAAAGCAAGAATCAGACAGGTACACTCGCTGTTCAGCAATATTCTATCTTCTGCAGCCTCTGCTGCTGATACCCAGGCAAACAGGGTCTGGAGTGGACCTCAAGCAATCTCCAACAGACCTACAGCTGAGGGTCCTGACTGTTAGAAGGAAAACTATCAAACAGGAAGGACACCTACACCAAAACCCCATCAGTACGTCACCATCATCAAAGACCAAAGGCAGATAAAACCACAAAGATGGGGAAAAAGCAGGACAGAAAAGCTGGAAATTCAAAAAATAAGAGCACATCTCCCCCGGCAAAGGAGCGCAGCTCATCACCAGCAACGGATCAAAGCTGGACGGAGAATGACTTTGACGAGATGAGAGAAGAAGGCTTCAGTCCATCAAATTTCTCAGAGCTAAAGGAGGAATTACGTACCAAGCGCAAAGAAACTAAAAATCTTGAAAAAAAAGTGGAAGAATTGATAGCTAGAGTAATTAATGCAGAGAAGGTCGTAAACGAAATGAAAGAGATGAAAACCATGACACGAGAAATACGTGACAAATGCACAAGCTTCAGTAACCGACTTGATCAACTGGAAGAAAGAGTATCAGCGATTGAGGATCAAATGAATGAAATGAAGTGAGAAGAGAAACCAAAAGAAAAAAGGAGAAAAAGAAATGAACAAAGCCTGCAAGAAGTATGGGATTATGTAAAAAGACCAAATCTACGTCTGATTGGGGTGCCTGAAAGTGAGGGGGAAAATGGAACCAAGTTGGAAAACACTCTTCAAGATATCATCCAGGAGAACTTCCCCAACCTAGTAGGGCAGGCCAACATTCAAATCCAGGAAATACAGAGAACGCCACAAAGATACTCCTCGAGAAGAGCAACTGCAAGACACATAATTGCCAGATTCACCAAAGATGAAATGAAGGAAAAACTGTTAAGGGCAGCCAGAGAGAAAGGTCGGGTTACCCACAAAGGGAAGCCCATCAGACTAACAGCAGATCTGTCGGCAGAAACTCTACAAGCCAGAAGAGAGTGGGGGCCGATATTCAACATTCTTAAAGAAAAGAATTTTCAACCCAGAATTTCATATCCAGCCAAACTAAGTTTCATAAGTGAAAGAGAAATAAAATCCTTTACAGATAAGCAAATGCTTAGAGATTTTGTCACCACTAGGCCTGCCTTACAAGAGACCCTGAAGGAAGCACTAAACATGGAAAGGAACAACCGGTACCAGCCATGGCAAAAACATGCCAAAATGTAAAGACCATCGAGGCTAGGAAGAAACTGCATCAACTAACGAGCAAAATAACCAGTTAATATCATAATGACAGGATCAAGTTCACACATAACAATATTAACCTTAAATGTAAATGGACTAAATGCTCCAATTAAAAGACACAGACTGGCAAACTGGATAAAGAGTCAAGACCCATCAGTCTGCTGTATTCAGGAGACCCATCTCACACGCAGAGACATACATAGGCTCAAAATAAAGGGATGGAGGAAGATTTACCAAGTAAATGGAGAACAAAAAAAAGCAGGGGTTGCAATACTAGTCTCTGATAAAATAGATTTTAAACCATCAAAGATCAAAAGAGACAAAGAAGGCCATTACATAATGGTAAAGGGATCAATTCAACAGGAAGAGATAACTATCCTAAATATATATGCACCCAATACAGGGGCACCCAGATTCATAAAGCAAGTCCTTAGAGACTTACAAAGAGACTTGGACTCCCATACAATAATAATGGGAGACTTCAACACTCCACTGTCAACATTAGACAGATCAACGAGACAGAAAGTTAACAAGGATATCCAGGAATTGAACTCATCTCTGCAGCAGGCAGACCTAATAGACATCTATAGAACTCTCCACCCCAAATCAACAGAATATACATTCTTCTCAGCACCACATCGCACTTATTCCAAAATTGACCACATAATTGGAAGTAAAGCACTCCTCAGCAAATGTACAAGAACAGAAATTATAACAAACTGTCTCTCAGACCACAGTGCAATCAAACTAGAACTCAGGACTAAGAAACTCAATCAAAACCACTCAACTACATGGAAACTGAACAACCTGCTCCTGAATGACTACTGGGTACATAACGAAATGAAGGCAGAAATAAAGATGTTCTTTGAAACCAATGAGAACAAAGATACAACATACCAGAATCTCTGGGACACATTTAAAGCAGTGTGTAGAGGGAAATTTATAGCACTAAATGCCCACAAAAGAAAGCAGGAAAGATCTAAAATTGACACTCTAACATCACAATTAAAAGAACTAGAGAAGCAAGAGCAAACACATTCAAAAGCTAGCAGAAGGCAAGAAATAACTAAGATCAGAGCAGAACTGAAGGAGATAGAGACACAAAAAACCCTCCAAAAAATCAATGAACCCAGGAGTTGGTTTTTTGAAAAGATCAACAAAATTGACAGATTGCTAGCAAGACTAATAAGAAAAGAGAGAAGAATCAAATAGACACAGTAAAAAATGATAAAGGGGATATCACCACTGACCCCACAGAAATACAAACTACCATCAGAGAATACTATAAACACCTCTATGCAAATAAACTAGAAAATCTAGAAGAAATGGATAGTTTCCTGGACACTTACACTCTCCCAAGACTAAACCAGGAAGAAGTTGAATCCCTGAATAGACCAATAGCAGGCTCTGAAATTGAGGCAATAATTAATAGCCTACCAACCAAAAAAAGTCCAGGACCAGATGGATTCACAGTTGAATTCTACCAGAGGTACAAGGAGGAGCTGGTACCATTCCTTCTGAAACTATTCCAATCAATAGAAAAAGAGGGAATCCTCCCTAACTCATTTTATGAGGCCAACATTATCCTGATACCAAAGCCTGACAGAGACACAACCAAAAAAGAGAATTTTAGACCAATATCCCTGATGAACATCGATGCAAAAATCCTCAATAAAATACTGGCAAACCGGATTCAGCAGCACATCAAAAAGCTTATCCACCATGATCAAGTGGGCTTCATCCCTGGGATGCAAGGCTGGTTCAACATTCACAAATCAATAAACATTATCCAGCATATAAACAGAACCAAAGACAAGAACCACATGATTATCTCAATAGATGCAGAAAAGGCTTTTGACAAAATTCAACAGCCCTTCATGCTAAAAATGCTCAATAAATTCGGTATTGATGGAACGTACCTCAAAATAATAAGAGCTATTTATGACAAACCCACAGCCAATGTCATACTGAATGGGCAAAAACTGGAAAAATTCCCTTTGAAAACTGGCACAAGACAGGGATGCCCTCTCTCACCACTCCTATTCAACATAGTGTTGGAAGTTCTGGCTAGGGCAATCAGGCAAGAGAAAGAAATCGAGGGTATTCAGTTAGGAAAAGAAGAAGTCAAATTGTCCCTCTTTGCAGATGACATGATTGTATATTTAGAAAACCCCATTGTCTCAGCCCAAAATCTCCTTAAGCTGATAAGCAACTTCAGCAAAGTCTCAGGATACAAAATTAATGTGCAAAAATCACAAGCATTCTTATATACCAGTAACAGACAGAGAGCCAAATCATGAATGAACTTCCATTCACAATCGCTTCAAAGAGAATAAAATATCTAGGAATCCAACTTACAAGGGATGTAAAGGACCTCTTCAAGGAGAACTACAAACCACTGCTCAGTGAAATAAAAGAGGACATAAACAAATGGAAGAACATACCATGCTCATGGATAGGAAGAATCAATATCGTGAAAATGGCCATACTGCCCAAGGTTATTTATAGATTCAATGCCATCCCCATCAAGCTACCAATGAGTTTCTTCACAGAATTGGAAAAAACTGCTTTAAAGTTCATATGGAACCAAAAAAGAGCCCGCATCTCCAAGACAATCCTAAGTCAAAAGAACAAAGCTGGAGGCATCACGCTACCTGACTTCAAATTATACTACAAGGCTACAGTAACCAAAACAGCATGGTACTGGTACCAAAACAGAGATATAGACCAATGGAACAGAACAGAGTCCTCAGAAATAATACCACACATCTACAGCCATCTGATCTTTGACAAACCTGAGAGAAACAAGAAATGGGGAAAGGATTCCCTATTTAATAAATGGTGCTGGGAAAATTGGCTAGCCATAAGTAGAAAGCTGAAACTGGATCCTTTCCTTACTCCTTATATGAAAATTAATTCAAGATGGATTAGAGACTTAAATGTTAGACCTAATACCATAAAAATCCTAGAAGAAAACCTAGGTAGTACCATTCAGGACATAGGCATGGGCAAAGACTTCATGTCTAAAACACCAAAAGCAACGGCAGCAAAAGCCAAAATTGACAATTGGGATCTCATTAAACTAAAGAGCTTCTGCACAGCAAAAGAAACTACCATCAGAGTGAACAGGCAACCTACAGAATGGGAGAAAATTTTTGCAATCTACTCATCTGACAAAGGGCTAATATCCAGAACCTACAAAGAACTCAAACAAATTTATGAGAAAAAAACAACCCCATCAAAAAGTGGGCAAAGGATATGAACAGACATTTCTCAAAAGAAGACATTCATACAGCCAATAGACACATGAAAAAATGCTCATCATCACTGGCCATCAGAGAAATGAAATCAAAACCACAATGAGATACCATCTCACACCAGTTAGAATGGCAATCATTAAAAAGTCAGGAAACAACAGGTGCTGGAGAGGATGTGGAGAAATAGGAACACTTTTACACTGTTGGTGGGATTGTAAACTAGTTCAACCATTATGGAAAACAGTATGGCGATTCCTCAAGGATCTAGAACTAGATGTACCATATGACCCAGCCATCCCATTACTGGGTATATACCCAAAGGATTATAAATCATGCTGCTATAAAGACACATGCACACGTATGTTTATTGTGGCACTATTCACAATAGCAAAGACTTGGAATCAATCCAAATGTCCATCAGTGACAGACTGGATTAAGAAAATGTGGCACATATACACCAGGGAGTACTATGCAGCCATAAAAAAGGATGAGTTTGTGTCCTTTGTAGGGACATGGATGCAGCTGGAAACCATCATTCTTAGCAAACTATCACAAGAACAGAAAACCAAACACCGCATGTTCTCACTCATAGGTGGGAACTGAACAATGAGATCACTTGGACTCGGGAAGGGGAACATCACACACTGGGGCCTATCATGTGGACGGGGGAGGGGAGAGGGATTGCATTGGGAGTTATACCTGATGTAAATGACGAGTTGATGGGTGCTGACGAGTTGAGGGGTGCAGCACACCAACATGGCACAAGTGTACATATGTAACCTGCACGTTATGCACATGTACCCTAGAACTTAAAGTATAATAAAAAAAACTTATTTTTTACAAGTTTTGAGCCAAAATAGTATATTATTAATTTTGTTATTTTAAAGTAGGTGAGAATAAAAATGTTTAAATGGTGTTTATTTCTACGATAATTCAAGGCAATCAATAATTTGAGTTGGTTTTAGATCTTTTCCTTTAGGTAATGAAGAAAAAATTGTGATATGGGTACAAAGTTTTAATGTTTAGGAAAGATTCACCTTGCCCTTTAGGAAATTATACTGATTGGAATTTCTCTCAAACTAATTTAGTTGTGTTTATCATTATTAAAATTAAGTGATATTCACTTGGATTAAGTAACAATAAAAAAGTGAGACTTTCTAGCAAACTTTGATCCCAAACCATTTATCACTGATGGGCTTTCATGTGTGTATCTGAAAACAAAATAGGTACAAGTGTGGTACTGGTATGAAGACTTTAGTGATGAAAGTTACTTACTCAATTGTCAGTACTGTATCTAGAAACCAGTCTTGGAAATGTGTGACGATGATCTTTTAAAATAGCTGAAAAGGAATTGCTGTGTGCTTGTTCTTACTTTATCCTGTTTAGTTGTATAATATTTAAACAAAAGGAGATTTATTCTCATATTGAATTTCCAAAACTGAGGTTTGCATTTACCATTTTTTTAAATGATGGAGAGAAAAGTTGTCTTACTTTAATAAGTTTGGCAAAGGACCCACTACATTTTTTATGCTTTTGGTCACAGTTCTGTCATTAGAATGTTTGCAGTTAGATATATGCAATGAGTAACCTAACTACTTGAATACAGAACTGCTGCAGGCAGTAACTACCAAACAGGAAATCACAGTGTTTTAATTGGTGACATGTTAGAGAGAATGATAGGACTTTCTGTAGTATCAATATTCTATTAACAAATCCTTGTGCCGTTAAGTTACAGGGCTTTGACTCCCAGAGCTGAAAAAGGTACTCAGTTCTGCTAAATCTTGAGCATTGACAACATTTAAAGCCTTGTCCTCAGACCCACCCCAAAGAAGTTGACAATAAAAATGAACTGCTTTTGTGAGACACAGGGCCAGAAATTACAACCATTCAATTCCTCTGAGCCCAGAGACTATGGCAGAAGAGGTGGGCACATGAGATGGTAAGGGTCAATTTTGAGGGATAAGATTAGTTCAGAGATTTTCTATAAATTAAACATTAATATCAAAAGCACACTGATGGAAGGCCAGTATCTGGGCCCGTGTGTCAAAATAACAGGGTTTTCTTGGAGCTTAGATCACTGTTTAGTAGAAAGTTGTAAAAGGTTATAAAAGGTTTATAGAAATCTTACCTTATGGTCAAACTGATTAAAATCAGATAGATATGTTTATAAGCCTTTATTAAAATTAGCTTTAACATTAATAATACACCATACAAAGGCAAAATTTGGTTTTCTCTTTTGAACAACATTTTCATGTAAGAGATAATAATAGATTTTTGTTTATCTTTTGGTTAAACAGGGGGAAAAAAAGGATGGAGGAGAGACAGATTCTTTTTTTTTTTTTTTTTGAGATGGAGTCTCGCACCGTTGCCCTGGCTGGAGAGAGATGGCATGATCTTGGCTCACTGCAACCTCCACCTCCTGGGTTCAACTGATTCTTGTGTCTCAGCCCCCTGAGTAGCTGGGATTACAGGTGCCCGCCACCATGTCTGGCTAATTTTTTGTATTTTTAGTAGAGATGTGGTTTCACTATGTTGGCCAGGCCAGTCATGAACTCCTGACCTTGTGATCCACCCACCTCAGGCTCCCAAAGTGCTGGGATTACAAGTGTGAGCCACCATGCCTGGCCAGAGAGACAGATTTAGTTGGCCTCATGCTATCTTTATTAGGTCTCATTGTTTGGTAAACCGAGTCTCCTCCCTATCAAATGGTAAATGTTTTTGTATTGCAATTTTGGCTAAATGAATGACGACTATTTTATAATAACCTGTGATTCTATTTTGTGGTATCAAGTGCTTAAACCTTTTATATTTGACAGATTTTCCAACAGCAAAATTTCAAGTTCTAAATTTAGTCTTTTTAACCTTAAACTAACTTTTGTTTGGATATTAGTTTTTCTGAAGTCCAAGAGCGACATATTAAGCTTATTGTTATGGTTAGAATTACGCAGGAAGCACTGTCAGTTCTGAGGTAGTGTTTAACTTCCTTTGGATTATATTTATATAGATGTGTTGTTAATATGCATTCCAGGATTGTGTGAGAGTCCTAAAATTCTGATATGTTTTAATACATGCTGTCAGTAATAATTATGATTATTATGTTAAATTGTTGTATGCCACAGAAACAACCAAATTTCTTTGTCAACTGGGTCACTGGTTATGGCTATCCTAAGGCTTTCATTATCCACAATTGTGGTTTTCCTTTGATTCTTCTCAAAAAGTGACTTATAATCAGCTACAGTCCAGAGCTTGCTTCTTTGGAGGAGTTCCCAGGAAGAACCCTTGAATGCAGGTTTTGGACAACTTTGGAGATTGTGCTACCAGATTAGAGAGAAAACTTCAAGGACTCTAATTAAAAGACTGATATGTTTATAAAGATTGCTAACCCAATATGAAGCAGAACAGGAGTTGATTGCATGGACTGAACTAATGGAGGACAGAAATAATTTTTATGGCTTTTTTCTGTTAGAAATATTTTTCTTTTTCTGTTTGATTCTTTTTCAGAGATTAGAGAATTTTTTTGAACTATTTATAGTTTTGAAATACATTTTAAATATATTGAGTAGAGAGTATACATATGTAAACAGAATTCAAGTCATATTTCTCTGTCTCTGCTTAATTTCTCCAGAATTTGTAAACTATTTATGAATATTCCTAATTCATGGCCACGTGTTTGTTTGCATACATTTAACCAAGAACCTGTTTGCTTTTAAAATGGAGTACAGTTAAGGAACTGATTAGTTCCCCAGAGCTTTGACTAAAATAGCCTTGTGAGAGGTTCCAGTAAAGCCAATTTAGGAGAACCTACATGGACAATGATTCTTGCTGCATTTAGTGTAATCAAGCCAAGTATGTGGGACTGAAGCCTGTTTTCCAGGTGGGTTCATCTTGCTGTGGTTCATCTTTGGTGGAAGTAGGGGACTAGACAGAGAAAGATAGCATTTTAGAAGAAAACTGTAGTATTAGATTAACCTTTGATTCTTAGGTGGCCACGTGGTCACCCCTGGTATGGAGCTGCCCACAGCACCTCTCCTCAGCGTGAAGCAGTCAGAAAGATCATCAGCCAGATTTCCGATGATTGTGAGGACTTGATAAATAGAAAAGGGGAATTGAAATCAACCCAATAGTTCCATAGACAGTTCTTTTCCATAAACATAAAATTGACCCTCTGGTTTTAAAGCTTGAAATGTACCAGATTCAGACAATGAGATACCAGCCTCTCAAAATGTATCAAAGAACTGAAACTCACCAGATTATCACATCCAAACAATGAAATGCCAAGCCTCTCATTCATCATAATTGCTTTCTTACCCTTCCCAAGTTCCTGTTTTCCCATCGTAGTTACATTTCTTCCCTACTATATAAACCCCTAATTTTAGTTGGTCAGGAAGATGGATTTGTGACTGATTTCCCATCTTCTTGGCTGCAGCACCCAATTAAAGCCTTCTTCCTTGGCAATAATCGTTATCTCAGTCATTGGCTTTCTGTGAGCAGCAGGACCTGTACTGAACCCCTGGTGTTTGGTAACAATATGAAACTATAGCGAGATAAATCATGAGAAATTGCTTTGGAAGATGCCATGTACTAAACAATTGTAAAATGCTCATTAAAACATGGATACATGTTCTCTAGCATTGTTCACTGAGAGGGCCTAGGAACAGTGACACTCCAATAGCAATAGCACATAACACCCAGATCTTGGTTTCTAAATGCAGGTTTCCATTAAATAGAGCCAGGACTTCTTGGAGAAAGTCAAAGGGAGGACAGGATGACACCACGCATAGCCCAGGCTGTCTGTGAATGTGGTTCAGAGTCAGGGTCTTTGGGGTCAAATAGAGGGCTTGTTCTGGAGGCGGCAGCTCTAGGAAGAGCAGTGCTGTCCCAGGAAGGAGAAAACCAGGAAGGGCGCTCATGGCCTTGTCCCAGGAGGTGACAAATAAATGAATCCAACCCAGGGATAGACAGGAAAGTGGTGAGGGCTGTGGGTTACAGAGAGAAATGCACTCAGTCCCAAAGCTTCCAGATTCCAGTTTTAACAACACACTTGGCTTTATGTGTTATTCATTCTAAGTAGAATTTTCAGTTCCTGTTGGAGTTCCTGTTGGAATACAAGTTCTCCTAACTTGTTCATCTGAGAAAGCATGGCTTCTTCCTTGCTTCTGCTCTGCAACGCAGCAAAATAAGGCAGAACACATGGAATTTATTTCCTTATGGTATTTGCATGTGTAACTCACAAGAAATTTGACACTGTTCTCATGGACTCGTGCAAGGAACCAGCCCTTCTGCTTTGATTCTGGAAAGATTTTTGGAAGGTTATGTCTTGGTAGTGATTTGTAACTTTTCTTTTTGCCTGAAAGGTCGTAAGTCTCTCATTTTAAAACTTCTATTATTTTTTTCCTTCACCTTGATGTCTTTTCTACCCCACTTTGCTTTAGATTATTGCCTTGATTTGTTTTTCTTTCTTAAAGACATATAAAGCATGTCTGTGGTTGTCACTGTGTAAAATAGTATCTGTCTCTAAGTAGAAAAGAATGACTTTAAACACCATCTATATGCTTATAACTCCCAAACTCATGTCTCTAATCTCAGCCTCTTCCTGAACTTCAGGCTCAACATGGCTGCCCTGCAGCTTTTCTAGGACAGGTGATAGGCTTCTGAAACTTAACTTGCCCCAAGCCCTTCTTGGCTCCTCCCCAGTTCAGGCCCTGACCCTGATTCTGTCAAGGTATTCTCCATCGTGTAGGTGGGCATCTCTTTCCAGGCCAAAATTCTTTATTTGGTCACCCTTGATCCTTTTCTTTTTCACACATTTCACATGTGAAAGAGTAAATTCCAAAGGTTCTTGCATCATGATCATCTACAATCTTTTCCCACCCCTCTACAACTGCCACTGCAGCCCAGGTGTCGCTCAATCCTCACCCGGAATAATGCAGTAAACTCCTACCCAGTCCCTTGTTTTTGCCGTTATCCCCTCTGGATACCAGCCAGGATATTCTTTGCAAATTATGAGTCAAATTATGTCACCCCCTGTTCTACATTCCCCCAACATCTCCTCTCTGTTCCAGACTGAGTTTCCCCATCTGTAAAATGGGGCCAATATTTCCCCTTACATGAGTCTGTTTACACTGTGAGATGAGGTAGGGAAAGTGCTAGTCCTGCTAGTAACATGCAGGTTCTGAGATCTGTTGACAAATGGAGACCTGAATTCCCATGTATAAAGATTTAAAGTCTTAAGCTACAAAGTGCTGGGTAAAATATGTTCTATCTTTATGCCTTGACACATAGTTACAACATAATTACATAAGTATATGTAAGGCAATTATTTTTATAGAACTGAAAGATGGCACAACTTCAAGGACAGCTAAGTATAATGATGATTTTGCATGTCCAGGTGTGCTGTTGATAGGCCAGCCATGTTTGGGTGAATAATCAGTGTAAGAATATATCATTCATTGCAGGCTATTTATTTACTCAATAATATTGTGTTTTCTTCATTTTAACACTAACTTTACTGATACAATTAGGATTTTCATGTAATTTGTGTTCTATTGACAGTAAAGCAAATGTTGTTAAAGTTTTCCTGTAAAAGCATCAGAAAATCAATATGTTAGGCTTTATGGGACATTTGTCTCTGTCATTACTACTCAGCTCAGCTGTTGAGGCACGAAAGCAGCCATAGAGAAAACGTAAAAGAGTGGGCTGATTCTGTTCCAATTTAACTTTAGTTACAGAAACAAGTGGCAGGCTGGATACTTACGGTGAGGCATAGTTTGTGCATCTCTGATTTAAAGGATTAAAAAAATATAATTGTATTCAAAATATGCAAATCTGGATGTACTATAGTTTAATCAAAATGTAATTTAAAATAAGTGTAAAAATAAAAAATCAATTCTTATATATGTTTTAACAGATTTTTCTTATAAAATATTCGAAACTATTAAACTTAGAATATAAAACTTAGAATAAGTATAATTAATAACTATCTAATTTTGAATAAAAATTACTTAAATAAAGTTGAAAATTTTAACTTTTTTCCCATAAGTTATTGGGGTACAGGTGGTATTTGGTTACATGAATAAGTTCTTTAGTGGTGATTTGTGAGAGTTTGGTGCACCCATCACCCAAGCAGTATACACTGCACCCTATTTGTAGTCTTTTATCCCTTGCCCCCTCCCACTCTTCCAAGTCCCCAAAGTCCATTGTATCATTCTTATGACTTTGCGTCCTCATAGCTTAGCGCCCTCTTATCAGTGAGAACATATGATGCTTGGTTTTCCATTCCTGAGTTACTTCACTTAGTATAGTCTCCAATCTCATCCAGGTCACTGCAAATGCTGTTAATTCATTCCTTTTTATGGCTGAGTAGTATTCCTTACACACACACACACACACACACACACATATATCACAGTTTCTTTATCCAGTCATTGATTGTTCGGCATTTGTGTTGATTCCACGATTTTGCAATTGTGAATTGTGCTGCTATAAACATGCGTGTGCAAGTATCTTTTTCAAATAATAACTTCTTTTCCTCTGGGTAGATACCCAATAGTGGGATTGCTGGATCAAATGGTAGTTCTACTTTTAGTTATTTAAGAAATCTCCACACTGTTTTTCATAGTGGCTGTACTAGTTTACATTCCCAGCAGCAGTGTAGAAGTGTTCCCTGATTACCACATCCACATCCATGCCAACATCTACTGTTTTTAGATTTTTTGATTATGGACATTCTTGCAGGAGTAAGGTGGTATTGCATTGTAATTTTGATTTGCAATTCCCTGATCATTAGTGATTTCAGCATTTTTTCATATGTTTGTTGGCCATTTGTATATCTTCTTTTGAGAATTGTCTATTCATGCCCTTAGCCCACTTTTTAATGGGATTGTTTGGTTTTTTTCTTACTGATTTGATTGCACTGGTTGTAGATTCTGGATATTAGTCCTTTGTCAGATGTATAGATTGTGAAGATTTTCTCCCACTCTGTGGGTTGTCTGTTTACTTTGCTGACTGTTCCTTTTGCCATGCAAAAGCTCTTTAATTTATTAGTTCTCAGCTATTTATCTTTGTTTTTATTGCATTTGCTTTTGGGTTCTTGGTCATGAAATCCTTGCCTAAGCCAATGTCCAGAAGGGTTTTTGCAATGTTATCTGCTAGAATTTTTATGGTTTCAGGTCTTAGGTGTAAGTCCTTGAGTTGATTTTTGTATAAGGTGAGAGATGAGGATCCGGTTTTATTCTCCTACATGTGGCTAGCCAATTATCCCAGCACCATTTGTTGAAAAAAGTGTGCTTTCTCCACTTTTTGTTTGCTTTATCAAAGATCAGTTGGCTGCAAGTACTTGGGTTTATTTCTGGGTTCTCTATTCTGTTCCATTGGTGTATGTGGCTATTTTTATACCAGTACTATGCTGTTTGGGTGACTATGGCCTTATAGTTTAGAATCAGGTAGTGTGATGCCTCCAGATTTGCTCTTTTTGCTTAGTCTTGCTTTGGCTATGTGGGCTCTTTTTTTGGTTCCATATGAATTTTAGAATGTTTTTTCTAATTCTGTGAAGAATGATGGTGGTGTTTTGATGTGGATTGCATTGAATTTGTAGATTGCTTTTGGCAGTATGGTCATTTTCACAATACTGATTTACTCATCCATGAGCATGAGATGTGTTTCCATTTGTATTGTCTATGATTTCTTTCAGCATTATTTTGCAGTTTTCCTTGTAGAGGTCTTTCGACTCCTTTGTTAGATATTTTCCTCAGTATATATATTTTTTGCAGCTATTGTAAAAGGGGTTGAGATACTGATTTGATTCTCTGCTTGGTCGCTGTTGGAGTATAGAAGAACTACTGATTTTGTACATTAATCTTGTATCTGGAAACTTTGCTGAATTCTTTTATCAGTTCTAGGAGGTTTCTGGAGGGGTCTTCAAGGTTTTCAAGGTAAATGATCATATCAGCAAACAGTGGCAGTTTGACTTCTTCTTTACTGGTTTGGATGCCTTTTGTTTCTTTCTCTTGTTTGATTACTCTGCCTAGGACTTCCAGTACTATGTTGAAGAGGAGTGGTGAGAGTGGGTATCCTTGTCTTGTCCCAGTTTTCAGAGGGGATGCTTTCAACTTTTCTCTATTCAGTATTATGTTGACTTGTCAATAATATGTGTCGTAATATGTGGGTTTGTCATAGATGGCTTTGATTACATTAAAGTATGTCCCTTGTATGCTAATTTTGCTGAGAGTTTTAATCATAAAGTGGTGCTGGATTTTGTTGAATGCTTTTTCTGCATCTATTGAGATGATCGTGCGATTTTTGTTTTTAATTCTGTTTATGTGGTGTATTACATTTATCGACTTGTGTATGTTAAACCATCCCTGCATCCCTGGTATGAAACCCACTTGATCATGGTAGATTATCTTTTTGATATGTTGTTGTATTCGGTTAGCTAGTATTTTGTTAAGGATTTTAGCATCTATGTTCATCAAGGATATTGGTTTGTAGTCTTCTCTTTTGGTTATGTCCTTCCCTGGTTTTGGTATTAGGGTGATGTTGACTTCATAGAATGAATTAGGGAGGGGAGGGTTCCTTCTTTCTCTATCTTGTGGAATAGCGTCAAAAGGGTTAGAACCAATTCTTCTTTGAATGTCTGGTATAATTCTGTGAATCCATCTGGTCCTGGACTTTTTTTTTTGATTGGTAATTTTTAAATTACCATTTCAATCTCACTGCTTATTATTGGTCTGTTCAGGTTATCTAATTCTTCCCGATTTGAGCTAGGAGGGTTGTATTTTTCCAGGAATTTATTCATCTCTTCCAGGCTTTCTAGTTTATGTGTGTAAAGGTGTACATAGTAGCCTTGAATGATCTTTTGTATTTCAGTGATGTCAATTGTAATATTTTCTGTTTTGTTTCTTAGTGAGGTTATTTGGATTTTCTCTTCTTTTCTTGGTTAATCTTGCTAATGGTCTGTCAGTTTTGTTTATCTTTTCAAAGAACCAGCTTTTTGTTTCATTTATCTTTTTTGTTTTGTTTTGTTTCAACTTCATTTAGTTGTGCTGTGATCTTGGTTATTTCCTTTCTTCTGCTGAGTTTGGGTTTGGTTTGTTCTTGTTTCTCTAGTTCCTTGAGGTATGACCTTAGAATGTCAGTTAGTGCACTTTCAGTCTTTTTGATTTAGGCGTGTAGAGCTATGAACTTCCCTCTTAGCATCACCTTTGCTGTATCCCAGAGGTTTGGGTAGGTTGTATTATTGTCATTCGGTTCGAATAATTTTTTTTTTTTTTTTTGAGATGGAGCCTCTCTCTGTCGCCCAGGCTGGAGTGCAGTGGTGCTATCTCAGCTCACTGCAATCTCCACCTCCTGGTTTCAAGCCATTCTCCTGCCTCAGCCTCCTGAGTAGCTGGGACTACTGGCGCCTGCCACCACGCCTGGCTAATTTTTTTGTATTTTTTCCGTAGAGATTGGGTTTCACCGTGTTAGCCAGGATGGTCTCAATCTCCTGAACTCGTGATCCGCCCGCCTCAACCTCCCAAAGTGCTGGGATCACAGGTGTGAGCCACCGCGCCTGGCCCAGTTCAAAGAATTTTTAAATTTCCATCTTGATTTAGTTTTTGACCCAGTGCTCATTCAGGGGCAAGTTATTTAATTTCCATATATTTGGATGATTTTGAAGGTTACTTTTGGAGATGATTTCCAGTTTTATTCCACTGTGGTCTGAGAGAGTGCTTGATATAATTTCAATTTTCTTAAATTTATTGAAGCTCATCGTATGGCCTATCACATGGTCTATCTTGGAGAAAGCTCCATGTGCTGTTGAATAGAGTGTATATTCTGGTTGTGGGATGAAATGTTCTGTATATATCTGTTAAGTCCATTTGTTCCAAGGTATAGTTTAAATTCACTGTTTCTTTGTTGACTTTTTGTCTTGATGACCTGGAGTATTGAAGTCCCCCATTATTATTGTGTTTCTGTCTATCTCATTTCTTAGGTCTGTAGTAACTGTGTTATAAATTTGGCAGCTCCAGTGTTAGGTGTGAATATGTTTAGGATTGTGATATTTTCCTGTTGCACAAGGCCTTTTACCATTATATACTGTCCCTGTTTGTCTCTTTTAGCTGCTGTTGCTTTAAAGTTTGTTTTGTCTGATACAAGAATAGCTACCCCTGCTCACTTTTGGTGTCCATTTTCACCCCTTTACCTTAAGTTTATGTGAGTCCTTCTGTGTTAGGTGAGCCTCCTGATGCCAGCAGATGGTTGGTGAGTTCTTATCCATTCTGCAGTTCTGTATCTTTTAAGTGGAACATTTAGGCCATTTACATTCAATGTTAGTATTGAAATGTGAGGTACTGTTGCTTTCATCATGCCCTTCGTTGCCTGTGTACTTTGGTTTGTTTTTTGGTTTTGCTTTTTAACTTCTATTTTTGTTTTACAGGTCTGGTGTGATTTATGCTCTAAGGAGGTTCTGTTTTGTTGTGTTTCCAGAATTTATTTCAAGCTTGAGAGCTCTTTTTAGCAGTTCTTGTGGTGGTTTGGTAATGGCAAATTCTCTCAGCTTGTTTGTCTGAAAAAGACTATCTTTCCTTCATATATAATGCTTAGTAATTTATTTTTTTAATGTAATTATATCTTAGTAAAAGGAAACTGTTGCCAATTTTAACGTTTAACCCATTTGTCGTTTGCCCTGAGAATACTTGCAGGTGGTGCTTGCGGCTGCAGCATTTATCCTGCGATAAATTTGCCACAACATATCTTGCTTTTATTATTATGTTTGTGTCATTCTAGTATATCGACTTTGGAAACAAAAGACATCATTCTATTTACAACATTCTGTTTTTAGTAGTGGTATTTCCATTTACAAAATATAGTAATTCTTGATCGCTGAAAATGTCAAAGCCTAGAAAACGTAGCATTCCTACGCCTGATTGTAACATTGTTCTCAAACAGTTGTTGGCTGAAGGTTCACTTGATGAATCTGATTTTTCTGAAATAGATGATTCTGATGATTCAGACAATTCTGATATTAGTTCTGTTTAGAAATAACTCCAAGAACAGTTTTTATATTTTATTTCCACACTGAAAATCAGTCAGATTTGCTTCAGCCTCAAAGAGCATGTTTATGTAAAATTAAATGAGGGCTAGCAGAGACCTGCACTTCTCTTTTTTTTCCTAAATGAGAAATGATCATCTAATTGCCAATGTAAAGAATCAGCACAATGTCAGGCATATGAAGTCTACACTTACATATGTACGCATTTAAGGGCAATATGGACCATTTCATACTGCAGAATGTGCCACTGCTGGGAATACCGCCCTAACTCCCGAGTACCCTGGGGAAGGCAAGTTATAGCACAAAAGGAAGCAAGACGAGGGATGCCGGGCACTGTTGGGAAATGAGAGTTATGCAAGAATCTCATGTTCTCTGAGAAGAAGGATTTGACAATTTAATTAACTTATCTTTTCTCCGACCTAAGCACTTCTGCCAATCAAATCCTCCCCACACTTCAAAGCAGAGGCCTCCTCCGAAGCTGGCAGTGATAACACAGAAGACTTGGAGGCATGGCACATGCATGTCTTTGATTTCAAGAATGTAGGGCAGTAGATGTGTAGAATTGTTGCCCTGAGGCCTGAAAGGGTGTGATTGGTTTAGGGGGCATATGTAGGTGTGTAAGTCTTATGACAACACTGGGTGCTGGATCCTGAGTGACAGAAGCATTTGCATATTTTAGAATAAACTCTGTATGTCTGTGTGTGTGTGTGTGTGTGTGTGTGTGTGTGTGATGTGTGGGGCTAAGCACCACTCCCAGGCAGGTCCCTCCTTGCCTGAGGCTATAGCGAAGGTTGGAAGGCATCTAGCACTAGCTCTGTAAATAATAATCTCACAGCAAATAATCACACTGCACACCCTCCAGGCCCCACTCCTAAATCCCCTTCTGATGTGCGGGGGAAAAGTGGAGCCCTGGCCAAACAACTACTTATGAGAGCCATATTCAGCAGAGATATGTGGACAGAGAGCTTCTAGGACAGGAGGGAACTCAAAGTCTACCTCTAAAACAGAGAGTAAAAGCAACTATTTCGTACAGCTAGTTTAGTTATTTGGGACAATAATGAGTATTTCAACCTATACAAGATACTTAGAAAGTGGTGAGCTCCCAGCCACTGGAAGTGTTGGGCAGAGGGTAGATGCCAAGTTAGGGTTGACCTGAGGGGGTGTCTTCCATTGTTACACAGTGAGTCTAAATGGCCTCTGAGATCTCTTCCCATTCTGAGATTCCAAGAGCGTAAGATAAAGTGTTTGAAGTGGCAAACCACAAACAAGAAACAAACAGGGCATAGGTACAGCGGTATGTTGGTACCAGTTCACACTAACTTTCAAGAGTCCATTGTTAAACATTCAGGATATTTGTGAACAAGTGGTTAAACGTTTGGTAGTTCGAAATCAGCCATGGTGGGAATATTTACACCATGGAAATTGGCAAACAGTACAACTCAGGACTTTTTCTCTAGAGAGCTCGTTTAGCAGCACACCCCTGAAGACATAGTTGATCCAGCCATTGAATTTCATTTTAGCTAGGATCTAGAAAACTAATTCAACCCCACTTAAATTTTTTTTTTTAATTTTAAATTCTGGGAAACATGTGCAAGACGTGCAGGTTTGTTACATAGGTAAACGTGTGCTATGTTGGTTTGCTGCATCTATCAACTCATCACCTAGGTATTAAGTCCCACATGCATTATCTATTTATCCTGATTCTCTCTCTTTCTCCAGCCACCCCCGGCAGGCCCCAGTGTGTGTTGTTCCCCTTTCTGTGTAAATGTGTTCTCATTGTTCAGCTCCCAATTATAAGTGAGAACGTGCGGTGTTGGTTTTCTGTTCCTGTGTTAGTTTGCTAAGGATAATGGCTTCCAGCTTCATCCATGTCCCTGCAAAGGACATGATCTCATTCCTTTTTATGGCTGCATAGTACTCCATGGTATATAAGTACCACATTTTCTTTATCCAGTCTATCATTGATAAGCATTTGGGTTGGTTCCATGTTTTTGCTATTGTGAATAGTCTCAGTCCCACTTTTTGTAGTAGAAGAATGCAGGACCTAAAGGAATGCTGCTAGTGTGGTTAAACTCCCTGGTTCTGTGTACAAACCTGGTGCTAACCAAGTGTGTTGCCCTGAACCAAGTACTTCATCTCTCTAAGCTTTGGTTTCCTTATTTATAACTATTACATGTGATAATACATATACAAAGATTACCATGGTTCCTGGCACATGATAATCTCTTAACAAATGTAGTTTTATTTTTTCTGAGTTGTACATTGCTGTACAATTTTAAACTATTGCTGTAAAACTTAAAATTATTTTTTCTAAGTTGTATATTGGTTATCTGCTGTAAAAGCAGCACAGTCTTACATTTAAACAACAAAAAAATTCCTACTTACATAAAGCAATATGGGTTTTTTTGAGGGGATACTGCATTGAAGAACAGGATCAGAAATCAGAGAGGAACCAAGAGAAGCCAAGGGGCCAGAATTCAGGCAGAGTCATGGAGACAGGCAGGTAAGGTTATCCATTGCTGTCATCAGTGACACCACCCCTCCCATCAGTCCTGGGTAACTGGCTTTGCTACTAGCCCTGTAGCTCCCAATACTGGGTATTTCTGCTGTTCCTTGACCCAACCATAGGAGTGAATTCTCTGCTTATTTCTTTGCACAACGAACTTCGGATTCAAAGCCTTGGGCAGATACCTTCAGTTGGCCAATCCTCAGTTAGATGCCAGCACCATAACCTCTAGGGGAATGGTGTAATAAGAAGTATCTAGTGTTTTCAGGCTCTGTTCTAGAAGCTGGGCTCTACCTCCCACCCAACCCACACTGTGGATAATCTCCAAACATAGGAAAAGTCTGGGTGAGTGACACATATCCAGTATGGCTTATTCCTTTAGACACCCTACATCCTTTCTCCTATGTTTAGTGTTTGACAACAACAACACATATAAAAAGATGCTCCCATTTAGTATAATGAAATGATTGTGGCTGGGTGTGGTGGCTCACGTCTGTAATCCCCGCACTTTGGGAGGCTGAGGCAGGCAGATTACTTGTGGTCAGGAGTTCGAGACTAGCCTGGCCAACATGGAGAAACCTTATCTCTACTAAAAATACAAAAATTAGTTTGGCGTGGTGGTGTGTGCCTGTAGTCCCAGCTACTCAGGAGGCTGAGGCACGAGAATTGCTTGAACCTGGGAGGTGGAAGTTGCAGTGAACCGAGATCATGCCACTGCACTCCAACCTGCTGGTTAATAGAGCAAGACTTCATCTCCGGGGGAAAAAAAAAAGATCGTTCACATATCTGAAGACCATTTAACCCCCTCTTTAAAGAAAGACCAACTGCGTTGATGTCCAGTTTCAAGTCTTGGATACTTGTTCTTCCCTTAGCATTTAGGGATCCTAATTGATACTCTGTAACCTGTGGAAGGTCAGGGCCTGGCAAACTTTTCTGTAAGGGACCGTCTGATTATTTTAAGCTTTGTGGTCCACACAGTGGTTGTCTAGACTACTCATGTCTGTCACTGTTGCATGACAGCAGCCATAGACAATGTGTAAATGAATGGCTGTGGCTGTGTTCTAATAAAACTTTATTTACAAAAGTCCCTAGATGGCTGTACTAGGACTGCAGACTGTAGTTTGCTAACTTCTTGACTGGATTATACCCTTTGCTACCACCAGCACACCGTATCATAACAATCAGGCACCGTAAAGAGGAAGGAGGAATGTTATTGTGTACACATACTCAAACACACATCATCCAGAATACAGAAAGGAAGGAGACATAGGTACAGGGAGGGACTATGACTTCATTCCATCAACAGATCACACAGTCATAGCTGCTGCTATCACCACCCTCCATTATGGCCCATGCCATGCTTCCTTATTGACATTCAGTAACTCACCTAGTTGTGGTCCAGTCTCTGATGGGGCGACCCTGACTTTCACTGTGTCTAAGCTTTTGGTAATTTTGCCTGTATAGGGCTGGAAAGGTTGTCCAATAACAACCTTTGTTGGACAATCTTTAGTTGGCATTGGTGACATATTTCTCTGCCCATTATCTAAACGTCCTTCCTATGCTCAGTATTGAGGAGAAATTGGGATTACCACTCCCTAGTATGAGAAGAACATGATTAAAACCCAGGAGGCTTCCCTGAGGGCCTCTCACTGGACATGATTGTATGAAAGGCCTTCAGGGAAGCTCTCTGGGCTTTAACCATATTGTTCTCATTCTGGAGAGTAGTAATCCCAATTTCTCCTCATTACTGAGCATAGGAAGGAGGTTCAAACAATGGGCAGAGAAATAAGTCACCAGTGACCAGTGTCTACTACCTAAACTGGATGTCAGAGGGGCAGTAAACTTACAAATATTGCACCACCACAGCACACATGGGACATTCACAACAAATGTGGTAGCAAAAATTTGTTCTGTTTGCATACGGCATTTGATAAGCAGTATCTAAGTGATGTATTTGTTTCTACCCTAGTCTGTGAACCTCCTAGAGTTGAGAACAAATGTATTTTCTTTTTGTCATCCCAGAACCAAGCACCATGCCTGATAAACTGTTAGATGCTTGAAAAATGGATGTTAAAAAAAGTTAAAAGGTTACAAGAGATCTCAAAATCCAAAAATACAGGGAAGTAACTCATAAAAAATATAACTTGCATGAAAGACAGAACAATAGGTTCTCTTGGGCAAATAATGTGTGTAAGAAACACGTATTAGTTGAGGAAACGGAAGTTTGTGAATAAACCATGATGTAGTGATTTAATCCTCACCTGGGGGCGAAGACTGGGCATTTCTGTCCCTTCTTTTGTGAGGTTCTTACAAGATACTCTGCAGCTGGGAGTGGTATTGATTCAGGGCCATAGCAAATGTATTGCTCTTGCTTCTCCTTGGAAAATAATTTATTTAAGAGCTTGCATTTTTAAGTCAATAGAACTTTAGAAAACAGTTTGTTTCCTCAGTAGATAAGACTTTTAGTAAGAGGTAGACGCCATCAGTACTAACAGAAGCTCAAGTCTAGATGTCAAATGGGCAAATATCACAGACGAGTTGGCTTCTATTGGAAAGCTTAGCTGTTGATTGAATTAGGTTTGATTCAACAAGTTTTTTTTATGATATTTACTAAAAGTAAGGATAACCATATCTTAGGCAGTGTGGGAACACACAGATGAATAAGATTGCTCATAACCTAGTGGAGGAGATAGACTTGGTGAAGTCTTTTAGATGCTATAGGTAGAGGAATCAATGAACAAGTTTAGGAGGACAGAGGGGGAAGAGATTAATTTCAGCTCAGGGAATCAATATATATAGACTTTATGGATGAGTGATTGTTGGAGAGGTGATTATGATTTCAATAGAAGTATATGAGGAAACACATTTTGGATGGTAAGAACATAAGGCAAAGGTTGCAAATTCAAATGTCTAAGGGGTCAAGCATATCACTATTATGAGTGAAGTTAGCTGAACATAAGATGATAGGAACTAGGGGGGATTGTAGTCAACTGGTGGGGCATGGCCCATGTAAATGGATTAACCACTTCTCAGGCTCAGGTTGACCATTAACATGATCCACTAATTTTTCAAGAGAAGCTGGAGATCTTCGTAAACATTGTCAACGGATTTGATAAAGCAACCACCCTATAACAATGTGATCCAAGTCCATCTACAGGCTAATTCTAGTCTGCAGATAGTGAGTTATGGAAAGATGAACAGGGAGAAAGATGCAAGCCAGGCTTGGAAGCCAGCACTGCTGGAGTGCATGGGGACATGAGTGGCTGGGGTGCGGGAGGTGGGGTGTGAGCGATAAGACAAAGAAGTGGATAGAGTGAAATCTTCCAAGACATTGAATATACTCCCAAGGAGTTCGGACCTTATTCTGCGGGCAGTGAGGGCCTGGGATCATGGAGATGACTTGTTGAAAACAGTTTCTAAAAGACCTCTTTGGTTGCCTATGGAGGAAGGGATGAAAAAGGTTGTTGAGTGGAGGCAGAGGTGAGTTAGGAGGATGCTGCACAATCCAGGGTGAGAACTAATGAGGATCTGAGCCTAGACTGAAGGAGACTGGTGAGGTATATTAAGACTCAAAACATATTCATGATTAGCTAAACATAAAGGTTGAGGGGAAAAAGGTTGCTTTCTGTGCCTTCAGAAATTAACTTGGGAAACAGGTCTAAAACCCAAACGGATCTGTAACCAGTTTCGTAACCTAGGGCCAATTATCTCTCTTAAACATTAGCTTTGTCTTCTGTCAAATGGTGACAATGATAACTGGCCTTGTCAACTAGTGGATGATGTAACAGTCAAATGAAACAGAGGACATGAAAAGGAAGTCATCATCATAAAGGACTGTATCTATGAAAGTGATTTTGATTGTCGTTATTGTAGTTAACTCTGAAATTCCTCATCAGTCAGGACTTTGCAAACATATGGAGACACAAAAAATTATAAAAATGACACACCATGTTTAGGTTGATATGAAATAAGTAGCAGCATCTGGAGAGAAAAAATTTACTCTGTTGTTGTTAGCAGTGATAATCATGGCATCTGCTGTGGCTTACAGCCCTTTCTAAGTAAAGTGGGCCCATCCACTGTCCTAGCTGGATCCTAGGCAGCCACGTTTGATACCTCAAGCCGTGTCTGACCTGACAGCAGCAGATTCATCTGCTGATCAGTGGTCTAGGATATGCCGTCATGTTGAAAAGACTATTCAAACGGTAATAATGGTAATCAGCTGAGCTGGAGATATACTTCTGTAGAGAACTTGAGTGGGGAAAGAGTAAGACATCCAGTCAATGGCATGAAGACAATGGGGTAGAGGAGCAACGTGGTAGGACACTAGAGAAGATGGCAGATGGTGAGTTGGTAGAACACTAGGGAGAGGACCTAAGACCTTTTGTGTTCAGCACTGCTGGAGTTGCTTTAGGTCAAGAACCATCTTTCAGTCTCATCCTCTGTGTGGCCATATCTCATGATAACTTAACATTCTTTTTGTTCACCATAATTTCATTCAGTGGAAATCCTTAAAATAATCTTCATCCCTCACTTGGTTAGCTCTTTTTTTGCGACCAAAAAACCTAACTGAAACATTGCTTCTATTCACCCGAAATAAACCTTCCTGATATGTTTGAAGTGAAAAACAGAGGTCTTCCAAAACTTGCTTAAGTGTCTTCTAGTAGGGGAGAAAAGTGATTAAGTTAGATGGCATGCAATTGGATAGACCAAGGAGTTAGGGTTAAACTTTAAGAAATGCTATATTTCAAATTCCATATATATAAAAGGGCAGTTACTTTAAAAGAGATATATTTTAAGACTAGTCAAGGCAATGACAGTGAGGAAAAACTTGAGTTAATGCATGAAATTGATGGTCAGGTGGAATAATCATGGGCTTCAGAGTCAGAAGTTTAACCTGAAGTCCAGGTCCTATGACTTCCTGGTTGGATGGGCAGTGAGGTCTAGGGTGAGTCATTCATTCTGCTGAACCCCAGGTACTGAAAAATGGAGCTGTAAAGGTGATGGTTATCATGACAGTGACGATCATGATGACAGGGATGATGATCATTGGCCAGGAGTCCATGGAATTCCTCATATACTTAACTATATTGTTTATTATTAAGGAAGTAAAGTTCTAGAGTTGGAAATGAAAAGATTCAAGACAAAAAAATGGAAAAGGAATAGTAATTATACACAGAAGAAAGTTAACACATTAAAAAAATTACTTGTGAAGAGTTGATATTCCCATTTGATTCCACATGATAGCTATGAAATAAAATGTTTTTGGGCCTTAACATTTTAAACGAAAGGTAATAGTATTAATAATAGTGACAATGGTAATAATGCTAATAACTGCAGCTGCCACTTAGCATCCACAATGGCCCAGGCAATGTCATGCTTCACATTCACTGTCTCAAATTCTCCAGTAGTCATGTTTATTACCTCCACTTTACTCTTGAGAAACCCAAGAAACCCTCTGTTAATCTTCAGAGAGATTAAGAAGCTTGATCAAAGGAAAACAGGTAGGGGTTTCAACCCAGGTCTTTCTGGCTCTGCATTCTGTGTCCCACTTCCTGTTCACTTAGCGAGCTCATCCTAGGATGCTGAAACACAGGAGCTGCAATGATCCTTGGAGATGGCCTAATCTAGGCCCTTCTTTATAGGGGAAAGGAAACAGAGTCCTGGCGTTGTGAAATGGATTGTCTGAGAGCATGCAGCTAGTTACTAGTGAGATCAAGTCCTCAGACTCAAGGCCCCCAACTCAGAGCCGTAACCTGTCATCTAAACTAGGCTGCATCTCTGGTTTTGAATTTCTGTGCTCTTGTGCAAACAGGCTGTTGGTTTTGTTCCAGAGCATTACAGGGCAAATTTACCCTTCCTGGGGGAACAGCTGGCATATGCACCGTGAAGTCTGTTATCACAGCACACCCTGGTTTTATGGTAGACTAACCTCTGGCTTCTATTAGCAATAGGGAATCTGTTTGGCATGGAGAGAGCAAATAAGGGAGTGCACTGAAAACCAAGCCCTAGATTCTTGTTTAGTAGCAGCTTCTAGCATGAGCATAACATGGTACTCATCAAAGTGGGAGCTGGGATGGCATATTAATATGCTCACAGCAGCCAGCCCTCATGGAGTGCTCAGCACATCCTAGGATCCTTTAATTCTCACAATGAAACTGCAAGTTAGCTAATGGAATAGCCCATTTAAAAGATGAAGAAACTGAGACCCAGGGACGTTAATAAACTTGTCAATGTTTAAAAAAAAAAAAAAAAGAAAGCCTACTAAATACGGTAAGAAGATCATAGCCTTCATTCTCTGGTATGTTTGATGATATCAAAGCTGACATTTGTAACCACCACAAACACCTGCACAGCACCTATAAAGTTTTGCATCTGTAGGGGATTGGGGTGGTTAGAAAATCAAAACAGTCTTTGCCCTCAGGAATTTTATAGCCTAACATGGGAAATATACACATTCACAGGTATAATTCATTATAACAGTATCTCCGAGACAGCACTGAGTTTTGTTTTGTTTTGTTTTTTGGCAGTCACCATTCTATGAGTTTTATGAGAAGAATCAGCCTTAATTTTTCAACATGGCCATGCGGTAAATTTTTATCTTTATTTTACAAATGAGAAAACTGAGACTGAGAGAGGTAAAGCAAATCACCAAACTTTCTGTAATTAGTAAGTATTAGAGTCTTGATTCAAGCCACAGCAGTTTAACTCCAGAGTCCAGGGTCATAGTCACTGTGATCCAGGTTAAAAATAAAAGAAAATCAAATGCTATGGGAATCCAAAGGCAGAGACATTTAAAATGGAAAGCCTGTTGCCCTAAATCCTCAACACTGACTCTAGTAAACACTTTCCTGCCAACCAAGAGCAATACAGTGTATGGTGTTGCAGGCAGCGTGGTCTGCGCGATCTAGGAAGAGAAGAGCAGTCAGATCACCAGGTGTTAGACCCATCTCTTTGCCAGGTGAATGTGGTAACTGAGGAGGACATCTTGGCTCGCTCTTCTGTGTCTTGATTACTATCACTAAAAGGAGCCCATAAACCTGGTTTATTTTTAAGAGATAATTTATATTGTATTGCTTATTTCTGGGAGGATGCTCACAGATGCTAACAAAACCCACAGAGACTGGGGAAGTTATAAAAGCTTCAGAAAAAATATTGAAAGTTATCACATTTTACTTAATACCTACTAACTACAGAAAGTATTTGTATTTAATAAATACAAATGGAGTTAGTTCCATTTTTTCCATAGTCCCTTCACAGACAAACTTATGTAATTATTTGTTCATGTTAAATAATTTATTCACACACACACACACATATATATATATCTGATATTTACAAAAATCTATTCTTTTTATTTTCCACAATTCCTAAGAGAAAGAAAAGAGAGACATTTTCAACATAGCCAGCTACCTCTCCCTTACAGGTTTCCAGCTGTGTTTCTTCTCTTTGGGCTTTGTGGCAGAGTGAAAGGAGGCTTGGTCTGGCCGCCAGGTTGCCTCTACTGTTTATTAGCCATGTGATTTGGACAGGTGTCCTCCCTTGCTGGGCGCTACGTTTTTGTTTTTGTTTTTCTCTCTCTCAAAGTGGGGTCTGGACCAAGCCATTGGTTTCCACTTTGCACTATTGCACTCTGGGAATGGTGAGTGGGGACTGTGGTTATTGGAGAGGATCTGGGTACCCATGTGTTGGACAAGTTTGAGGGCTGGGCAAAATAATACCTCACACATGTCTATCATATATGTGCACGAGGATACTGTTGTGGCTAACAAAATGCAATTAAAAGTGTTATGAAATTATTCCTAACGGTAATCTTCATTTTCTTAATTAAAGCATTAAAATACAATTGAATTTTTCCTACTTTTGGTCATTATGACATTCTTCATGAACACACACTAAACATTCTGTTAACATGAGAAAGGTCTGGATACATCTTCTGTATTAGAAATGGGTCTTGGAATTGCAAAGGTCTGAATGATTTATGGGGTCTTTTTTAGGGTTAACATTTTGGGATTCTAAATTGCAGTGTTCTGAAATGGTAGCCACTAGCTATGTGTGGCTATTTAAATCTAAATTAGCTTTAAAAAATTTAATCAGTTGTACTAGCCACATTTCAAATGTTCAATAGTCACATAGATTGGTGGTTACCATATTGGACAGTGTAGATAATAGAATATTTTCATCATTGCAGAAAGTTCTATCAGACATCCCTGTTCTAGGAGAACTGAATGACCTTATTAGTATGTTTTCCTTGACATGAGATGGTCTTACAGTCTCTTCTAATGATGTTTTTAGAAGAGTATGAGTTTGAGCCTGAAGGCATTTAGCTTTTGGCTCTGTCGTTCACGGGGAAGAAGATATACATCAGTGGGTGGGGATGGTTAAGAAGCCTGGAAGATTGATCCACTCTTTGTGGGACAGTTTGCTTTGCACTTTTGATTGCACTTAGTAACATGATGCCTGCAAACAGCCATGCAGAGCAATGAGTGTTGATTCAGCCACACCCCCAACCCCCAACCCCCAACCCCCACAAATAGCCTCACCCACTCAATTACTCAGAAACTCAGAAGCCTGTGACCAGGATCTGGATAAAGGCAGACATCAGGATTTTGCTGTGTTCCTAGCCAGAGGAGCCACTAAAAAGAGGAAGAATGGAGAAGCCATCCAAAGCCAAGTAACATATTTCCTTCTCTTAACAGGAAAGCTTATGGGTGTGACCAGAGTCAAAGGACTGGGAGATAGGGGCAAGGGTCTCCCTTCAGAAATTTCATGGGTTATTAGACTTAAGTCTTAGTAGGAAAAAGTGGGCCAGGAGGGACAACTGGGCCTGATCATGCATCTAAAAGAAACTGTTCCTCTTCTGATGAGTAAATAAATAATCTTCACTCTAGAATATTTGGAAAATGTAGATGCTAAGAGGAATTTAATCATAACTCATATTGTCATTGGAGATAATTGTTGCTAATGTTCTGAATGTTAAAAAAAAATTCATTTCCTGAACTGTAACATGTAATATTGTAAAGGTATTACATGCTTTTTTTTTTCTTTTCTTTTTCTTTTTCCCAACCAGGGTTTTTCCTTATTCATTTGCACTAAACTGGAAAGCCAACCCAAGCTTGTGGTTTCTTTTGTTCCTCTGGCCATTTCTTTTTGCTTCAAAGTCTCTTCTCTCAGTTTGTAAATGAGAGTTGAGGTCTTTCAGTTCTTTTGCAGGAATGATGTCCATTGGCCTCACTCAGACTTGTTTAGGAAGCTCTGCTGGCTAAAACTTTGGCTTCATGGCCACGATAGCCAGGGGGGTCAGGGGCAGTTTGTCATGTGGTTCAGGGGCAGCCTTGGCTTATCATTGGTTTGTGGCAGGATACAAAGGGTCTGGACAATTTTTAAAGTGAAACGAGACTCCACTTGTCTCTTTTCATCTGCAAAGTAATTTGGTAGAATTACGTGGGTACGTCGTGAGTTCAAACAGGGGACAGAATCGGGATTTAGTATAGAATTGGGCTGCTGATTGACTGTTAACATTCAATTCATCATTAATTAAATTTTTGTTGACCATGTTATGAATATGTTCTTTTACTAGGCACTAGGTCTACAAAAATGGACCAGACCAAATCCCTCTCTCAGAACATTTACAAATTAGTAGTCTTGATCTATAATGAAATAGACAATCACAATTTGAGTGTTGCAAGTATTACAATAGCAGCAAGTTCAGGATACTGTTGGAGCCTAGGCAGGGTGAGGCACTTAATCCATTTTAGGGGGATCAAGGAAGTCTTCTTAGAGGATGTGCATCTAAACTGAGAAGTGAAGAATGAATAGGAAATAACATTCTTGATTGTGGAGGTGAGAGTGGGGGTGAGGGAGAATGTTCCAGGTAGAAGGTATAGACAGCATGAGTAAAGACAGGCAGGTGAGAGGCAGGATGTACTTGAGAATGACAAGTTCAGTAAAGTATACCCTATGTCCATTTTGCATATTTTGCTGGTAAATGCTTGGACAATAATGTTTGCTTCAAGGTAAGCCTGTGTTGATCTCTGAGGGTGCATTTCTTTCATTCCCAAGTGTAAATGCTGCCTGTTTTGAAAGAAGACCCAGGGTCAAAGCTGCTTTCTTCAGGCAGCCCTCCTAGATTTCCTCTGGTAGAATTAAACTCTCCCTCTTCTGAATTCTCAAAGTGCTCCTGTCTTCTTAGAACTTTCCACTTTATACAACAGTTGCTAACGAATATCTCTCCCTCTGACCTGGACTATAAACAAATTGAGATCAGGCACAGTCTTACTGTCTTCCAGAATCTTGGATGGTGCCTAGAACAAAGATGCCCTTCAACACAAACATGTATTCAGGATGCTGGCTCATGACTAGCACTGATCTGTGCTACTGTCTCATGAATTTTTTGAGCTTTCATGGTATTGCCTCCTTCATTGCAAATTATGCTTTCCTCTCCATATGTTTGCCCTGCCTCTTGCCACAGTCAGACTCAGGATAATTTTTAGAAGAGGATAATGACGATTAGTTCCATCTAGTCATGCACACTGAGTTCATTGGATCGCAAGTTTTAAGTGGCATTATAAATAGTTCTTGGAGTAAGGGCTCCGCTTTGAGTGAAGACAGAACAAAATTTCTCGTGTAGGTAGCAACGCTTTTAGTGTTGTGGAGGTTTTTAGCAAGGCTTATATCCAACCATGATGCATTTGGATGGGTATATTAGTTGATAAAATAATGAAATACTTCCATAGCAGTAAGTGAATAGCTCCTGTCTTGGGACCACTGAGTGCCCTTCTGACAGCCAAGACCCACTTGCATCCAGCAATTAATGCATCAATGTCTGGTTTAGCAGGAGGTCCAGGGCCCTGCAGTAGCACCACGGCTAGGGCACTTTGATAGGTTGATACCCATGCCATTGGTATTTTGACTACTACCTCTGCTTACCAAGTGTGTCTGTCAGTGATACTGAGGTATTTCCTGCTAAAGAAAACAGGATTTGGGGGCATTTTGGATAAAAGAGAGCTGATCAGGAGATTGCAGAGAGTAGCGATTCCAACCCACTGATTTTTATAATTTACTAACTGCATCACCTTAGGTATGATGCTTCACCTCTACTCAGTTTTCTTGTCTGTGAAAGAGGGATATAAATTCATTCCTTTATCCATCCATTCATCCGTCCATTCACCCACTCACCCATTTATCCATCTGATAAATAACTGTGCCAAACTGGAAATGTTGACTGATGGTGACCAGACACACATTTAGGGGATTCAGTCTGGGGAACTTACCGTAAATCTAGTTTTTAAGGTCAAATGAGACATCGAGAGGGAAAGCCTTTTGAAAGTGCAAAGGACTTGACTGATGTTGAGGTGTCCAGTATGTCAATAATATCCACTCAAAGAACAGGCTGGGGCATTGCTGTGCACTCTAACATTCAGTAAGGCCCTTCCGCACTTCAGGTATTCATGACATTTGTCTAAATCTCACATAGGGCCAAAAGGACTATGAGTCAGTTTTCATTTAACTATTTGTTGAAAGCCTCTGTGTTCCAGATGTTATCTCCTTCCCGCCAAAGAAAAAACATAAAGAGCTCTACAATCTTTTCTGAATGTAAAAACAATGCACAACCTTTATAAAAATGTGAAACAGGAAAAGGTGTGAAGACAAACAGTAAAATTAATCCCAAATCCTACCTCCCAGAGAGAAATATTTATTTTTGATGTAAAATTCTCTTCAGGCATCTTTCTGTGCATATATACATTTTAATACACAAATTGTATCACATTATTCATGCTGTTCTATAACCTACTTTTCCTCTGAACATTATCAACATACACTGAAAGTTTTATTACTGGGAAAATGACTGAAAAGAACTGTTTAACATTAAAGTGGACTATATTCTCTTTGGTTTCTTTCATCATAGCATTCTAGAATTGTGTTGGATTCTTTTCTTGCACTTTCCCCTTGAACTAACGAAGTTTGTGCTTCGTCTTGTGAAGTGGGCATCTTTTCAATTCAGCCGATACAGTCTGGGCACGGTGGCTCACACCTGTAATCCCAGCACTTCGGGAGGCCGAGGCAAGTGGATAGCTTGAGCCCAGGAGTTCAAGACCAGCCTGGGCAACATGGTAAAACCCCGTGTCTAATTAACCAGGCATAGTGGTGCGCATCCATAGGCCCAGCTACTTGGGAAACTGAGGTGGAAGAATTGCTTGAGCATGGGAGGTGGAGGTTGCGGGGAACCGAGATTGTGCCACTGCACTCCAGCCTGGGTGACAGAGAGGCAACCTGTCTCAAAAAACAAACAAAAAAATTCAACAAATACATGCTTGCACTGCATGATATTCCATTGTGTGGACAAAATTAGTCCCCAGTTGATAAGTATTTGAGACATTTCCCACGTAATTATTCTATAATTATCACCCTTGTGTATTCAGCTTTGTCTATGTGCAATTGCATCCTCAGGACAAATTCCTAGGAATGGGAAGGCAGAGGTCAAAGGTTTTTAAACTTTAATTTGTATTTGTGTCAGGGGCTATTAAGGGACAAGAGAAGTGTAGGCTGTGGGAGGTTGAGATTTAGCTGAAGTCTTGAAACTTCAATCTCATGGCACAAAGAACATGGCAGAAAGTGTTTAGCAGGGAGCTGAGAGTAAATGCTGTGAGCTGGTGGTGGCAGGGGCAGGTTGAGGAGGGGGCAGTCATCGAACGTTGGAATCAGTGTCAGCAGTGATTGAACTGACCTTGCTTTGGAGTTCTTAAGAATAGCCTAGATGGCATCAGATAGGGGATTTCTGGGAGATTCCAGTGTAAAGGCAAAGTTTGGGGCTGGATTCCTTTCAGTTCAACAAACATTTAGAGAATGCTCCTCAGGGTCAGGCGTGGGGTATGGAGGAAAACACACCGGCTTCTGGCGTCCAAGGGCTCTCAGTCTAGCAGGGGACATACAGTGGTCAACAGGAACTGCAATTCAGAGTAGATGGCTCCAGTGGGATCCTGCCCCAGGGGAGGCAGTACATTGACTCTAGGTGGGCAGAGAGTGCTGGCAGGCAAAGAGAACACTTCATAGGAGACTGGGGACTTGAAGGATGAGTGAGAACTCCTCAGACAGGAGGGGAGGGGGCCCCAAGTCTCAGCAGTGGAGAGGCTGGAGGCCAGGAGAGAGTGGGGCACTGCGGTCCAGGCTCGCCAGAGCATAAAGCAAGGAATGGGAGGGTTGGTCCTTTGAGACTGTTTCCCACACCCGGGCCAGCCACCTCTTCTCATGCCTTAGGCTTTCTTATTTCCTTAACTCGTCTAGGCTGGGCTTCCTTGTAGGGAGGAGTGGCTTTGCAGTTACTCTTTATGTAAAGATGTCTAGGAGGCATATGATAAAGGTCAATTTTGGAAGGACTCTGGTTTGACAGCAGGCCCTCTACTTGCAAAGCGTCCTGCCAGTGTAGGCGATACAGCTGCCCCTCAATGCTTGCCCTGGGGGCCTGCCACAGCACAGTACTGCAATGGCTGGAGGAGCCACCTCTGCTCGTGGTCCAGTACCTTGGGAACAGTAAGCCATGTCCTTGGGCAGGGTTGGACATGTAATTTGCATGGCTCAGTGCAAAATGAAAACGTAGAGCCCCTGAAGTTTAAAAGGCAGGAAAAAAGTCTTTTCTATTTTCCACAGTCTTTCTCATGATCTGTCATGGTGTTTTTATTTGGGTTTATTAATAATGTCATGTTCTCTAAAGCACAGGGATGCTTGTGGGGCAAGTGCAGAGCCTCACAGGTACCCGGAGCTCCCCTCCACAGGAATCACCTAAGGTCCCTGTGCCTGACATGGACTCTTCTGCACCTGCGAAAGGCAGTAGAGATGGCTGGGCCAGGGAGGGGGAGCAGGTGGCTAAGAACCTGTCCTGGAGAGGCAGGGAGGCAGTGGGAGGAGGAGGAACACACAAGAGTGAAGGCCCTAAGCCCCTGGCACATGTACACTGTCCCATCAGACTTCTCTTATAAAACACAATTTCAGATTGCAAGGTGGTAACTGCAGAGCATTGCACCCCAAGTTCAAGTCCCTTTCTGGGCCTGGGACACTCTATGATTACATTGGTTGCAGGTTTTGTTCTTGAGGTTGACGGACTTCATTTGCACTCACTCACCACCCGGAGGCTCACCCTAATTCCGCTGGAGCAAGTGGAGTTGGTCGTCAGGACCATGATGAGGTCATCAGGACTCCTGATGGATCAAGTGGATGGGAAACAAGGCTCCTGAGAGGCTGGTGCCAGTTGTGACTTGTGTCTGACCTCTGGCAAATCCATGGGTCCTTCTTTGACCCTGGATGGCCCCATCGTCTAGCCTCTGAGGGTTGTAGTCCAGGTCAAATGAGAAATCCAGTGTTCTATGCTGGGCTGTGACAAAGAACCGTGATTACACTGGTTCTGTGGTCCCAAGAGTTGGAAGGGGAGATTACGGCACAGTGGCCATGTCTGGGAGCCAGAGCTGGGTTAGGAGGGCCCATGTCTATCCTGAGTGACCACTTAGCAGGGCTATGGTTGTGTAGAAAACATTCCAGCTTAGTATAGGAGGATATACTTAGTGACCTTTGGGGCCTCTCCCTACTCCGAGATTTTGTGATTTTTGTAATAAAGTTTTAGGAACACTAGTATTCATTCATGTGCTCATTCAACACACTCAAATGCCACACTCTTCCAGATGCTGGGGACAAAAGGCAGAGAAGGCTGTGTCTGCTGCTGAGGAATTTTTAACTGTAAAAAACCATAACATTTACCATTGTAACTATTTTAAGTGTACAGTTTAGTTGTGTTAAATATATTTATGCTGTGTACAACAGATCTCTGAAACTTTTTCATCTTGTAAAACTGAAACTACACCCATTGAAAAACAATTCCCCATTTCCCTTCCTCTCAGCCCCTGGCAACTACCATTCTACTTCCTGTTTCTTAGTGTAACTACCTATACTATCCATACCTCGTGTAAATGGAATCATATACTATTTGTCTTTTCATGCCTAGCTTATTCACTTAACATAATGTCCTCAAGGTTCATCTGTGTTGTAGCATGTGACAAGATTTCCCTCATTGTTAGGGCTGAATAATCATACATTATATGTCTGTATCACGGTTTTGCTTATCCTTTCATCCATTGATGGATAATGGGTTGCTTTTATCTCTTGGCTATTATCAATAGTGCTGTTACAAATATGGGTGTGCAAATCTCTCTTCAAGATTCTATTTTCTATTCTTTTGGATATATACCCGGAAGTGCTATTGCTGGGCCACATGGTAGTTCTATTTTTAATTTTTTGAGTAACTGCCATTCTGTTTCCTAAAGTGTCTGTACCATTTTACATTCCTGCCAACATTGTGTAAGGATTCCAACTTCTTTATATCTTTGTCACCACTTGTTATTTTCTGTATTTTTATTTTTTAAGTTTTTAGAGACAAGATTTTACTCTGTCGTCTAGGCTGGTGTGCAGCGGTGCCATCTTGCCTCCCTGCAGCCTTGAACCTCTAGGTTCACGTGATCTTCCTGCCTCAGCTTCCTGAGTAGCTGGGACTATAGGAGTACACCACCATGCCTGGCTAATTTTTGGATTTTTTTTTTTTTTTTTGTAGAGACTGGGTCTTGCTGTGTTGCCCAGGATGGTCTCAAATTCCTGGTCACAAGTGATTCTCCCACCTTAGCTTTTTGTGCGTGTGTGCCAGCGCGGGGGGTAGTAGCCATCGTGATGGGTGTGAGGATTGTACTCTTGCAGAGCGCCAGGCATGTCAACAGATGCAAGCAGTGGGGTATCTGGGGCTGGATAAAAGTCAAGTCAGGGCACCACAGGGCAGCTGTGGGGAGGTTGGATCTCACTGATGGTGATGGCATCAGGAAAGGCGTTAGTGTGGAGGCTGCCCTAGGGCTGAGAGACTTGAAAGGTGTTTGTCAAGCGCCTTGTAACGTGCCATTGATGTACTGCGAGACCTTGGGCAAGTTGATTCATCTGTTTGAGCCACTGTTTCTCCATTCCTGAGAGGATGGGCTGGGTCAGGCAGCAGCACGAGGGAAGTATGGAATTGTGAAACAGTCTGGCCAGTTTATCTCCCTTCGCCCCAGGTACCATGATTTCAACCTTTGCCCCAGGTGGTTTCCAGTGTAAAGCCCTCAGAGCTGGTGCCTCCAGGCCCCTTGCACGGAGCCTTTTTCATGGTCAACCGTCAACAAGCCAACATGTACCCAGCGCCCTGCTCCCAGCAGCTGGCATCTGGGTGCTTTGGCTGGTGGCTCACATGACCTCAGCTGTAGCTGTGGGAGGCTTTGGGATCTTGGCTGTCCAGCTGACTGCCTGCTGGGGGCAGGGGCGTTTATTCTGCGTGACAGAAGGTAACATCTGTGGCTGGAGAGATAAGAAGAGTTTCTGTCTGAGTCACTGGAGGAAATGGGAAAAAGAAAAACCTCCGACTGAGGAGAGAATCCTCAGGTTGCAGCAAGAGCAGCTGGTGTGCCATTCTTCTGGCCTAAACCTGGTCAGAAGCAGGCTTAGGCTCTCTGAATATTGCCTGGGTCTGGACTTTGTGCAGAGCCCCAGCCGCCCATCCTGAGGGGAACTAAGATGTGTGTGCCAGGGACTCACAGACCATTAGCGAGCGAGGGCAGCGCCCCCTGCTGGTGATAAATGCAGCAGAGCCGTGGGCTCCCACAGGCACCACCAGCCTGGAAATCCTCCACCTCTCCATCCTCCACGCCCCTTTGCCAAGAGAAACTGACATGTTTCTGGACTCTAAGGTTCACATTTTGGTCTATGGGTTGCGCTTGGTTTTTAGGTTATAACTGATATGTGTAATTAATGTGGTGTGGTTCATAAATCGATGGCACACCTTACTTTTTTCTCCTTGATCTCATTGACTGTCACAGCAGCCCAGTGAGACAGATTTTAATGGAACTTGGTGAAGACTCCATAGCTAATAAGCGGTGGAGCCAGGATTTGGACTCAAAGTGTGTAACTCAAAGCCCCATTTTCCTCCCTCCCGCTAAATCTCATTGCCAGGCCCTGGCTTCGGAGAACTCAGTAGCTGAGATTTATACAGCCCCCATATCCGCATTCTGTCTTGCCTTGTCTGCTCTCAGTCTAGCCACATCTTTCCCTGTACTATGGAGGGGCTGTTGCTCGCCGCGTTTCTGCCTAATGAGCTGCTGTGCCGCGTGGTGATAACGACAGAGGAAAACTTATCTGAGCCGGAGGCCCAAGCAGGTGTTTTGCACCAACCCCCTCCAAGGGTTCCAAAGGTGGAGAGAAAATGTCTGAATCAGACAGCAAGATGCTGATGGATATTTACAGCTGTGATCCTGGAGGGAAAGGAAACAAACTCCGTTTTCTAGGTGATGGGACAGAGGCACAGAGTGGTGAACGAAGCAACTTCGTCAATGTCACCTACAGGATGATACACAATGCACGGCCATTGGCTTTGATGCCCTTGCTTTTTTCCATGTATTCTGTTGAACCGTATGAAATTGCCATCTGAATGGGTCAAAAACAGTTGACTGTAAGCAACTTCATATGATTCAACTCAATGTCATGCTGCTTCCCAGGGCACTGCAAAATTCTGCAAGTACTCCCGAGTTCTCAGAAAAAGTTATGCATAAGAGTAGCCTAATCTATTTTAGGTTATTTTAAAAATCAGTAATTTAAGCATAGTGATGATGATGATGATGATGACAATATCAATAAATAGCAGCTAACTCTGAAGGAACCCTTAATACATGCCTGGCCCTATGCTAAGCCCATGCATTATTTCATTTAATCCTCCCAACTGCCTTATAAGGTAGATTCTATTATCACCTCATTTTTACAGATGAGGAACCTAACCCCATCTCTACTAAAAATTAGCTGGGCATGGTGGTGCGTGGCTGTAATTCCAGCTACTCGGGAGGCCGAGGCAGGAGAATTGCTTGAACTGGGACCGGGGAAATGGCTGCACTCCCGAGGACCCGAGATCATGCCCCTGCACTCCACCCTGGGCTACAGATCGAGACTCCATCTCAAAAACAAACAAACAAACAAAAAACAGTGAAAATCTGGCCCGGCATGGTGGCTCACGCTTGTAATCCCAGCACTTTGGGAGGCCAAGGCAGGTGGATCACAGAAGTTCAAGACCAGCCTGACCAACATCGAGAACCCCGTCTCTACTAAAAATATAGGCAGGCACCTGTAGTCCCAGCTACTCCAGAGGTCGAGGCAGGAGAATTGCTTGAACCTGGGAGGCAGAGGTTGCAGTGAACTGAGATTGAGCCACTGCACTCCAGCCTGGGTGACAGAGGAGACTCTGTCTCAAAAGAAAAAAAAAAAAAGTATATGACTGGGTGCGGTGGCTCACACCTGTAATCCCAGCACTTTGAGAGGCTGAGGTGGGTGGATCATCTGAGGTCAGGAGTTCAAGACCAGCCTGGCCAACATGGTAAAACCCAGTCTCTACTAAAAATACAAAAAATTAGCTGAGCATGGTGGCAGATGCCTGTAATCCCAGCTACTTGGGAGGCTGAGGCAGGAGAATCGCTTGAACCCAGGAGGCAGAGGCTGCAGTGAGCCGAGATCATACTCCAGTCTGGGTAATGAGACTGAAACTCCGTCTCAAAAAAAAAAAAAAAAAGTGAAAATAGTGCATTGGAATATTTGGTTAATCGGGGCACACTCTGTCTGTCTCAGCCAGGCTTCCATGAGAGGATTAAGCCCTGGCACTCAGAGGCATCCACTGTATGTAATACATTTTCTCTGCTATGCATTTAGAATGCTACTAGTTATGTACTATTCCTGGGAGAATTGAGAAAAAAAATTGCACAAATCATTTTCTGTGGTTTTAATGAGGTGCACTGAACAAGAAAGGCTGCTAGATGGTGCAAGCAACCACACTTTCCTCTTCACTTAGTTGTGTCCTGTTCACCTCCCTGTTCTCTCATGGTCACTGTCAAAACCAAGTGGACAGTATAATGTTAATAGAATGCCTCCCCGGTTGTTTGTGTTTGCTCACTTACTTGCTTATCTAAGATAAACTTGTGACCTTGATCCAGATGTATCTCAAATTCAATGGGCTATCTAAAATTCAGTTTCCTAGAAGCGAAATCTCTAAATTTTTTATTGTCCATCAGATTATAATTGTTAATAATAAATTCTTGTATTAAGGTACTGACAAATTAGAATGTTGATTTATCGATATGTAATGGACACTGAAAACAGTGGCTTCAATAGATGGAAATGGACTTCTCTGTCATGGAATAGTTAGGAGGGAGACAGTCTAGGGTCAAAGTGGCAGCTCTGCTCCATGAGGGAACGCAGGGACCCAGCCTCTGTGTCCCTGTAGCTCTGAAATCCTGACAGTGTTTCACTCATCTGTGAGGCCCAGGATGGTTTGCTGAATTATCCACATTCCAAGTAGCAGGATAGAAGAAAATTTTGGCAGGATGCAACATGACACCTGTCTTTCAGGACAGAGCTGGAAGTTACAGCATCATATTGACCAACGTCCTATCAGTTAAAAATGATCACACGACCACATCAGCTATCAGGCACCAGGCTGCAATGGATGCTAGGAAAGGCAGTTTTGGAATTTTGGTGGCTGTGTGCCCAGCCGAAAATTGGCAATTCTGTGAAATTGGCATTACCATGAAATGGAAGGAAGAAAGCATAGCAGGAGGCAACATTCAAAAACAGAGATAAACAATGAGAGAAAGTGTTCATAAATAGAAGTTTCAATATTTCCTTCCTGCACTGTCATGGATGGTCTTGCCCAGACCCCAGAGTATGCCTACCCTTCCTTGGAGACCATGGCCCTCTGGGGTTGTTTGGTCTTTCCCAGACACATTTGTGTGGTCCTTCTGAAAATAACAGAATGCTTTGCTTACAAACATCAGCTCCCTGTACTGCTACATTATTTGCAGGGCCGAGTGCAAAGGAAAACATGGGACTCCTTGTTTGACAATGATTTCGAATTTCAAGATGGTAAGAGCAGAGCAATAAAGCAAGCATGGGGCTTGTCTATGCATGGAGCCCAGTGCACAAGAGGCACATCTGTGAAACTGGCCCTGCTCACTTCTTATTGGGAGATGACAGAAAAGGCATTAAAAGTTCTCACTTCTTAAAATGGCTATGTAAATTATGGCAGTCAACATTTATAAAACAATGCAGAGTAAATTAACACTCAGAATGGGACTAGATATTCGAATTTGGTGACGTGGTGGCAGCAGTCCCCTAGTGCATGCTTTAGGAGTGCTTCTCTGACTTGGGATGCTGGGCATACATTCCTGGAAGTTCAAGAGAATCTGTGTTGTGATATCATATTGAGTGTTCTTTGCATGACCACCTTCTGAGGGTAGGTTAGTATTATGTTTAAGAATCCCGGTGGCTTACTTTCCTCTGGATTCTGGGACAAAGACTATGTCCACGTGGCCTAGAAATAGGTGACCCATGCAGTTTCCGTGGGCCAGATTGTCTGGCTCCTGTGCACAAGGACCCGAGTGTGCACAGGGGAAAGGGTGGCCTGGGGCCAGGTCTGGGAGTTCATCTCCGGGAAGGCTAGAAGTGGGCAGGATGTAAGTTCAGGTTATGGTGGGGGAAGCAAACCTTATCTAACATTAGGCCAGGGTTGTATATAACGAACACACCAGAATCGATCAGAAACTCGGGAGAGCTGGAAGACTTCACGGGGTAGAATATATGAGAAGGCAATGGCACAGAAGGTAAGCTATGAACAGCCACAGCTCAGGCCCACAATCTCTTATTCACAATTCCCAAATCCATACAGTTCTGAAAACTGAAAGTTTTCTCTCAGTGTGGCACAAACTCTGTTGTACTACCTGATGTGAGGCTATTTACTGTCTAAGTAATATATATTCTAAGTAATATATATATTTGCTATAGAAATATTAATGTATTTTATTATGAAATATTGTCGTAGACTCTAATGGAAGATTATTTAATACTCTGTCTCCTAAAATCAGAAAGATTGTAAATTTCATAACATTGGACTCCAAAGATTTGGGGTAAAAGAGGTGGGCTTGTAATATATGTGATTTATTGCACATTTATTATGTGCCAGGTACTATTCTAAGCACTTTACATGTATCAATGTAGTTAATACTCATGATACTCTATGAGAGAGAGCTGGCCCAACAGTGGCCCTAGTAAGAACACTGGAGCCCAGAGAACTTCTGTAATTCGCCCAGGGTCATAGATGGTCAGCAGGCAGTAAAAATGGCGTTGGGAGGCTGGGGCAGGTGGATCATGAGGTCAGGGGAGGTCCAAAGGACCATCTGGCTAACAAGTGAAACCCGTTCTACTAAAATACAAAAATTACCCAGGCATGGTGGTGAGAGCACCTGTAGTCCCAGCTGCTAGGGGCTGAGCAGGAGAATGGTGTGAACCCAGGGGCCGGGCTTGCAGTGAGCTGAGATCTGCCCCTGCACTCAGCCTGGGTGACAAATAAGACTCCGTCTCAAAAAAAAAAAAAAAAAAAAAAAAAGCAAGTCTCTTGGGAGCCTAGTTTTATGGCCTAGAAGTGAGTCAGATAGCTCCACAAGAATCAACGACCAATCTCATTTTGGGAAAAAAATTATTCAAACTCATGACTTGGCTGAAGCAATTCAGCAAGTCAGTAATAATAGCAAATGCAGTTGCTAGGTAAGGCAAGAGCCTTCATGAAAGACATTTTCTTTCTGCTATCCAGGTTTCTAATGAGGCTGCTCAGCAACAGTAAAATCTGTGCTGACCCTTTGGGAAAACCATGGGACATTTGAGTGGCCAGGATACATTGATAGAATTCAGTTTTGTATTTAAATATCCAAGGAGCGGTTCAGTTTTTGTTTGTTAAATTGGATTTTTGGCTTGTCAAATTTTGTAATAATTATCCTAAGTTTTGAAAACCTTTTCACTGGTTTTTTGTAGCAGCACCATTTGTTTTAGTAGAAATCTTACTTTAATGTTTTTCTTAGAAGTTGTACTTCTAGTTAATAGCTGGGTGTGCAGGCTGGTATTATCTTACTTTATTGATGTTCACGTTATGTAAGACAGAATGCCAAACCCTGACTAAATAAAAATAGACCACATTTATTGCTTCTTCTCAATGTTCTAAACTCATTAGAGAGCTGAATTGGTTTAGTTTGACAAGATTTGTTCTTTATGAAGCTTTACTGAATCCCTTCTTACAACTTTATATATCACAGGGTTTATTGTCTGGCGATTTCTTTTCATGGTTTTTTTTTTTCTTTCCAGAAATGGATGCAATGTGCATATCATGAATAATGGATGATTTTATTTATATAATTGTTATAAATGATTGTAAGAGAGTTAGACAGGAATGTTAATTTATCAGCAGGAATATAAGAAGGTTTCATTGATTTGTAAATTATCTTTGACATTTGAAAAAAAAATTCTCATATTTTCCTTACAAAATCTTAATAAATGCTTACCTTTGCATACAAAAGTAACATAGATGAATATTCTAATATGTTCAACTTTTTTTGGAGCAAAAATGGTACTTAGATGAACTAATATCACTGTAGCCTGATGGTGAATTACTGAAGTTTTTTATTGGTAGAATGGACCTTTTTCTTTTTGGCTGCTCTGCACCTTTAAATTTCCTTTCCAGTTTGTAGATTCTTCCCAAGGTAAAAGCCATAAACTTGCTCCTAGCTTCCCTTGCAGCTAGAATGCAGGCATGTTACACAGGCTTCACCAACCAGATGGCTTGCATTTGAGATTTTGAATGTAAAGCTAGTGGCACAAATAAACAGGTATAAAGTGAACCATTCTGGTGTGGGGAAGGGCAAATAGGCTTGTTTTCTTAGAGAGGGGAGTAGCAGAGGTTCTGCAGCATCCTCCAGTTCCCAGTGGGGTGGATG